>NC_143552.1:125932000-126241500 GCF_054136105.1 Typopeltis vanoorti
TACTTTAATTATTAACTGTTTCTAAAAATTAGCGTTTTACAGATTGTCTCCTTAAAATTATTTAAACCAAATCACTAACATATTACACAGCCTTTTTCTGCCACTTTCGTTAAGGTGAATTTGTTCAGTGTCTATAAGGAACAAAATGTGCAGATATCTATTACTCACTAAAACTAACAACACTTTACGAAACAATTCCGAGTTAGAGTAGCTCTGAATTGTTTTGTAAAATGCTTATACCCATTACGCATCTGTTCATCACCTTATGAACCAAGAAAAAAAATCCGAATATACTCTTCTTCTTCAGATAATTTTTTTTATTTTAATTTTAAACACTATTTCATTCATAGTGCTTTTGATATTCACTTATTTTGTTTGTCTTCTTTTTCTGTTTACCGGCTTAATTTATATCGTCAGTTATTTAACCACTATCATATCAGATCTCGTTTAGTAATTAATCGACCTACGGTAATAGCACTGTTGTTCTGCAATGCCTGTCTAAACCTAACTTTCGCTATAAATATTAAGAGGGAGATGCTAAATCCTGTTTTTATTTTATAGCCGGGTACGAAACTCGGGTCGAAATCCATCGAGTTTCAATGCCGAAAAAACTATCGGCGGAACCAAGTGTAAATGTTCACTTGGATAGTACAACACCAGGGCGACTCCATGCAAAGGTGGAGCAAGATCCCTCACTAACTTTAATAATATTCTTTCATAATGTAAAACCCAGCTCCTAAGAGATGTATAAATACTTATACATCTCTTATCTTATATCATCTTTCAACGAAATTCGATGGATTTCGTCTCGAGTTTCGTACCCGGCTATAAAATAAAAACGGGATTTAACATCTCCCTCTTAATTAACAAATTCGCCGGTATAATAGCCTTTCGGCTTATTATCTTGGTAGTTAACAATATATAGTACACCACTTCGGCAATTCAATAGTAGAGGTATGTAAGTTTCTGTTCACTTAAAACCTTGATATTCCAGGTCTACCTACTCACTGATGAGACCCCAATGAGGGTGGAAACTGGTGCGGGACGGATCTGGCTTTGAGAGGCTCCACTTGGAGGTAGGTCTCTGAGTGGGGCCACAGCTAAGATTATGGCTCTGCTTGGTGGTGGGGTGAGCCTGCCACTGGGTAGAGCCAATGCTGAGAAGTTCTTCTCGGTGACGGGGTGAGCCTGTCATCGAGTGGAAACGCTGAGTTGGGCGATCTTTCGGGATCGTCTTATTTTTAGAGCCCACTTCACCTATACATAAGGTTGAAACCGGTCTGAGTAGTGACCTCTTCTCATAATGTAAAACAATATTTATACATCTCTTAGGATCTGGGTTTTACATTATGAAAGAATATTAAAGTTAGTGAGGGAGCTTGCTCCACCTTTGCATGGAGTCTCCCTGGTATTGTACTATCCAAGTGAACATTTACACTTGGTTCCGCCGATGTTTTTTTCGGCATTGAAACTATGGATTTCGACCCGAGTTTCGTACCCGACAATAAAATAAAAACGGGATTTAACATCTCCCTCTTAATTAACAAATTCGCCGGTAAAATAGCCTTTCGGCTTATTATCTTGGTTCGCTATAAATGTCAAAATTTTTGTTTTGTGAAGATGTATTGTTTACTTTATAACTAGTCTCATCGTTCAACAGTGGCTAGTGCTACTCAGAATCCGTCTCTAGCATTATTGATATGAAAAATTTGATATTCTTGACTAAGGAAATCTGTAACGGAGATATTTTAAGAACCACCATAGTTAACGAGCAGAAAACAAAATAGTGGCGAATAAATTAAAATTATTTATAAAACTTTCTCTTTTTAAGCTATTCGAATGATTTTGAAGCCAGCTGGTAGTTTTTATCAGGTGTAGTCGAAATTCTAGCCTCTTAGATTAAAAAAAAAGGGCATTCAGAACTTCTAGTTTGGTTTCATTAAGAAGAAAACATTTTTACATTACGTAAAAGTATTTACGAGTTTAAATCTATCAGTTACAGCTTGATGATATCGAGATTAAACATTTTATCCTGGGAAAGGACGAGAAAAGTTTTTAAAGTTGCATTATTACGTGGCCATTAAAAATAATAGAGGAAGTTTAATGGAGTAAATTGTAATTTTCTTGGAATAGCTACGGGTTTAATATAATCACCGGAAACATTTCCAGCTAACGTTCTTAGTTACGCGCCAACCTCCCGTTATGGTCTTAATAACCCATTTGACTATTAGCCACTAATTTTCTCCTTTTGTTGTAAGTCGAAAACTAGTGTTTTCGGGGTATCTCTCTCTCTCTACCTTGCACAGTGATGGAAATGAGCGTGAACGCTGTTGCACGTTTGCCGGAAAAGAAAAACAGGGAGAAACGGTGGGAGAGGGAATCTGTATTCTACCGAACAAATTGAAATCTTTGAACACAGTATAAATATAAATAGATGGCCAATTGTTATATTAAAATGCAACAAGACAAAATTAGATGTATGCTCTCTGCTATATATATATATATATATATATATATATATATATATATATATATATATATAGCTCAGATAACCTGCTGTCCAGCGTGTACCCCCATTTTATGAGACATTGGTATTACTAAGGAAGGTGGGGGGATGCAGGATCTCTCGACATTTTAGTTTTAAAACCCTGCCTAAAATACTATATATCTACCTATATATATAAAATGATAAGCCTTTTTATGTCACGTTTTGAAACTCGGGGGCTACCCTGAGTGTCGAGTCTTCAAAATTCGAGTCATCAGAATTCAAGAACGGGCCTACCAGGCCGGAATTCGGGGGTTTGGGCGCCGGGGGGGGGGGGGCAGAACCCCCTTCCCCCTTTCGATTCATCAGAATTCAAGGAGAACCGGCCTACCAGTCCGGAACACGGGGTTGGGCGTAGCACCCCCTAGTATATATATATATATATATATATATATATATATATATATATATATATATATATAAAATAAATATGCACTTATTTTAGCTTTACATATATTCATATAAAGAATTTTCTGCAGGTCTCAAGTTCCTGTTGCTTTATTTGCTAGTGACTCATTTATGGGTATTTCCAAATTATTCATGTTCTGATGAAGTACAAGAAGCAATATTTTATTTTAATTTTATGTACCAATGAGAAACCATGGTACCTATTTCTAGCATAAGTCAGACTATTAGGATCGTTTTAAAAATACAAAAAAATGTTGAACTTACCCTTATTTCTTTTTAAAAAATAGACTTTTACTTTATTATGGCAATTTATTCCTAGAAAACATTGTGAATTGGTCAAGTACTTTAGACTAGCGTAACCAATAATGGCAGTTAAGTCATAACTTACTTGTGAACGTAAATTACATGAAAAAGGTTCATTTGTTTTATTTATGAGAATGGTTTTTTATTTAAGACTGTGAAAAATATTTTTATGTGGAACTTGTTACGAGAATAACATAAATGTCTACTTCATAAGTGTATTTTTTTTCACTCAGTGTTATTAAACAAAGTGCATTAAAAATCTATGAATGTATTACAATTGTATCATAGTAGCGGAAAGACATTTTAAAGATCAGATTATTTTCATTCATCAGAAATTTCCATTTCTGATGCTAAGTTCTATTTTTTTTTTTAATATGAGTCTCACGAATGAATTGTTACATTAAAACCCATAAAAATTAAAATGTAATGATTAAAAATAGCTGTCATAAAATTCGAATGGAACAGCGATATTATTCTCCAAATCTGATTGCAATTATTGGTTTAATATTAATCAAGATTGAGTTGGCTTAATTACAACTGAGTGTTCATAGACGTACAGCAGCTGTTACGCTATAATCAGTTGGCCTTAAAAGGTTTGATGTAGTTGCAGTTTTTCTTCCTTCGACAGCGAGTTCCTAATCGTTTTAAATATTGTAATTGTTTTGGTAGTTTCATGTTTGTTGATCTGGTACATGCTTTCTCGTAATCATTACTTACCTAACCTCACATTAATAGTGGCTTGGATCTGGAATTTCAGTAGATAATATTATATTGCGATGCATTTTCTGGCCATTAATAGTAATTAGTATGTCTTGAAACATTAATTAAAAAAACGAAAGAAGTATTTATATTGATGTAGAAAGAAAAAGAAAAAACAAACTTGCTTGTTTCTTGTACTTTTTGAATGTTCTGGTAACAGCAAAGTAGGAAGATGTTTCCTTGCAAATAGAGAATGCAAGAAGGCTTGTCAAAATGAGGTGGTATCGATCGATTCTATCGATTTTCCAAGAAGAAGATTGATACATATATCAGAACTAACGACAGTTAAGAGCATGGTATCATATATTACATGCGGTATCTTAATCATTGGAACAACGTCGGCATAAAAACAAAGAAAGATAGCTACCGGAACAAACGAGAATCCATTCTGATGATCATAGGCGCGAAATCTCCGCTGACTTCATTCTTTTTGAATTGTTCGTAACGACTCGGCAGTCGGATAATAAGATCAGCAGTAGGAGGGAGGGAATGCATTATAAAGTATCAAGTTGAATCATAAAAAGCTTAGTTTCTTAGCGGAGTATGATTGCGATTCCTTGAGGTGTTTATTAGAAATGAACTAAAGAGAACAGAATGCAACTAAATTTAATTTTATATTTTAACTGTTGGTTTTTTGTTAAAATGTTTAATGAAAATATTCACGTTGTTTATGCATAGCTCCATTTCTTTTTAAAAGGAATGCAGACATGAAGCGACGAATACAGTGTGAATTACTATGTGTCCATCACATGTTCAACTCGTTTAATTTGTTGGTAATGCATTTCAGGATGACTATTTTCTGTGAAATTAAAAATCGTACTGTTGTATACAAAATAATAAGCTTTCGGTTTAGGAATGTAATGATACATACTTTAATATTTTTAAGTGAAGTTAAAGATGAATAATGGATATTATCTATATCATAGGTGGCCAACAGTAGGCCCGCTGGTCGCATGCGCCCCGTAACGTGATTTTGTGCGGCCCGCTGCAGGATAAAAACTATATTAAATTATATGTATTATCAATTTAGCTATTAGTTTCGACCGCAGGTTTTCTGATTGATATACTAGTTATATTCATTATTTCTGATGACGGAAACAATTTATATTCTCAACACGGAATCAAAATTGCTTTAAAATGATTACGCAATTTATAAAATCTACTGCTTCTCTGTGCGAGTTGTGGGAGTGAGAGTCTTCTATGCGCTCCAGAGTAACGCATCATTGAAAGTCACTTGCTCTGCGCTGGTTACAGTGATCAGTTTCAGAGACTCAGGTTCACAGTTAATAGTGTTATTGTTGCAGTTTGCGTCCTCTGGTCAGTTACTTCAGCCTTTGTGTACTATGAGTAAGAAACGTAAGATCTGTGAAGAAAATAGGTCATTTCAGGAGAAATGGGAAAATGAATTTCTGTCTATAAACAATATCGATAACAAACCACAGTGCCTCGTGTGTTTGCAAGTATTGTCTGTGCACAAGGAATATAACCTCAAACAGTGGCGCACCCAGAGGGGGGGGGTCAAGGGCCCGGGAACCCCCCAAAGAAAAGGAAAAAACATTAGAAAAATTTCCAAAAATCTTCTCTTAATTAAAATTTATTTTTTTTTTATTATGTTGTGTGCTACTTATGAATTAGCGATCACTGCAGATGCTCAGTTATAGGTCGTATGCGATGTGTAGTGTGTATTCGCAAAACGTCTACTCAACTTGCCCCCCCCCCCCCCCCCCCAAAAAAAAAAGGTTAAATCCTGAGCGCTCGGACCCCTCCAAGATTAAATCCTGAGTGCGCCACTGACCTCAAACGCCACTACATACAGCACCATGCCGCTAAATACCAACAATACGTTGTTGGATAGTACGCACTAAAATTGTACGTAATTTTAAGAGAAAGGTTAGTGCTTAGAAATCTATTTTTACTAAACCAACATCAATACAAAAAAAACTCACTCTTGGCATCGTTTGTTGTATGTAAAACATGCAACATGTATGTGTTACATGTAAAAAAAAAAAACCCCAGAAATATGTAATTAAATTTAATTTAACAATCTTATATTTAAATCAATCAAGTATTTTATATTGTTCTCCTAGTAGTAAAATGATTTAAGAAATATAGTAATTCAATACATATTGCCTTGAAAAAATGCGGAGTTTATTTTTATTTAAGTTCTGTCTAAAAATGTCGGTCCATGACGCTACTACTCATCATATATTGGCCCTCGTATAGAATAAAGTTGGCCACGCCTGATCTATATGTTCGATGCATTTCGATTTTGGAATAATTTTAGTATTGTGTGATACTATCTGATTCAGTTTGTAATGTTAGTTTTTGTTTCTTTTCATTCAGTCTCTCCCTCTCTGTTGTGTGTGTGCGCGCGCGCAAACGCCTTGCCTACTGTCTAATCCCACTTCACTAATAATATAATGGCGTTATTGGTTATCGATTTGGGATTAACACTATCTCTGACTAAACTGATGAATGATTCGGGAATTCTGATATCCCGTTCACTCGCACTCATCTTACTCTCTGAAAGTAACATTGAAGAAGTAACATCGATCGATGCATACTAGTTATTCCTTTGCTTTTTTTTTTATTCAGAATATTTGTGATATTTATTATAAATATCGTGATTATGTTGCTCTCGTGTAATCAGTCGGTAACGATATTGTACTTTGTTGGAAAGGCTTGGGTTTGATTCCGTCGCAATACTAGAGTTAACTATTGTCAGTGGATGTTTCAACTAATGGCGAAGTAACTTGTCTCAAACGGAGTTGCTAGGTTATTATTATTGTTTTTTTTTCATTCGCAAAAATTAATTCAAACTGAATAGAAGACACTGTTTTCTGACATAACGAATTTTCTTGAGAACTTTAACTGTTTCGACGTAATGAAAAACAATCACCCAGCTAGTTTTCTTTTGAGCCTTTCGGAAATCTTCAATTTACTCTAAGTTCTACCAGCGTGTTATTTGCATAGTGATACATTCGCTGTGTGTGTGTGTGTGTGTGTGTGTGTGTGTCATCGGTTTCGCATTAGTGTTATCCACGTGTTTAAGACATTAATGGAACTGGAAAAAGTCCATTTGTTATTCTCTTGTTACCGTAATGATGGCCACACGCTACAGCTAGTTCAGTCTAGAGAATTTGCGCATTACATTTTACGCCTTGCCGTGCTTTGTTCCGCAGATGGTTTGGATGTGCCATAAACATCACGTTATGTAGAACGATATTCATTCATTGCATTGGTTGAAGTTTGAAAACCAGTTCGTTATACTGTGAATTTAATATGAAGAATTTGGTAAAGTTTTTATTTTAGAAAATCTCTCGAATGAACTTTACATCATTTCTCTGCAACATAAAATTTACTTCATTATTTAATTTTTAGGTAGTGCAGTTGTCGTCTAGCTTGATTTATGTCGAATACCATTTGCTCTATTAATAATACTACACATGTTGTTTAGGAAAAATCTGTGCTGTAACACGCACACAGTTATTTATCTTTCAATATTTTATTGTTAATATTTGTTATTATTTATATATAATATAATTACTTCACATTGAGAAGTCCAATTTGTCCATTTTCTCAACCCCCCAACCCATATTAAATTCTTTAGTGAAGTATAGTGAGTTAGTTATTCAAATGTGACGTCGATGGACGCCGTATGGTCATTTCCGTGCCTCATAGGGTTTTGGGAGTGAAGCCTTTTGTTAGAAGTGGCAGGATCTCAGCTGCCCTTTCCACACAGAGTTAGTAGGACAATCACAGACATCCATGGCGGGATTCGAACCCGCAGCCTCTTGGCTGGAGAGCGGATATGCTAATCACTCTGCCAATCAGGCAGCGAACTATCAGTAATATCATTCGCTAATCATAATCTTTATACGTAAAATCTGCTCTTTGCAATTTGTGAAATTCTTGTCATATTTACAAGAAACAACATATTATCAAAAAACAATACTGAATAGTATTGTTTTTTCTTAGTGAAATTTGTGCGGTGTTTTAGTAGCACACTCAGCGGACACGATGTTTGGAAAAGTACTAGGTTCGAATGCATAGGACGCGAGGAAACTTTATAAGGATGTTTCATGTGAAGGAGAAACTCTGTGTGGTTACATAGTGATTCTGGTCTCATAGTAGTAATTACGATCAAAGAAACTAAAGTTTATCGACCAAACTCAATTTCGATTTACGCTATCTTTATATCACTTCTCTATTATGTTTTCGTCTGCAACTAATGCAACAAAACTGTTTCAAGATGTACGAGAAAGTTTTTTGCTTGGTTACAAAGTGTATTCTACTGGACAGAAATTATATTCTTCTTTTAATCTTCCCAAGCGTAAGCAAAGTTTGCGCGCTCGAAGTATTTTTACCACTAATCTGTTTGTATATAGAGGCTGACTTCTTATCAATTGCCTCAGTATTCCATAATACAAAACCATTAGAGGAAAGGTCACTACCCTTTCCATAATAGTACTGAAGCAATTGATGTGAAGTCAACAGCCTTTATATAGAAGTAGGCTTGTCACGAAGAATACTTCACGCGCAAACTTTGTTTACTTACGCTTGGTTTTGGTTAATGGATTAAAACAAAATATAACGTCTTGTCAAGTGGAATATACTTTGTAACCAAGCGGGGGGGGGACTTTCCACATTTGATTCAATGTTTTTAATAGCATGGTGATACCATTTTACTACTTGTATATGGAAAAACTCCAGAGATTTTGGAGTTGATCGCTCATTTTAATCGGAGATCGAAACCGGTCTGGGCAGTGACCTTTCTCTATAATGGTTTGCATTATGGCATACTGAGACAAGATAAAAACAAGAATATAATTTCTTCTCAAGTAACGTATGAAAGTTATTTCAGACACGTCATTTCATTATTTGGTCAAAAATACAGTAAAATATTTGATTCTTCTGTCTTGCTTTCCATCAAATTATAATCTAGATAAAAAGCACAAAAATGTAGAGAGAAAAAAAAAGAAGGAAAGACTTTCTTTCTTAAAAGTAACTTGTACAATTTGTAGAAGCTCAGTATACCTTCTTTCAAAAACACCGACATAAGAAATTTCGCTTTACAAGTAATATTTATTCTGTAAATCTATAAATATATGCATCCATCACTACCAGAGAACGAGTGACTGTTTTGATCACTGCATTTGAATTAGTTCGAATGAACTAGTTGCTGGTTTACCTGCACTGTTTGTACTGTTATCGATTCATGGATTCGCCTTCGTTTTGTGCTGGCTTGAGTAATAAATCTGTCGCTGAGTTTTCCTGAACGGTATTCCTAAAGTTATGAGAATGTTACCAGAAGATACCAGTTACCTTCGGTAAATCTTGGCGACTCCAGCAATGTACACGAACAGGAACCCATCCAATAAATCCTCATTGTTCTACGTATCATTTCCATATTTTGGAGATGTGTAATAAAGAACGCATTGGAGGTCACGGTGTATTTTCTCTTTATCGTAGAAGTATTTTTTTTTGTTTACTTTGGAGTATGATCAGATATATCCAGGGCATGAAAAAAAAATGAGAATGACAATTTTTTACTTCACGAGTGAGACACATCGGAGGAAGAATTTTGTTTATTTGACCACTTTTTTTTTAAAAATGATGTTGATTATATGGCATGGTTCATATCGTAACGCTGTATTCTTACCTTACCTTACCTTAGTTATCGCTCCTCTTTGAGCATACTAGTCATTAATTAAGCCTCTTTTATTGATTACCCCTGATTTTGGCATAATTTAATATATTTTTAGAGAGTTCTCAGGTTTGCCACAAAGTAACTAGCCATTCCCGACACGGTAATCTAAAACGCCGGATAGCAAAAACTGGATGATTTTCTACATAATGATGAGAATTTAAACCATTAATAGCAGATATTATTACTATTGCATGAACCTCCATGGGATCCGCAGTCTCATTGTTGCAGGTGACCGTTAGTACTGCACACAAGTCATTGCCTGCACTACACTATTACCGCCCACACCACACTTTTTTTTTTTTCCGGTCTGTTAATTATGTGTGTTCTCTTCTACCTTGTACAAAACAGGCAACACATCGTTTGCCTGTTTTGTACAAGGTAGAAGTTAACTATAGCGTTAACAAAAGATTATTAATGGACTATGGTCATGAGAGTTATGGTATCTTAGGCGACTGTAGCACTCACCCAGATTGACACCACATATCTTCCTGACTGATATGCACACAAAATCTTCCAAGTTCTGAATTGCATCCGAAAATTATAATTTGTTCACTAATGTTTCTTTCCAGTAACTGACAATAATGCACAGCAAATGTTATTATTATTTTTTACTCTTTTTTTTTAAGGTATTGGTGATCACTTGATATTAAATTAACAATCTTGGCCATTTATTTTATTGTGGATGAGCAGTCATCGTTGAGTGTACTTTACATCCGATACCATCTCGAACAGAATGGCTTGCCTCTAATCTGAAAAGTGTTAATTCAACTCCCGGTTCAACTAGTGCTAGTTCAAGTCCCCCCCCCCCCTTCCTTCCTTCCTTCCTTCCTTCCTTCCTTATCGGGGGAGCTTGAACTTTGGCTAGATTTTTTCCATTGAGGCTAAATTAATCCATCTGAAGCGGAGGTAGTGGAGATATTCTCTGCCGAAAGTATGACTTCCTGAAAAAATAAACCAGGCAAAATACCGATATCTAATTGGCTTCGTTACCTCCAAACCGATCGAACTTTACTAAGAGCAGTAAATCATGACTTAAAAGCTTAAATGATTATACAACGCTCAGTAAGTTGTAGTAAATATTCATGAATAACAAAACAACTCTTGTTGGGTATTTTAGACATGAAGCGAAGTGCCATTTTCCTTGTAGGTCGTAAATATTATTGAAGTTCAATTAATATTTCATCATAATTAGGTTCCTTATCCCGCTCTTCCAGACCGCAAAATTTGCTTACATGAATACGATAACAGGTACTGGATACATTTTTATCAATATTTAAATTATTGATGTAAACTTCTAATTGGATGTCGAATTAAATTCAAAATATTCTGGGGATGAATCTGATATAATCATGACCTGATTTTAAACATATACGTAATGCAAACATTTTTAAGCGTGGCGAATATTTGCCAGCAACGATTAAATTTTCCACGATCCATATATATATTTGTTATAGAGGAAGTTCGGCAGTATTAGAGTTGTCGAGTGAGTACTTGTATAACGACTATAGTAACACAACTTTCTACTGCATGAATAAAAATAACTGCCTTAATTGACATAATCTGTTATTTCCTTATGTTAAGACTGGTGCTCAAGGTCGATAGTTGGAATATGACCATGAATTGTGTGCTAATTTAATGCAGTCATTACTGAATACGAAAAGATGGTGCCATAAAATGAATTATAAAATTCGCGTAGATGTTGATGTCATAGCTCCGGCTGTTACTTAATTTTATGATGGCCATTCAAAAGCTCATTTTAAATCCGTTTATATTTCAGTAAAAGAAAAATTACAATCCATAAATACAAACTATAGGATTCTAAAGATATATGCAATATTACTATAACGCAGACGTTACTATGGAGCATGATAATGGATAGTGCTAGCAAAAGCCTTTTGAAAATATTTCTCATTTATTACTTGAACTGAGTTAGTCGATGATGGAATATGAAGTGCTTTCAGATCTTTCTCTTGATGTGCACAAATAATCTGAAGGCACACCAATGATGAATACATGCATGTTTTTTTCTTCATTACAGAAAACTGTGAAATGATCATTGCTCTTTCGCTGACAGATGAGTAAATTCCATTTATTAGATATACATCTCTTGAGCTGTATGATTTATAGCCTATACAATTGTAAATTGCTTATTGATTGCCTTTGATGTTTTGTGTTCCTGCTGTGCCTCACTTTTGCGTAATTCATGTCACAATGCATAAATTTAGCATCTGTGAACTGTACAAAATATTTTTCCAGTAAGTTTGAGAAATAGAATTTACTTCAGAGTTATTTTTATCTAGAATTCATTATCTAGAATTCATTACTTAAAGATGTAACACTAATCATCCAGTTATTATAGCTAGTAAATGTGATTTCTGCCGTTTTTTTAATTAGACTGTATGAACTTTTATAATTGCGTGCGTCATTTGGGTGATCATGTGTCCTTGATTTTATATATATACAGTATATGCATAAACGAGAGAGTTAGAAGAACTTATAGCACATCGTTACCGTGTGTGAAGTGTAGGTGAGGGTTGGGAAATGAATTTTTTTTTCCGGTATGTAAGTTATTGTTATGCGGTAGGATTTATTTCGTTCTTTTAGATGTTTTAATCATAATTAGTATTTCGTCCGCAGAAGGTATACGAAGGTCCATGAAAAATAAACTCATGCTTTTTTTTGCAATAAAACATTGTTCTCCGTTCACATTTTTAAAATATATTTTTGCCAATAACTTGAGCTGGTTATGTGTTACAACCTACACATTCTCCTTGATTAAAGCGAAGAAAGTAAGGATGGGGTTGGAGATGATTTCAGCGACTTTGTTATAAATACGATAAGCCATGAAATGTTCGCTTGATTTGGAAAGAGAGTATTGTCCACGTACTAGCTGACGGCTTTATGGCAACTATATCTTGAACAGAGATCCTCGTCTATATTGTAACTTCGAAATGCTTTCATGGCACTACATTTTTTTTTTTTTTTTTACCAAACTGAGGAGACGATCATTCTTTAAATGACAACCATCTTGACCTCTTACATAGATGAAAATCGTCGATCGATCCAAGTGCGACTTCATTTTTAGGGAGCGGTAGAAATCGCAAGGGGAAAGGTCTTGTGGGTACAGAAGTTGC
The DNA here is from genome assembly GCF_054136105.1 of Typopeltis vanoorti. Classification (NCBI taxonomy): domain Eukaryota; kingdom Metazoa; phylum Arthropoda; class Arachnida; order Uropygi; family Thelyphonidae; genus Typopeltis; species Typopeltis vanoorti. The sequence goes on from NC_143552.1 coordinate 125,944,860, forward strand.
AAAAATTTAACATCATGTTTGCCCAGGCAGGGTGACAACCTGCCTGAGTGTTAAAGCATTGTCGTATTAAAATAGTTGCCATAAGTCTTTCATCTCTCTGCTGTGCTATCTAATAATATAATCTATTCCTTTGCATTCTTTTAAACTACTCAAAAATAATTACACAGATTGTAATGGCATCCTCTTATGTTTTTTTTTTCTCTCCCAATCACTACTTAACACTATTAATCATTTTCCAAGTTATAAGAAACTGTAATGAGAAGTTGTGAAAAAAGTTCCCGATAATCACATAATTCCTCGAACTAGGAGAAATAGGAAAAAAAAAAGTCATGTTGTTATTTAATGAGAGGAGAGAAAGTCATTCTGGGAATGTTTTGATGAGCCTTCATATCTAAATTTTGCTTTGGATTTCATAACCAAACATTATTTTAATATACTATTTGTGTATTACTTTAAGTAACGAAATAAATTAGGAATTTCATTCTCTGTGACCTTTTCCTCCCACTTCTACCGCAGAATAATCTGTAAAATCTTGCAGATAGAGATTATTCACGTATTATCCATTTAAATTAATTTTTTTTTGAATCTGAAAATCAAAATGTAAAAATTGCTCCGGTTGCGATATATGTAGAACAAATCCCATCAGTTTTGTAGTTATTAAAACTGATGGACTTATAAAGACGTGTGTGTGTTCGTGGGGGGGGGGGGGGTCATTAAAGTCTATTCATACTGAAGATGAGTTAGCTAGTCTCGTACGAAAGTGGTAGGATTTTTTCCATACCGCAAAACAGTCAAACTATCCAGAGAATGCTGCAGTTAACACGCCTCCAACTAAACCTTTCTCTAAGAAAACTTACCATGCATTAATTATTTTATTTTGAAGAGTTTCTTGCCATTTTTTCTTTAAGATTTCTTATTATCCATCTCCTGTGCCACAGTTTGTGGATGTATTGTATATCTTGTATGTAAAAGGGTCTGATCATGTTACCATTATCGATATACTTTTGCTTACTGAATTTTGTTCTGCATTCTTGATTGCAGTGAAACTTTTCAAAGACGCTGTGCTTTTCAAGTTTAATGGAAAGGGACTGTTATAGCAATCACAACAACATGGCCCTATTTCAGGCTGTCTTCTTAAATATTTCGAGTTTTTGAAGTCTGCTGACATGTTAAGCAGATAGTTTAATTATCTGCTTCAAATTACTGCCAGAAGTTTCTCTTTAATATCAGTTATCTTTATCTTAATCATCGATAGTTATCTGAATTCTTTGTTGGAATGTAGATTTTCAGTAGTGCCTTACTTTTGCCTTCCGGTTAAAAAAAAAGGAGGATCAAAAGAATCAATAGTTCTGATATCGTTAATTTTATCAGTAATTACATATTCTAACCACTTTCAAAAAAGTTCCAGATTAGTTCTGTTTTGCTAATACAAATTAATATATTTATATTATAAATTATAAAATAAATGCAGCTTATTTATTAGAATCTTAAAATTATGATTTGCGTGTGTGTGTGTGTTGACAATGACAAAAAATGACAAGCGCGTCATCTCCCCCCCCCCACTCCTATAGATATACTGTTTCCCGGAACTTCATTTTCATTACGCTGTAAAATTGGGAACAGAAAAACAGAAATACTATTAATACACTGTCAAGAATATTTGCAAGCTGTTATAAATTGTGGTTTTTCCTTATTTTTGTATATGATGCTCTACCTATTGTACATTAGTACCGTGAGTTGTAGCTCGAAACATGGAACTTTTTCAAACCAGTTCAGGTCCCTAGTAAGCAGGAAGGCGTCCTACCGGGCGATGAAATTCAAATCACCTAATGACAATTACAAATATCCATGCCCATGGCGGGATTCGCACCCTCAGCCTGTTGATTGGAGAGAGCAAATAAGCTTATATATTTACTGGCCATTTTGAGCATCAAGATGGTACAACCTTGAATGTTTTGGGTTCTAAAGGAAATATTGTACTAATATTAACGCTTTATTGAAATAGCAAGAAAAATAACTTAACAGGAAAAACACTCTTTCCTCTCTTAAAATGCACTCTTAACAGGAAAAATGCACTCTTTAGCAGTTTGTTTCCTCCTCCTTCAGATAAAGGAAAATCTTAAAATCCTCATAATAAACCAAAGTATTATGAGTAAAAAAATAAAGTATAACTTCGAATAACGATTCCTGGATAAAGCGTTAATTCCAATTTTATGTTATATTTTCATATCTTCGTCACTGTGTATACTATGTTATGGGGGGGGATGTACATTTTATGACAGTTATGAATTTTCTCTTCCGGTGTAATTTCGACACAGTTTTAAATATATAGCGAAACATTATGATTATTTCCTGTCCAATGAATTAATAATATACGAAAAAGAAAACTATTTTCCTGTAGGTAATTATTATTGTGTGTTTTATTGGGGAAAGTGACTTGTTGTTGACCAAAAATTTAGAAGCAGCAACATATAAAATAATAAAAAAAAACCACTTAAAAACTTATTCAAACACACTTATTATGTATCCACAAGAAATCTCTATTGGACGTGCTCATAGTTTAAGAACTTAAAAAATTTTAATACAGTTTCTGGGACAAACGTATTAGAAGTTTCTAGTGCTAGCTAGCACTAGAAACTTCTAATGCACATGAAAAATGTACTTTGAAAATGCGAATAACATTAAGTATGCGAAATTATCCTATAAACGTAGATTGAATATTTAGAATTAAGAATTATGATGCTCAATGCAATTTCATCTTTCTTTCCTGTATCTGAAGTGATAAGTAAAGTGTTTTGTCGTCATACTCCGTTATTAAAGAATCAGAATGAAAATTATCGAAGAAGACGATCAAAAAATGAACATTTCATAATAGCATTCATGTAGAGCCATTATTAATTGCCCATTTTTATATTCATTATAGTGATTCATTCATTATCACAACAACTGAATATCGTTTTTGGCTTATGCATGTAGGCATATAATTTTGTTTTGTCTAAATTTCGCTACTAAAATATTAGCGAACCGAGATTAAAATTCAGTTAACTTGACAAAATTTAGCGCAGATCACAATCACTAAATTTTGTTCCTTCCAATCATATCATTTTGAATTGTTTTCTCAATAAAAGTTATCTGATTGTAACGAAAAATGAATATAGTACATTCGTACCGTGGGTGTGCTGAGTTTTTTATTTTATTTTTTTCTAATTTTATTGATGTTATATATTTTTGCATTATTGTTTAGTTTTTACATAGTTCAGAAACCCTTCTGTAGAGACCAATCATGGAACGTAATTTAAGTAAAGTTTGTCTGAGGAATAACATGCGTAATGGACGGACAACTGAAAGTACAAATGGATCTAGCATATTTTAGGTACTTGAGCGAAAGGCACATAAAGAACCCATGGAAAAGAAAGTTTTTATATAACTCATACTATACGGGCATAAAAAGGTGTTAGCTGATTTTTTTTTTTTTTACTATTTACTTTTTAATATACGTAATACATTATGCTTCTTTCTTCTAGATATTACCCCCCCTCCCCTTGAGATATACTCTTGTTACTCTTACTTTCATATCGCTGTGAACGCTTATAATGTGACACTCAAGAATCAAGTGCCTTGTGATAACATTATCTGCTCTACTGTATATTGATTGTGTACTTGTAGAGCTGTTGTTTATCTAACTGTACTGAATCGTGTAATAAATGAATTATTAGAGAAAAGAACACGATAGTATATGCGCTGATTCGATTGCCGTCTTCATATTTAACCTACGAAATTTCTCTCGTCTCAGACAAGATTTAAATTCCAGCTTACTTTTATAATCGAATGACGCATGACGAAACTACTGAGCCACGAAGGCTTTATATTTTATTTATTTATTTTTCATGCATGAAGTCCTTCATGCTCTGCTGTAATTACTTACTATACATTTATTCAACAATAATTGAAAAAAAAATCTGCTGTTTTTTAAAAACTACAGCGTCGTTTTGAGGAAAGTGTTTTCACATCAAAAAGCCCTGTCCTATTTGTGTAGTTCACTGAAAAAACACAATTTGTACAGTTGTATCCTTTAACAACTTTTTTGTTTTGCTCATTTTTAACATTTTGGTATTTAACGCCAGCAAACAAAAAAAAAACACTTACTCTTAAAATGAAGATTTAGTTAGGCACGGCTTACAAAGAATCTGGGTTAATGGCCAAAATTGCAAATGTAAAGAGAATTTTATTACCATCTTGTAACATCGCATCCTCATGGGATACTGTAAAGTAACTGATAAAAGATGAAAATGTAAATGCTTGCTTTAATGCTAAAGATATTTAAATTAGACTGACTGATGGAATTCTGTTATCGGATTTTAAAATGATCAGATCCCGATGGCACTTTGAAAGAAAGCAAGATGGCGAGACAGAAGCGAAATCATGAATTTTCTTTGACTTTGTCTTATTTAAGACATTTCATCCGTTTTAGATAGTAAATGCCGACCGTTATGGCGCAGAACTGTGAAATAATGTAATTTCCACACACACACACACACACACACACACACACACACACACACACACACACACACACACACACACACACACCCCGAAATCGGATATTTTGGTAACCCAGAAAAATGTGCAAACTGCATAAATTATTGTATAAATTGTGTGTCATATATAAAACAGATCAGAATTGAATAACAAAAAGGGCAAAAAATCCAACAATATCTTGCTGATTTTGGAGTATAGAACTAAAGAAATAAACTGCTTTTTAGTTACAATACATCTTATTTTTATATAGTCCTGATTTGAATTGAAGTTTGAGTAACTGACGTATTACATATTGCCATAACAGTTTTCTGTGATATAGTACTAAGTATACAAATGGAGCTGATGTAGCATTTATATTATATCGGATATATTTGAATTACAGGCAACAAAATTGTAACACACACACACACAGAGAGAGAGAGAGAGAGAAATTCACTGTTGGAATCCCCTTACAAAGATTAGTTGAGCACTCTCGATTTGCGCTTCAATTGGACAATCTGCTTGAAAATTTTGACAGAACATTTTGGATTATACAAAATAAACTACTCTGTCTTGATTTAATTTAATATTGATGAAATTTAATATACAAATTTAATGGAAGCCCATTAAAAATGTATCAAGCCCTATTGTTTGAATTTAATCGTTTCGTTTTATTGGCAAAAAGATTCGATCCGATAGTAATAATCAAGCATTTTCTACATGGAATTTAATGAAATTTGGTGTATCGAATGTATTTACTTCGTTTTTACAATAGGACTGTTTTGAACAAATAGTCTCCATGTAGAATTTATACCGGACTTAAATGTTTGACATTTTTAAATACATTCTGAGAAAACGTTTCTAGATATATTTTGCTAAATTTTTGGTCAGATATATTTGAAAAATCGCATTTTTAAACATTAATAGGCCGGTTAACTTTTTACTGCAAAATGTTCATATAATAGAAGATTTTGTTGCATTTATCAGGTTGACTGTAATATCTGCTTATTACATAATGATTGATACGCATTCTATACATTTGAGTAGGGAATAGAGCGGACCTTGAAGAGTTTTGTTGAAGTTCAGCCAGATGCGATATTTTTCACAATGAAGAGAGGCTTTATTGGAGAGAGAGAGGAGTTGATTTGCTGAGAAGCTGAATTGCTCTTGCTAGCTCTGCGGCACATAATGGTCCTTTAGCTGTTCAGTCACAATACACAATTCGCTAAAGATATTGCGAACATTTTCTTAATAATTTGACGTTCTTTGTACTTGCAGCTAAAAGAGGAAATCTTTATGATCTTTGTGAAGAATAGAGTAAATGAAAAATTCAGAATATATTAAGTGGGGCACAATAGACAACTTTAAAAAATAAAAATAAATAAAAATATCTTCGTTGTTTATGCATTAAACACATGTCTGGCTCCATGCCGGTGATGAGAATTGCTTTATCGACTAAAAGAACGCAGTCTTAACTCATAAATTTAATAACCTCTTTTCCAGCAAACTTGCTTAAAATGTATACTTAGGAATAAATGTAAGAGAATTTGTCATATTTCTGGTTTTATTTACCACTGTAATTTGCAAGTTGCTACTTTTGTGTAAATGTACTTTCTAAAACTATTAGTATAATAGACTGTATATTTTAGTATGTATTTTATCTGTGCTATTTTAATTTTTCCCCAGACAGTGATCTTGGGCATTTTCGGTGATAAGTTACTGCTCTTTCTTGTCTTTATTTTAATCCGGTTAACTTGTTTGTGTTCATGTATATTTTCCATTAAAATTACTTGAGCTTTTTAATATTTAATAGAGTAGCAATATTTAATTAGTAGCAAAAGAAAAGAGTGAGAGAGTTAGAATGATTAGTCTTTTGCCACGATATGACAGTGAAATGTTTAAAAGGAGGGCTATAATTGCGAATGACTTTATGCGTGGGTTATGTATGACGAGTGGTGTGGAATTTGTGGATGTGTGGAGTGAGTTTAATGGGCGAAAGGATCTATATAAGATGGATGGCTTGCATTTGAATGGTTACGGTGTAAGAAGACTTGAGAAAGTGTTGCTGAATGTAGTGGATGTGCAAATTCAGGGAAACTAGATTTGTTAGGGGGGGGGTAGAGATACAGTCCTTATGGAGGCAGTTGAATGTAAGAATGAATATAATATGCCAGAGCAAATAAGGACAACAAACCAGAGTGGGATAGTTAATATAAGGCATCAAGGTAGGGTTGGGGATAATGGGGGTCTTAAATTCATGTACACTAATACTAGGAGTATTAGGAACAAGAAGGAAGAGTTTTTGGCCATGGTTGGCACTTCCAGACCACAGGTTATAGGTATTAGTGAAACATGGCTGACTGTAGATGATATAACTAGTGGGATTGAATGTGATGGGTATAGTGTGTTCAGGAATGACAGAGAGAATAAAATGGGGGGAGGAGTATTGTTGATGATAGCTGATGAGCTCCAGCCAAGGAGAATAGAAGTTGAATTGCAGGATAGAGAAAAGAGCACATTTGAGGCCATTTGGTGTGAGATTGTGGCTAGCAGAACTAAATATACAATTGGGTGCTGCTATAGACCAGGTGATGGAAAAGATGGCGGTGACAGTATGCACAAGCAAATAGAAGAAATGGGTGGAAGGAGGGTGATTATTATGGGAGATTTCAACTATGGTCGCATTGATTGGAGTGAGGAGAGGACACACGGGAGGAAGGAACTGGATTTTATGCGGTTATTAAGGGATAACTATCTGCGACAGCATGTAATGGAAAATACTAGGGGTCAGAGAGTGCTTGACCTAGTAATTACATCTGAGGATTTGGCTGTAACAAATATGACCACATTGCCACCAATCGGTGAGAGTGATCATAGGGTCTTAACTTGGGAGGTTGCTAAAGGTGTAGAATTTTCAATTAAGACAGGGTACATGTGAAATTATCGGGCTGGAAAGTATGACATGCTTAGGAGTTTGATTGGTTCAGTGCCATGGCATGTACAACTGCAAGGACTAGAAGTTGATAGTGCATGGGAGGTAGTTAGGAAGTGCTTGCATGAAGCAATGGCTGACTGTATACCTAGAGTCCGAATAATAAATCAAGTAGGGGTTAAATGGATGAATAACACCATTAAGCTTGAGTTGCAAAAAAATAAACAACTATGGAGGGAATTTAAGGAGAAGGGTGACCGGCAGGCACATGAACGGTATAAAGCGCAGGCCAGAAAGGTGACGAGTGTGGTAAGAAAAGCAAAAAAGGATTACGAAAGAACATTGGCCATGCAGGCTAAAGAGAATCCTAAACAGTTTTTTAGATATGTAGCAAGTAAAAGGAAAAATGTACATGGCAGATTGATTTTAAAGAATGCTGATGGTAGGGAGGTAACTGAATCACTTGAGATAGTTGAGTTACTGAGTGAGCACTTTGCAAAAGTATATCATCCAGGTGGTGACATTGCAGAAACGAATAAACCAGTAGCTTATACGGGAATTGTGGTTAATGAAGTGGAGGTGAGTAGTCTATTGCATAACCTCAATGTCAATACATCTGTGGGATTGGATGGTATACCAGCTCGTGTTGTACGAGAAGCAGCTAAAGAATTGTCAGTACCCTTGACCATTTTGTTTAATTTGAGTCTCGGGTCTGGGTTAGTCCCGAGCGGGTGGAAAGAGGGGAAAATAGTTCCACTGCATAAAGGTGGTTCCAAGACTGCTGTTGTAAATTACCGACCGATTAGCATATCAGGAATCATTGTCAAGGTCTTAGAGAAATTAGTCAAGAAAAGTATACAGGATTGGATAGATGAAAATGGGATATTGTATGGGGGACAACATGGTTTTGTGAAGGGTAGATCATGCCTCAGTAACTTGCTCACGTTTTATAACACAGTGAGGGCTGTGTTATAAACTGGATAGGGGTAATGGGTTTACGGTGATACTACTGGACCTTGCCAAGGCCTTTGATAGGATACCACATGGAACCCTAATCAGTAAACTGGAGCAGATGGGTATAGATATAGGGTTGGTGAGATGGATAAGAGGGTGGTTGAAGGAGAGATATCAAAGAGTGGTTTATTCAGGAGTGGAGTCTAAAAGACGTCTTGTGACTAGTGGAGTGCCACAGGGCTCTGTTCTTGGACCACTGCTTTTCAATTTGTTCATCAATGATATTGGAAAGGATCTGAGAGGAAGTGTTCACTTGTTTGCTGATGATGCAAAGTAGGGTAGAGCAATTGTGAGTGCAGAGGATGTCAAAATTTTACAGGATGATTTGGATAGTTTGGAGGACTGGGCTAGGAAAAATGGATGTCAATTTAATGTGGCAAAGTGTAAGGTTATGCACTTTGGGGTGAAAAGAATAGCAGCAGTATATCGCATTGGTGGAATCATACTCCAGGAGATTGATGAGGCCAGGGATTTGGGAGTGTTGGTGGATAGGGAGTTGAAGTTTAGGGGGCACATTGCAAAAGTAACTAAAACATCTCACCAAATCACTTGGCTTCTGAAAAATACTTTAACATGCAGAGACGAACAAGTTGTTGTTCCTCTGTATCGAGCCTTGATAAGACCCCATCTGGACTTCTGTGCCCAGCTATGGGCACCAGGATTTCTTCGTGATGGGGAGGAAGTGGAGAGGGTCCAGAGACGAGTGACCAAGATGATAGCAGGTCTGTGGAATGAACCGTATGAGAATAGGTTGAAGATTTGTGGGTTGCAGAAATTGGACGATAGGCGAAGGAGGGGTGATATGATTGAGACATTCAAATTACTGAAGGGTTTTTATAAGATTGATCCAAAAGATATTTTTGAAAATATGACTGGTGGTGGGAGGACTAGGGGCCATGCATGGAAGCTGGGCAAGAGCGTGGTTGACAAGGGTGTTAGAGCTAGGTTCTTTACTTGGAGAGTGGTAAATGAGTGGAATAAGCTTCCAGAGTCTGTAGTGGGTGCTACGACCGTGAATGAGTTCAAGGCAAGGTATGATAGATACTGTGTGAATGTTGAATAGTTGTTCTTGACATGATGTTAGGGCCTCCCTCGATGAGTCTGTCGACTCCTTGGAGTTTCCCGGAACAATAATAATAATAATAATAGATATAAACACTTATATCTGATCTGAATGAAAAAAAAATCGCCTCGTTTTGAGAGGGTGAATATTTATATGTTGTCGCTATGATTTTTTCACCTAATTAATTGTTGACATTTTTATTGGTAATTGGCTCATATATATCTCCTTCCTATGTTTTCTTCAAAATCAAAGAAGTAATCTTGATCTAAGCTTCAAGTTTTATGGAAAATCATTGCCCTCGATAGGCAATAATTTCTCATCAGTGTAACTTTCATTCGCTAGGCGTAAAGCAACGTTGAATAAAAGTAGTCATGTGCAGCTCATTTTTTGTAATCCATCGTATTAGTCCCATGTATGAAATGTTGCAGACTATACTGCGGGCTAAAGTTTGAAAAAAGGGAAACGGAAACTTATTGACGTTCTTCTTTTTCGAATTGCAGGTTACTTCGAAAAGGAAGTTTGGGGAATGCTTATAGGAGAAAGGCTGTTTCAAAGACAAAAAAAAAAAAAAAAGAGAGATACGAAGAAGAGGATGTGAATCCGCTTGGTCGTTTTAGAGAAAAATAAAGGTGTTATGTATTCCAATTGGACTGAACAGCGTGCATGGAATTATCTATAGAAGAAAAGACAAATGAAGCCGACAGTAAGTGCAGTAATTGCCGTAAATAAGCAAGACCAGAAAGAGATGGTAGAATCGTCACTTGACCAATTACTCTCTTCTGAGCAACATCAAGAACGTTTTCACGCCTCCCCTCCCCCGGAATGTGAGAACAGTATTTTCAGGGTGGGCTGTTTTAGAATTAGTGTAAAATAAGCAACTGTACCAAAGAGAAATAATATCCGGAGCAGAAGAGGATGCCGAGTTCTTTGGTAATTGAGGATATTAAAGATGCGATATTTGTTCTGGAAAAGGTTTAAGGTAAATCTTTGTCGAGAAGAGAGAGAGAGATCTGTGTTTAAGGATCTCGGTGTTATCAAAAACCAAAAAATAAAGTTTTTTTTTTTTTATTCGAAAGGTAGTAGAGAATTTTTGGCTGAACTAAATTGCTCTTCCATCGAGAGGTTAATGGAAATCATTGTTTAAAAATTAGTCATAAATAATCATGACGATTTGATTGTTCAAGCACGGATTTATGAAATGAGAATAAGAAATAGAAATTACTATTAGCAGTGGAACTACGGGAGAAGGTCATCGACTTATAAAGAAATATGACAGATGAAAGAATATACCTTTGAGGAACTTTTGCATGGTAAACTCTAAAGAAAAAACCCTCCACTATAACCTACAACGAGCGGCAGGAAAAAAAAAAACAAACCTAGTCACCCAATTAAAGTTGCAGGTGTAAGGTTGTAAGATTTCCATGTTACACGTATATACGATTTTATGAATAGATTACATCACGATTGACTGTCTGAAGTTTCTCAGTTCTTTCATGGTACTTATCCAGGTGGAAAGTACCATGAAGCTTGGTAAGAATACCCTCCGTAGGTCGAAAATCCATATACTCTCATACGACACTTTAGGTTTTATAAGGATTTCGTTGTATAGCGAATCACACACTTGTGGATGCATGTAATGATCAATATAAGTATTTATATAAGCAGTTATATAAATGATGTAAATAAAGCATTGATTTACATCATTTGCCCAAACGAAGCATTTAGAATAATTTTCGCAAGCGAAAAATATTATTTTGAATTGCTTGGCTTAAGCCAACTAGTTTTGTCATCAGCTACACCATTAAAAGTTTTATGCATTTCGTCAATGAGATTGTCACGTTTACGGATAATTGTAGTATTAACTAGTGTAGCACTTTTCACTTCAGCTAGAACGTTGTTTTTTTAACAACTGTAACAGCAGCAGTGGGAGGTAATTTAGCTTGTGGCCTATCTCAGTGTTCCATACACCATCCAGCAGCAACAAAATGAAATAGTAATTATTAGCAGTTTATAATTCACAGCAGCGAAACAAAAGCACAGAGAAAAGTAGCGATAGCGATTGTAAATGAACCTAGTTCGCGAGTACTTTACATTGGTTGATTCACAACGGCGTCATGTCGCTAAAACCATCGTATAAGCGAATGCTGCTTCGCATAAATGGGTATTGGTCACAATTGAAAAGCGTCATAAAGCGAATCGTCGTAAGGCAGGGTATTACTGTAGTGGTATTTTTAGTTGGGGAGGTAGATTGTATCTTTGCTCCTATATATTTGAGAACTGAGGCTGGAGTAATGGGACATTAGTTCAATAGCAAACTTTTGTTTTCTGTTTTAGGAATAATCTAAATATAAATTAAATGTCACACCGTATAATTGATTCTAGCAGAATAAGAGTTGACAGAGAAGAAACGGGATGGTGATCATTCTCAATCACAAAGTTTTAAGTGCAGTTAGATATATAATCAGGACCCCAAGACTTTTCTTTTCCTTATTTAAATTAAGAGGATATTAAATCCCACATTGTTTTAAAACCGAATAAGAAACTCAAAGATCGGAATCAGAGTTTCATGCCGAATATAGTAACTATATTGGTTGTATTTTCTTTTCCTTTTTTTTTCTATTTAGACTTCTACATTCTTCTGATGTCTGCATTGCAAAAGATCAGAGGAAGCTTCAAGGACTAGTGTTGAAGGACGGATGAACTCCTCTTTATTCTTAGTCTACACAGAAACTTTATTCTCAAGTTACTTTGATACGCAGCATTTTAGCTTGTGCATAGGCCTCTCTAGTTAAGCAACCAAAGTTTGAATGATGGACGGAAATTTTGAATCATATAAGGAACGAAGCCCTTCATCTAGCAGAAATTATTTTCAGAACACGACCACAAATTGGAAAAATGGAGTGGGAACATAGCACCATTTTTTTTTTTTTCGTTACCTACAGGAGAGCTGACCTAATTAATAAGATCAAATGCAAGAAAGTGGTAGTGTAATGTTATGGATTCGTGAAGATTTGCTTTGATATCATGTAGAACAAATTCTTCGATTTCGTTCTTATTGGACTTTAGAATTCACATTAAACGACAGAAACTGGTTTCTACAGTTTAATTTTGTTTTCCTTTTCCAACTCGATAGGCTTAAGATTAAACAATAATAAAAAAAAAAAACTAGGCCATCCTGATTTGCTATATGAAGATAGACTGCAAATTAGTGTGGCAGTGAAACAGGAAACTTCGGGCAGGCACAGAAGGTCGAGAATCTGTGACATTCCTTCTCTCACATGGGGTGGGGGAGAACCGTACACCTTGTGTATCGGACAGTTCAGATGAGTAGTGGTTTTAGAATGGTTACTAGTTGGGGATCTGTTAGAATATAGGGGTAAACCTGAATGGTTATAATTGGAGTAATTATAAACATAAGCATAATTTATGTTACGGTAGAGTTCACTATGTATGTGAAATGAATGTGGAGCTTTTTGATGTTTTTTTTTTTGTTAGCTGTCTTACCATTAGTGGTGACAATTTGAGTAGTAGTCATAGTCGATGCTGTTCTTAGCCCTACATCAAAAGCTTGCCGAGTTGAAATTTTTTACTTGGAATTTTATCTGAAGTTTAGAAATAGCAGTCTCCGTGTGAGTGACAGGCTTATACAAAAATGTGCTTTTCCTTTCATATCCCAAGTATTTCCGAGCTGGTAAACCAAAATTTAACTATATGTTCTACTCTACAAGAAACCATGCTTGTGCTTTGTTGTAGGGTTTGTGCCTTGAAAGTTAATTGAATTCAGAGCTTCGTTATATTGCTACCCGTCAGTGCTTCTAAATCATACGGTATAGTTGTTTCTACAGTAATCTTCTTAGTCTTTCAGAATAAGATGTATTTTAAAAGATATATCGAACCATGAAGACTTCAGATGGGTATACACTACGTATTAAGTAGATATCAACGTAAAAAGGCGAATTACATGTCCTACTGTTTAAGTATCTACAGTTTGTATTTTATTCCTAGTAGTGCATGCCAAAGCAACTCGTAGCAAAAACTACCTAAAGCTTGAACGTTCAAAGCTATGTAGTAGCTGTTTCTTTCTAGAAATAGATGTATAGTTGCATAGTACAAATTCTTGGGCTGTCTGAACTTTGTTAAAAAATACGAATTTTTATCAAGTACGCGACACCTTCAAAGTTCAGCACGCTTTTAAAATTCCAGATTTTTCCGACTGATAGAGAATTTGATAAATCTTATATAAAATTTTTCTGACTAACTACCAGGTGACCGTAACAAACTGGTTTTTATGTTTATTAACAAATGTCCAAATAGATTAAGCATTTCTCTCAAAGAAACTTTCGTAATATATATTGTAATGAAACTAAAAAAAAAAAAATACAGTCACCACTCGGAATTAAGTCGTTGAACGACTTAATTCATGTCTTACCGAATCAAAATATGTCAAAGGTTTTCCAAACTCCATAAACAAATTTGGAATTCTTTTTTTTTTTCCACGAAACTTCGGTTTAGTAGTACAAACTCTTGTTTATGACTTAGCATGGTTTAAAAATATGGATTATTTTCTAATATATCGTTCATAATAAGAAATATAAGGATGCTGAGACAAAAATAACCAAAGAAGTTGTAAACTTCAAGGTTTTCATAGCTCACAAGAGCTTTAGTTTGTAGTAGCAGTGTGTGTGTGGGCGCGCGCTTCAAAACTTGACCGGTATGGGGTGTCATGATAAGAGTTGTTAAGCGCGAATTTCGTTAAATATAATTTGTGTGTATCAGATGCATTATCATAGGTTCGTGCTTATTTTAAGACATTTTAAAATAATGCAATTGCATATAATAAAAGGTATTATTTTCCTGTCTTATCTGTTTTCTTTTATACTTTAATGGTTACTATATTTATTTTAGAAATTATTGACCTTACAACCGTGTTATAAATAACTCTTTTAATACCCCGACGTTTCGATCTTCATATTAAGATCATAATCTGAAGCACATACAAATATACAGGACAAGCTAAGTTACATTACATACAGTAAGCTAGAGAAACAATGAATTGATCACAAGTTATTCTACTGGCATGACCTCTAGTGAAAAAAAAATTAATTATTTATAAATTACATCAAGCTAAATTCCATTTATGATAACATGAATAAACATTCTTTCTTAATTCATGTTATTTGATTCATGTTTATTCATGTTATCATAAATGGAATTTAGCTTGATGTAATTTATAAATAATTAATTTTTTTTTCACTAGAGGTTATGCCAGTAGAATTCTTCTGAGACCGCCAAATTGCTTATTAAAGGTCTGAAGCGGCTTGAATAAGTCATGCTCGCTGTCTAGAACACAGTTTCCTGATTATCTAATCCTTATCCTACACAAATCCGAAAGATATATACAAACCATTGTGGATGGAATGTCATTCCATCATGTCAATCGATATACAGTTTTACAGCAAAAAAAAAAAAGAAAGCAAAGACTAATTATAAAATTATAATATACACACATAAAATTATGCCTTCTACACTAATTAATTTATATTGTGGTATATAAATTGACTAGTTGTATAATTTTATTTTCTCTAAATGCGCACAAGTTATGGGCAGACTTTACTGATTGGAACATTATGGATATAAAGAAAAATCAATTACAGCAATCCCGCGAGAGTAATGAGTCCTCTGATAAAGTCGAAATTCTCGTAACTCGAGAGATTGTATTCGAGATGAATGGAAATGGAACCAGAGAACACACACTGTTAGTTTTATAACGGGAATATTATTTGATTTTCGTGATGTAGCATGACATGAAATTAATACGAAAACTTAATAGCAAAAAGGAATGATAAAAACAGTAAACGAGAAAGAAACAATATAAAAAAGTGACATCAGACGGTCATTGATTTTTCATCTTTATTGCGTGTTTGACATGAAGACTTCGGAAAATTCCTATTAACGAAAGTCATATAAAGTTGTGTGCAGCATCGTTTTTCCCTATGCACCTCTTCATAACATGCGTTTGCATCCTTGAAACTTTCGCACTTCTTTCTTTAATGAAATCAATGTTCGGATGGGCATGCATTTCATCTAAGTGTTCAACACTGGTCTGGGTTCATAATTTTTGTTGTCAACATTCTCGTAAAATTTCGGTAACTTTTCACTATGCAATCCACAGCGATCTTTGAATTTTTGGAACTATCTGTCACTAGCGTTAAATATTTTACCTCAGGATTACACTTTAAAAGAGTCATAAATGTTTAGGAATTTTTCTGTAATCACTTGACTTGAAACATGAATACTTTCTTTATTTTGGCACTCAGTTCATGAAGCTAGAATAATAATGATGAAAGCAGAGGAAAAAGTGAAGGATATAAAACTGCGACTGAGCTGCTTTCATACGTATAGCACTTTTACATTTTTTTTCCAGCATTGTTTCTGATGGTACATAGTTTGGATTCACTAAGTCCAGTCGTTTCATATCGTTCATTTTTCCTCTGCTTTCATCATATGTTCTCTCACAACGGTAAACGCTTATTTGAAGATTTATTAGAATTATATTGCAGTGAATTGGAGGGGAAGAATGCTAATTACAAAACACGCAAATTAAAACTTGAATGTATGCAGCTTAGAAACAGCTGTGACCGAAGATGAAAAGTTTAATTAATATTGGAAGGTTTTCAAAATAAACACAAACAAACCTCCGTATACACATCACCAGCAGGCACCAGTCAAAACCGAGATTTCTAATTATATATATATATATATATATATACACACACACACACCTTACAATACCATGGGTGTGCAAAGATTAAACTATCTGCGAACCCTGTTCTCGAGTCCAAACATGAAACTTTTTCAATCCTTTCACTTTTCTGCTAGTAAGCAAAGAGGTGATAGCACACCAATGATGTTCACAAACATTTATGCCTTGGTGGAATTAGAAATCCACAGCTTGTTGAAAGCGATGGTGTTATCTTCTCGCCCATCCAAGTACTTAGTGTTAAGTTGAAAACTTTGCACTGAAAATAAACAGCTTGTTTGTATTATATTTTTTTTCTTTTAAAGAGTGTAATATAATTTTCATCCTGCAGTTATATATTTTTTGTTGGAACTAGAAGTATTGTTTATACCCTTACCATTTAACAGCAATTGATAAGATTTTTAGACGATATCTTATACATGTCTGCAAATGTTTGGATCCATTGTCTCTTTGAAATGGATAGGTATTTTGATTAGTTTCCTTTATAACGGCATCTTCGAACCATGTGCAGTTCCAATTTCATTAATTCTCCGAGGTTTGCATTCTGAATAAAACTTTCAGTTTGGATGCTAAATTGAAAATATTCTGGATAGATAAAAATATCTTCGATTTTGAGAAGGAAAATAACAATAAACATCTAGGGTATTTGCACTAGCCCCTCCTTAATATGATAATACAAGCATCAGAACTTGTAGAATATTACAATTAAGACAAACAGAGCAGTGTGTGTACGCTCGCGCGCGTGTACCATTTTCTTGTATCTATTTCTAGTTGCGTTTCCAATATGAGTGACCATCCTTCTAAATCAACTTTCAGTGTAGTTCACTGCTGCTCTTCCGACAATGAAGTTCATCGAACTTTTAACATGCAGTAAAAGTTCATTGAACTTTAACGTGCAGAAATGTCCAATAATTTCTCCACCCTGTTTGGCATTGACTAGGAAGGAGGAGGGAATCACAGTCAGGTAAACTTTTTCACTATGTAAAAGTGCCTTGAATCTTCACCTTCATTTCAGAAGTCCATTGCCACAATTGAAGTTACTAACTTCAATTTTTGAGTTCACTGGTTCCCATGAGATGTTTATTCACATGTGCATAACTCTTCCATGTGGTAATTTTCGAATTTTTCATTAAATGAAAACTAAGATAAAATTAAAACTTCTTTTCTCAAACTTTTAAATTAAAAATTTAAGACAATAAGAGACATCATCATAAACTTAGAAAAGAAAAAATTTCATACACGATAATTTTTCTTTCACTGATAATTGGGACAAAAAAAGAAAAAAGCTCAGAGATGAAAGAATCAGCTGGACAGATGATAAATCGAGACTGCTTGAAAGCCATTTTTAGCATTACGCCTCGATGAATCCGTTTCTGTAGAATCATATTGGCGGTGCATTCAGCCAGTACGTAATGAAAAGATGCTTGTAAGAGGACATTGTTTTTGTTTGGAAAAGAAGACATATAATTAATCTGTACTGAGGGAGCACAATTAATGTTTAGTGCTCCACTCAAGATTTCAAGTCAGCATTGTAGTTATGACGAGGCAAACTGAGCACTGTCTCAGGATGAGATGTCACATTCAGGGACGCAATAACATGTCTGTCTAACGCAGCGATTCCGAATGATTCCCATTCCTTTATCTTTGTTACCACTATTATTTAGCCTTAATAATATGAGGTAAATATTATTTTACCTTATATTTTATAGATATTACATTATATGATACAGATAAGGTTTATATTAATATTATATATTGTTAATATTAGTTTATGACAATGGCTTGCATCCGTTTTTTTGTCTTATCTCGAATGTAGTGGGCAGAGTCTTTCGGCCAGCTCGCTACCAAGTACAAAACCCATGTGATGCATATATAATACTTTTAAATATTAGTACACCGACTAAATGAGGAACATTCGTGATTCGTATGTTCCGGTTGCAAAAATACCTGTTTACGCTGCTGTTTTTAGTTGCTGTATAGGTTCGTATATTTTAATGGATTGGCTGTTAAAGGACTCAGTAACTTGATGTAATTTGTAAATTACAGTTTTAATTACAGAATGTTGCACATTTAAATTACAGAATGCTATGAATTTCTTTGGGGTGTGATCGAATAAAGCAGTTTTGTAAGTATTGATTAATGAATGGTAATAGGATACCATTGAGGCCAGTGCATTACGTCTGTAAATTGCATGTGTTCTTCTGGCCGATTTACCGTTTTTTTCGGAATGAATCTAAGTTTAGGTTAGGAAACTGGTGTAGTACTTTGGAATCCGTATATTTTCATCATGGTTACACATATCTTCATTTTCGTTTACATGATTCCGTTTTAACATCCCCTGACCCACATGCTTCTCTATTGCTTATATATGCTTGAAGAATTTTCCAGCCCTTTTTTTTAAAAAAAAAAAACAAAGCTGCATTAGTTTATTTCAGGTACAGTGGCTAGTATTTATTCTTTTAAAATTTTCCCCAGTATATTTCTTCCTTCAGAGCACACGCAGTTAATAGACATCGCGCACACTAACGTAGCATAAAAATAACTGGCGATTATCATTATTAGAAGTTATTTCTGGTATCTAATATTTAGTGCTTCTGCCAAGGGTTTCTTTATGGGAGTGGTATGGTATGTTTTTTTTTTTTCTTGACCGAAACTTTGTTTTTCTACTCTGCAAAACCGACAAACTGGCAAGAGAACACACGCATTTAAGAAACGTGATAAAGTAAGGCTCATGGCTTTAGCTTCCTCCTAAAAAAAAAAACAGGCTGAATATACTTCTTGTTTCTGTTACATTGTTAAAAGGTTAGGGGATACGCATGCAATATACTATCGTAAGCACGTTCGTGATAATGAGATGCGTTACTTAAGCAAAAGGCAAGATTAGTGTGAGATTATTTTTACTGAGCGCGATGAATATGTCAAGGGGAGATTAAAATCACCAGGGCCGGCGTAACTCCAATGTATGTATCATTTACGCATTAAAAATGCATTTTGCTCTTCATTTAATGTGAGAATTATTTTTGTTTGATTTTAACAAAATAAAATTGCTCGATAACTTTTCCTCAGTTTGAAATATTACACTTCGTCACATTCGGTTCATTTCTTCTCGAATTGTTTCTTACGTACAGATCTGCATGAAGAATTAATAGGTGTGTTTGCTGGAGAACGTACTTAAAATGGATCATTTTCAACTATTTTTCCACGGGTAATTTATTGTAGCTCATTTCAACGACTACCTTTCGCTCTGTCAGGAACTACAGGCTTGGTGTGTTTATATGTCTCCCACTCAGGAAAGGTTTTTTTTTTTTTTTTTTTTTTTGTATTTTTTACCGAAAGAAAAAATTCATCTCCTGCTTAAAACATCCAGCCGACCTATACATATAGTGTATAAATGACATATACACAATATTGATTTTGTATCAAAAAGCTGTGTAATTATTCCGAGTAGCTAAAACAGCTATTAATGTGATTAAACTATGTCTATACTCAATCGAAATAATTCCTTTTAACGCACGCTTACATGCTGCATATGTTTATGAAATGCAATTTAGTTTGCCCGAGCATTTAAATGTATTCAATACTGTTAGATTACTTATTAGAAATATGCTTCTAAATTAACATTGGGCTCTTGACGCGAATACCCAGAATTGACCATAAATTGTGCAGCAGCGTCATGAATGTATTCTCAAAGTCCCAAAGGACTTTGAGAATACAATGACTACTGACTGGTCAATGGATAGCTTTTTGGTGTGGTCCTACGCAGCACGACCCTGTTTACGACTAACTTCTGATTGTTATTTAGGCAACTTAGGTATAGGTACGATGCTTACCTGTCTTTCACTAAGTGACAGTGTTAGGTGAACAAACTAAGATTTAACAAAAAGCCTGTGCACGCCCAACTACAGTAGACTCCTGGATGTGCCCTCTTCAGCCTCCACATCCATGCAATTTATCTAACATATTCTATTCAGTTTTTAATTAGTTGTTTTGAATCTTACATCTGAGATTACCCTATCTTTTTGATAATCGATAAGAGGAAAATTAAAAAAAAAAAAAATCCGCGCAGTTTTCGACAGCTAACGACAGAGTAGGTCTTGTTATTTCTATGTTAAATCATATGCATGCCCAAAATTAGAAAGAATATCATAATACAAGTCCTGGTTTCAACTATTATCGGACCAGAATATACTGCCAGTCTTCTAGCATGCGACATACTATTTATGACTTCTCGTTGTTGTCTTCTAAGTCTCATTTATTTTCTAAATGACAGTGCAATTAATTTTATAGCTTGCGCTGTTTAATACGTTTCGTCATAATAGTTTAAAAATAAAATATGAAAAACTAAAATTTAAAAACCTGTTTTAAATTCATGAACATCCTTAGTAGCTAGCAAGTCTTATAAATTATCACAGTGAATAACCATAACAATTAGATTAATGCAGTAGTAGCGCCATGGGAGTCGTTTAACAACTCAGAGATCATGCTACATTTCTCTCCCCTGATATATAGTCCAATTTTGTGACTTATTTTGTGGGGTAGGAATACGATTACTCACTATTTATGATAGTTTGAAAGTTAAGAATTTAAGGAAAAGCTAAACGACAAAAGAAGATTTACTTGAGTAAAGAACGCGTCTGGAGAAGACAGATTAGTTAACCTTGAACATCAATCAATAAAAACGAAGATGTATCCAATGAAAGAGTCGTAGCGAAATGCTTAAGGTTCTAGACGCCAACGCATCTTTTTCGTTTGTCGTCTTAATGCACTTTTCATGCTTTTGAGTGAAATTTTCATTATCATGTATTGCTTTTAAGTAAAAGGAAAGAAAGTTAGATTAAAAAAAAAAAGTCTAGTCCGAATTAGCAACAGTTTTGCTATACCATCTTACAGTATATGTCACAATGATGTCGCCCGCTTATTAGTTACGAGCAGCCATTTCATTTAGTATACTTTCAAAAAATAAAAAGAATAATTCATATAAACGGACCTGGATTAGAAAAGCTTAGCACTTTTGTTTTTAATCGTCGTCTCGGCAAATTCCTACCCTCCCCCCCATCTTCCTTAGCATGGCTATAATAATAATAAAATAGCGAAAATAATGTGATGATGTTAAATTTTCCTCAAAATAAATGAAACCAAATAACTCTTTATTTTATTTATTTGTTTTTGCGCCACTATTATTTAATCTCGCTCTTTATCATTTGGTACACTTTGCATTTGAATACCCTACTAACTCTTTGGGAGAGGGTTTTCCGTACTTCATATTCTTACATGATCCAATCTGCTGTCAATCTGTGTACACAGAATATAGCATAGATACAGATAGAATAAATATGAATTCTATGTACAACTCTGTATATA
Organism: Typopeltis vanoorti; assembly: GCF_054136105.1. Taxonomy (NCBI): domain Eukaryota; kingdom Metazoa; phylum Arthropoda; class Arachnida; order Uropygi; family Thelyphonidae; genus Typopeltis; species Typopeltis vanoorti. The sequence continues at coordinate 125,966,508 of NC_143552.1, forward strand.
ACTAACATATGTTAGACCCGGATTCCACTGTGGACATAGATGTTTGTGAGTCATCTTTAGGCTGTAGCTGATTTCATCGCTATCAATTTGTTTTTTATAGAATAAAAGTAGCATGAAAAAAGTTCCGTGTGTGTAAAAGAATAAAAGTAGCATGAAAGAAGTTCCGCGTGTGTAAACTTTGAAAGAGAGAGAGAGGCTGGATTATTTAACCTTAGCCCACCCATTACTAATGTACGATAGTGACGAAAAAAAAAAAATAATAATAAATATAACTTGAGAAACAGAATCAGTGTACAGGCATATCTGTGAGTTTTGGTTTACTATTAATTTTAATCCCCCTATTTCATCGTTTATGCATTTGGCACTACTTGCACGAGTACAATTTTCAAAATAGTAAAAAAAGCTAAAAGCTTCTGTTAAACTTAGATGACTTTAGTTAATATCAGAGTATGTTAATGAGGTAAATGATTGCAGTATCATTTGAAATTACATGTAAATAATGTAGTGTGTTATAAAATTCTAGATAATCACTGTTTAGTTTGATTTCATGCAAGCCAGCCTGTTTTGTTTGAATTTAAAAAATATATATATTTGATACTGATATAGAATAATACATTTCACCGTCGTACTCTCTTCAGCTATATATATTTGATACTGATATAGAATAATACATTTCACCGTCGTACTCTCTCCAGCTATACTTCTGCAGTCGATTTGGCGAGATGAAATTTTTATATGAGACTTTTCAGTTGAAAGAGAGTTATCAGATCACATACGGAGGTAACAGTTTTTTCCCCCTCCTGGAAACTCCCCCCCACATACATACAAAAGGCGAACTGAGTAGAGAACGCACGCATTTAACAGACAAAATTGTTGTATGTACAGTCATCCCTCGACTTACGTCCGGGTTCCGTTCCATCCGGAAGGACGTAAGTCGATACGTTATACAAACATAGTTATAGAGGTTAGGCACTTAATTTTTAAAACCGCAATAAGTATACGCATTTAACAGACAAAATTGTTGTATGTACAGTCATCCCTCGACTTACGTCCGGGTTCCGTTCCATCCGGAAGGACGTAAGTCGATACGTTATACAAACATAGTTATAGAGGTTAGGCACTTAATTTTTAAAACCGCAATAAGTATACTGTCATTTTAATTTTTAAACCTTATTATAAGACTGCACTGTGTGTTACTGCTACTATAAAACAGGAGAATAATCACCTAAATCTTCCTCCACAATCACATCTTCATTACCTTCCCTGTGCGAATGATCGGGCTATGGCTCTTCTAGTGTAACCTTTTTTTTTTTTTTTTGATGAAAATATCCAACGTGCTTTGCTTATTCCTCTTCTTCTTTTCATCATAATTTGTTCATAGCAAGCAAACGCACCATGTACTTTCGTTTATATTATTATTAAGTAGTGTTCAACATTGGGATCCATGCCTTCAGCCATTTTGAGAACTGCAAAGAACATTTCTGCAAAACACTTCACTATAAATTGTTTAACTACCTCTTCCTGTTTCTCTTTTCCCTCTTCTTCTCGTTTTTCGTCTTCTGTAACAATTGTTCCTCCAGTTCGACCAATTCTTCGTGTCGAACTCTTCAGGGGATCTTTCTATGAGTTGAATTATGTCGTCATCATTCACTTCGAGATTCAGATTGTTTGCTAGGCCTACTATTACAAACTTCCAAAATCATGCACAAAGCTTTTTAATGTATTTTTCCATATGCCACTCATATACTGAGAGGTGACTTCGTCCCAAGCCACAGCAATATTTTTAATGGCATGATAATTATTGAATGTTTTCCAGAATTGTATGAGAGTCTGTTCGTTTCCTTCAGTAGCAGAAATGGCTAATGAAAAAATTCTCCGTAGATAATAAGCCTTAAACGCAGCAAGAACTCCCTGATCCATCGGTTGGATTAATGAAATAGTGTTTGGAGGGAGACACATGACCTTGAACTTGGTGAAGATCACCGCTGTAAGACGGATGACCTGAGCATTATCCAGAATTAATAAAATTTTAAAATCTACATTTTTCTTTCACACAATAGCTTTTTATTTCACTCGCATAACAGTTGATTAAGGTATCCTCAAACAATTTTTGAGTCATTCACGACTTCTTATTGCTCCAATAATGAACTGGGAGTATGCTTCCTAATGTTTCTGAAGATTCGTGGATTCTCGCTGTGACATATCACAAATGGTTTAAGTTTATATCCAGACACATTACCCTCTAACAGAATCGTAATACGGTTTTTAAGAGTTTGAAGCCAGGCATAGATTTTAGTTTCATGTGGATGAATGTTAGCTCGGGCATTTTTTTCCGTAACAAGGTCTCATCCATATTAAATATTTGCTGAGGCAACTAATTTTCCTCCGTAATAATTTTATCAATAAAATGCAAATATTTTCACATTATGCAGCACAAAACGCTGCTTGAATCTCATGAACCAACCGGATGAAGGGTTGAATTCATAGTTTTAATCGGGTGCTGTTTTCTCCTTCAACATGTTGAACAGACTTAGTGCCTTAGCGGTTATGGTCAGTGCTAAGGGGTATGTGCTTTTGGTTCAGGTCCTCTATCCATGATGCAAGTAACTTTTCTATATCACCGATAGAACATTGTCGTTGCTTCGTCACTATCGTCGATTTAATGGAAGCAGATCCTTTCATAGCCGCTACGATTTTATCCTTCTTTTTCAAAATGGTCGTCACTGTAGAATGAGACCATCCGAAGTCATGTGCGATCACATTGACAGGGTTACCAGTTTCATGTTGCTTTATAACTTGCAACTTCGTTTCAAGATCAATTGCTCGACTCTTTTTCTGTGATTCTTCACTAGGTTTTTTGGATTGTGCATGTAGGGTCCATGTTGAACGAAACATCGCGAAATATTAAATGATAAATACACAAATAACCCATTTCTCATGCACAAAATCATCAGAGGAACTGTTGAATACACGTGCGGACTGCCGAGGGAGATTGCCCGTGAAAAACACTGTGCATGTTTTACTTTTCGATCGCTTGCGTCTTGTTCGAAAGTATAGCCAAAAATGTTATTTATTCCCTTATGGGATCACGGACGTATCTTCGAAAGGACGTAAGACTGTAGTAGACAGTGTAGTGTAGAAGCTTTTCGTATTCCATGATAGTGTCGTGTATTAATTATAATTTATTTCATTAGTGTTCGTATGCTGTAACTAATTTTTGTTAATCCATATTTTATTCTGTTAGATGGCTATAAACTATGGTGACAGCATAAAATTGGTTATAATTTATGTTGTAGTGTTCTTGCAAAATATGCAGATGTTATAATATCCATCAGCTTTCACCTTTACTTTCTGCGCAATAAAATTTTGAATTTGGATTGAATTTAAAATGGTATAAAGCAATTATACGGATCTTTTCTCCTTTATAGTCAAAACCTTTTGAGAAACTAGTCAGATATCATTTCAAAGTCTTTCTCGGAATTTCGGTCTTATTTCCGCGTTATTTATGTTATTAGTTCTAGTAGCATTAATTTCAATACTATCAAAGCTTTTTTTACGTATTCAGAAGTTTAGGTTGTGTAATTTACTCGGACAAAATATTTAAGCTATATATATAAAATAATATTGATTTTTTTTTTTTGCGGATCTGTTTTGTTTATTTTGATATGAAACAAGTGATACCCCCCCCCCCAGCCCATTGAATTTTAATCGATGGGAGTATGCCAAAGATTTCGAAATTTCTCACTTCATTGAAGTAAAAAGAGTAAAGAAGCTGTGTCCATCTTGCTTCAATGCCATATACATATGTAGAGCCTCCATCAGTCAATTTGTGACGAACGATGCCTTGATAGTAAAGACGCAGGTTCTAAAGCATCTAAAGGTATCCTGTGTAGGATATCTTTAGAAGAATACTTGCAACAGAAAGTAAATTATTCGATTTCATACGGAGGTGTGTAGCAGAATTTTTCATTTTTTTAACAGAGATGGTAGAAAATACAGTTGAATAGCACACTACATAAAATTAACTGTTCTATCATGGCATTGATTAGGTTTCTGTGAAGCCAAGTTATTTGGTCGTGAGGCCATTGAACCTTGAAGATGATGAGATACCTTATAAATTGCAGTCATATGATTTTCCATTACAATGATGCTCGCTTACGAGACTAATTTTCATTCCCTCAAACATTTATCTATAGAAACAAACGTTTATTATCTTAATTAAAAATGATGAAGTTATTGTGCTTTTCTGAAAATAAAGATAACTTAATTTTGCAAACAGTGTTTTTTTTTCCAGAATTTAGCTGCAAATCATTACAAAAAAATATTGTAAACGATTTCCTGGACGTTTGTCTAAGCAAGTATCTATACTGCAGTAATTATATAATTAACGATTTTTTATAATAACAGTTTACACTCGAGTCGCGAAACTATGATATTTACAAAAACTGCCGGAATTCATACTTATATATATATATATGTATATAACCGCTAACATTTTCAGCATGCTATAAACATATTTAGCACTTTTAGCATGTTTCTTTTAAGCATTAAAAGTCATTTTATAGTCCCATCAACCAAGAATGGAAATCCAACCCAATGTGACAACCTCAGGATGAAGTTATTGTGTTTTCTACTATATAATTGATTTTACATAAGGAGTAAAATCAATTATATAGTAGAAAACAAACAGACTATAATTTATTAAATTTGATTTGTTTGTGACATGATTATATGGATCGACATGCAAAATGAAGCGTCTTCGTAGTGTTGTTGGAAAATTCTCATTCAGATAGCATTTTAGGAAGCGACCTTTAAGTCGATCCGCTACTTCTCCTTTAAATTAAGGTGAAGTAGCGAATCTCAGATAGCCTCCGTAGCTCAGTCTGTATAGACGAAGCCCTTTGGTCGGAAAGACCTGGGTTCGATTTCCGTCTATAACGTGAGGAAGCTTTATCTGGTCTCGTTCGATTAAAGATGAAAAAAGCCCTCTATAGAGGTTGAGGGTTTTTTTCACCCGGAAACTCCGGTTTTTCATCCCTCAGAACAGGCAAACCTTCCCCGTGAACACACACGGATTTATAGCCATGAATACTCACGATACTATGTGGAAGAGATAAGGTCCTCATCACATGTCGTTACTCCTGTAGTAACCATGAGTCACATCATGGTAGCCAACCTCCTGGGTTGGAGACGACACTTGAATGGGGGAAGGGAGTGGGTCTTAAATACAGTGGTCCCAGGATTTTTTAGTAAGCTAACGAAATAGACAAGGCGACTCGAGAATAGATACTTGGTAGTTTTGTACTCACCGGAACATGCACTCATGGTTCTCATTTTGTTAAGTTTAATAAAGTGGTGTGAGAAGAAAGTTCGAGAGGCGCAAATTGCATTTGATTAAAATAAAATAAAGCCATTATGTATTTTATAATTTTATTATAAAATTTACCTTATATTGAAAAAAAAAGTTTATAGAATAAAATCACTGACAGTGATCAGATCGTTTTGTCAGTGATTTTTCTCTTTTTTGAACTTATCATAAATCATTTAACAAACTCTGTGATTACTATGAAACACACACACACACACACACACACACACACACAGTCATTCACTGTGTTACATTTCACCCGATAAATACGAAGCACTTAGAAAATGTGGTGTAATTCGTGCAGTTTGCGATGCGGCAGGACAAAATATGGTGTGAGATTTTCATTATACATGATCATTTTCATTCCAGTACTAAGTGATTAATATATACAAAACGCTTTTTATTCTTGGCTCGTTTAAATATAGTTTAAACATGCCAACCAAATATAGAATGAACCTATATTATTGGTTTCTAAAATATCCTGAAACGGATCCCCTCCCTCACCCGTCAGCATAGTTTTGGTTTCGATGAAACACGATTTATGGCATGCCCACTCATCCCAAGGTCAATTTGTCCCTGCTCGTGGCAAACGTGCTAATCTTCTATTATTTTTGACTGCGAATGGTTGATCATGAAGTCTAATTAGACTTCTCCATCCGCTGTACGATAGCATCTTTTTTGATTTTATAGTAGAATTTTATTTCATTCTGAAACTGTCCACCTAGCAAAAAATTGATTCTTCTAGCCGTGTGATGTGTGTGTGTGTGTATATATATATATATATATATATATATATATATATATATATTAAACAGTTTATTTAATTTCACCGCATCTTGGCTAATATGATTTTATAAAGCTTCACTACTCGTCTAATTATAAATTACTGCTTCTTGTCAGCAAAGGATATCATTCTACCCAATAAGTTGCATCCACGCTGATCATTAAGATACATACATTAATAGTAGAGTGCGTGCTAACACTGAGCCTCGTGTGTCACCATACGTTATCATTTTAATTTCACTTTTAAGCCATAGTAGTGATATATTGTTTTCTGATATTGAGATAGAATTTAAACTTGCCACTAGTAACGCCTCTAATATTTGCATTTTTACAGCTGGAGTGGATAACGATAGTTTAGATATGGCAAGGAAATGGCTCGTGTATACACTCCCCTTGTATCCTTTCAAATTCTTTGTGGAGTTTCATTAGTGCTTTTTCTGTATTTAAAAATCACATCTGAACTATATTGATTAGGCGAGTAAAAGGATATAAGGGTTTAGAAAATTAGTTGCTTTTTTATTATTATTAAAATCCTAGTAACGTTTGAGATAGTCGTAATACTGATATTGATCTATAATGTTCAGTTTCAATTTTGTTACTGTCTTTCAATAAAAGCCAACCTGAGGTAACCTTATCCCTGAAGCGCGCGCGCGCGCACACACACACACACACAGAATACCATAATTTTGCGTTCGGACACTGTTGGTTGTTATAGTGCGAAGTTTTCGTATCTCGCCGACTCAACGAAGTTTTAGCGATCTTGTGGAAAACAAGTTGTATGGATTCTAGAATGCCTTTTGAATTTTACAGCTTTTCTTCAGAAAAAAACAAACAAACATACATTTCATGTATCTGAATTATATTTATATTTGGTATACATTGCATACGAAAATTATATCAAGAGCTAGGCAAAAACATTTCATATTATTAGAAAGCTGTGTTTTCTGTCGGATACTGGGACAAATAAAAATACTGTTTTGGATAATCATAGTGGGAAAAAAACCTTTTTCCTTTTGATTTTGATTAATCTATAGCGTTGAAATAATTCATGTGCCATTATGGTCTTCGAAATATGTATTTTTAATTACTAACGAACTAGTTGTTTCACTCATCTATAACGTACTGAATATTTTCGTAGCATACAATGTACTAAATTCTAATTAGGTTTCATTATTGCACAACGTAAATCAACTGCTTCTAAGAACTGTTAACGATTAACAGGTCTTAAACACTTTTAAAAATGTTAAATGAGGGAATTTCAAAATTCAAATAAACGCGAACCATATTCCGTGCTTGGCAGATATCTGCGGTGTGCATTCGGAATCTTTACTGAAAATTTTACCTATAAACATGGCATATTAGGAAATTAGAATGCTGAAAGCAAAATGGATGAACGGCTAGCCGCCCATAAACCGTTATGGACCTTGTTTTGTTACTTCCGATTTAAACGACTAAACTTCACATCAACAGTTCGTTACATCTCAATTTTAATATCAGGAATCATACAATCGATTACATACGGCTGCATAATTTATCGATTATTGCCACTACTATTCTTTAACCATTGCAAATAGCGCGTCATGGAACTCATTCTAAATATTTTCATTTGCATCGCTTAAAACTATCAAGAAAGCTTCTAAAATTAAAACTGTGATAAATGAAACCACTACAAAATTTTTTATGACAGCCCAATGAAGTCAATCTTGTGCTAATTTTGTAGCGCATATTATATTTAATTACCTTCCCTGGCAAAAGGGCTGATTTTGTGTAAGCTTTTTTTTTTTGTAAACTGTCACAGTTGTTTTCCACGTTGCACGTAATCTCTCTGATCACTTTTCTTACCATCCCCGTGTTTAGAACATAGGTAAGCACTATGTTGTGCTGGCATTTGTATTGCTTCCTCCTCTGCGTATTGTGACAGCTGTCGGCGCCTTTCTCTCTATTTTCAGCAACCTTGACTACCTAGTCGTCGTGCATGTAGCTCACGGCTGAATGAAAACGTTTGAGTAACAATTATGTTCCCGTGGTGATAGCCCGGTTTCGTTTTCTCCTATTGCTGTAACTTTTTTTTTTTTTTTGTAACACTTGGAATCGGGAATGCCATTTTCACTGTAGAAAAATTTATGTTAATAATATAGCTAGATCAAGTCTCGTTTTAATTTTGGCTTTATTACTCTTAAGTTTGTTGTATGTATATGTATGACAGGAAATAGTGGTGACAAAGCAAGGGCGTGTTTTGCTGTCAACATGGATGTTGCAGAGTAAACACTATTCCCGGCACAGATTATATCTACAGTTCCGCGCGCATTCAGGAGAGAGAGAGAGAAATCTGTTATATCCTTCGTTTAAATCTTCTCAACATTTAAAAACATTTTATTTTCTTAAAAGAAAACTAGATGTCGAAGAAAGAAAATAAACAATGTTTGTCCCTTCTTGAAAGAGAGAGAAAAAAATACTTGGCTGCATTGTTCACATTTAATCTCCGAGAAGCAGCACATAGAATCGGGAAATGAAGCAATCCAATTAAACCTTGTCAATCTTGTTAAAACATACTTAGACATAATCTGGAGTGTCGGAATAGTTTTTATGATAATCTCACCCACGAAAGGGAGCATATTAATACCATGGGTTAGCCAAGGGCTAAATTAAAAGTAAACAGACATTGAAATAACCCAATAGCTGCTCATTGTCTGACAAGAAAAGAAAACTACTTCAATATCGCGTAGGATTTCATGCGATTTAATTACAGCTACTGTTTGACTTGTCATGGATTCCACTATTGCCAGTAAAGGTATATCAATATTAGTCAGAGTCGCCGCTAACCCATACGGTGCCTTTGTGCGAATTAGAAAAAGGTGCCCCTCCTCAAATAAAAATTTTAAGTTACTGTTATTTATTTCTAAGTAATAATAATTAATAACCATAGCCATTCTGTATAAATTATATGAAAATCATATTATTGAGCATAAAATAGAAATAGTAACTTCGAAGTTTTAATCCTAATAATTAGGAACTCAGTCAGTAGGATATAATTTGTTATTAAATCGTTACACGTCTTTTCTTGCTTTCATGGGAACGAAATTCTTTGACTGTTTCAATACTTACTAGCTCCAGTATCTAGTTTTTTTTTTTTTTATAAAAAGTGTCGTTAGATTTGAGTCTTTCTTGTGACATTGTATTTTCAATAAATTTTAATTTTAAGGAGTGATGCTGTCTACTGGCATCTGATATTTGCAAAGTTAAATATATCATGAGAACTACAAAATATTCAGAAATGTTTTCTATAAATTATTGCTACAAATATATTCTACGATACAATGGTAGTAAATATATAAAATACTAGATTTTAGAAAACAACTTGAAGTTGTTTAATTCCTCATACATCGATATCCAATATCCAATCAATATTGCATTTATATTTATTATTATATTTACTGTACATTTATTACGTTATTTACTACATTGTTTTATTACATTTCTACATTATTTATTATCTTCTTCTTCTTCTTCCTAACATGGAAATTAGGCCATGTGGCCTGTTCCGGTCTCATGCCATCTCTTTCTTGGTCTTCCGATTCTTCTTTTTCCACTTATTTTGTATCTGTATAATATTTTTGGTAGTCTGCTGTTCTCCATTCGATTTAAATGTTCTAGCCATTTTTGTTTATACTGTCTTATGTAGTAATTAATTGGTTTGATTTTTAGGGATTGTAAGATTTCTTCATTTGTTTTGTGGCCCCACTTGGTATATCCAGCTGTTTTTCTGAGGAACTTCATTTCTGCTGTTTGAATTCGTTTTTCATCTTTCCTTTTCATGGTCCATGTTTCGCTTCCGTATAGTAGAGTTGGTTTTGACAAGACATTATATAGTCTGATTCTAGTGTGTTTTTGTACCAGGGATGGCTTAAATATACTGCTTATTATGCCATTTACTTTGACAAAGTTTGATATTTTAGTGTCTATATCTTTTTCTTCTTCGTATGATAGATCACATCCCAAGTATCTGAAAGTGTTTACTTGTTCTAGTATTTTATTATCTATCACTATTTTACTTCTTATTAGGTTTTCTCCTTTGAATGCCATTATTTTTGTTTTTTCTTTGGATATTGTCATATTATATTGCTTTGAGATATCATTTAATGATTTTAATGATCCTTGTAAGTCATCTTCTGATGTAGCTAATACTATTTGATCATCTGCAAATAGTAGTGTATCTATCTTAATTTGCGGGGTCATTTGTATACCAAATGGGTTATGCTGTTTCCAGATTTTTAATATTTCATTTATATATATATATTGAAAAGCAGAGGTGAGAGGGTACATCCTTGTCGTACTCCTCTTGATATATCTTTCCATTCTGAGGTGTGTTCTAATTTAACTGCTATTTTATTTCCTGTATATATTTCTTGAATAGATTGTAAAAGTTGGTTTGGTATGTTTAAATTGGTTAATATTTTAAACAATTTTTGTCGACTAATTTTGTCAAAAGCTTTTTCATAATCAATAAACGCCACATGTGTTTCTTTTTGAAATTCTCTTCTCTTTTCTATTAATAATTTTAAAGTAAAAATTGGATCTATGCAGGATCGGCCTTTTCGGAAGCCATTTTGTTCTTCTAGTAATTTGTTTTCTACAGTGCTGCTTAGTTTCTCGTTTAATATTCCTGCATATATTTTATATCCTGTATTCAGCAGGCTAATTCCCCTATAATTATTGCAATTGTCTTTATTTCCTTTTTTATAGATTGGGATGACCAGTGCTTTTTTCCAAGAGTTAGGGGTTTTTCCGGACATCCAAACCATATTAAAAAATTTCAAAAGTCTTTCATTAAATTTTTCACCTGCATTTTTGTAGAGTTCTATATTTATATTGTCTTCTCCTGGCGTTTTCCTATTTTTCATCTTCTTTATTATATTTTTCAGTTCTAACATTGTGATATTTTCTATTAGGTCATTCTTTGTCTTATAAAATTTTAATTCATTGTTCTCATCTGTCCAGAGATTTTGGAAATAGGTCACCCATTTTTCTAAATCTATTGTTTGGATTTTTATCTTTTCTTTTATTTCTTTATTCATGTATTTTATTACTTTATAGGTTTTGGGTTGTGGCTTAAATAAATCCTTTTCTGGTTCTGTTACGAAATTGTTCCATCTTTCTCTATGTTTTTTCCTTACTTCTCGTTTTGCAATTGCACTATTTCTTTTATACTCTATTTCTGCTTCTATTGTTTTGGAATTTAGCCATTTCTGGTAACTGTCCTTTTTGGTTTTTATTATATTTTCTATTTCTTTGTTCCAGTCTCGTAGTCCTCTTTTTCTAATCCATTTGTGCTTTATTCCTAAGGTTTCTGTTGCTGCTTTTGTGAGAATTTATTTCAAATTTTCCCATTCATCTTCTATGTCCCTTGATTCATGTGTGGTTTCTGTTTTTAAGTTTGTGCATTTTTGATATTGTAGTCTAACTTGAGGATCCTGTAATGAAGAAATTTTGTAGCTTGGCTGGTAAGAATTTTCAATTCTATGTGTTTTTAGCCACTTTGGTTTAAAACGAATTTTTGCTGATACCATATAATGATCAGAGTTTAATTCAAAGCCTCGATATGCTCTTACGTCTAAAATTAACTCCGCTAATTTAAAATTTGTGATAACGTAGTCGATTACTGATTTGTATCCTCTGGCTGACCAAGTATATTTATGTATTTCCTTGTGTTTAAACATTGAATTCATTATTCTCATATTATTATAAATGACAAAATCGCGCAATCTGCGACCATTTTGATTACATGTATCTTCGCCAAATTTACCTATGTTTGTTTTGTATTTTTTGTTTCCTATTCTGGCATTTAAATCTCCTGCTAGCAGTAAATAGTCAGTTTTGTTTGTTTTATCTATGGCATTCTGTAATTCTTTATAAAATATATTACTGTCTTCTTCTTTTCCCTCTTCTGGTGCATATGCACCAGTTATTGTTATGTGGCCTCTTAATGTCTTGAGTCTAATTTCTATTAGTCTTTCATTCAAATAGTTGTAATATACAATATTGTTCTTTAGGGATTTATGTACCATAATCATTATACCTGCTTTTGCTCTTTCTTCTTTTTTTACCCCACTGTAGATTTGTATATAGTTGTTTGTTTCTTTTGTACCTTTTTGTTTTTTCTTTGTTTCTGTTAGTATACATATTTTTATGTTATTTACATTATTTATTATATTTATATTTATTAATATTTACATATTATAGTAGTCCACGTTCATCGTAATTTTTTAAATGACACATATCATCTGTAATCGTGAAAAGGCTATTCAACATTCACACAGTATCAGACTTTGCATTGAACTCATTCACTGTCATAGCACCTACAACAGACTCTGGCAGCTTATTCAACTCATTCACCACTCTAAAAGTAAAAAACCCAGCTCTAACACCCTTATTAATCACATTCTTGCCCAGCTTCCATGGATGTCCCCTAGTCCTCCCCACCACCAGTCCTGTTCTCAAAAATATCCTCTGAATTAATCCTATAGAAACCTTCATCAATTTGAATGTCTCAATCATATCTCCCCTTTTCCGCCTATCAACCAATTTCTGCAACCCACAAATCTTCAACCTGTTTTCATAAGGCTCATTCCATAGACCTGCCATCATCTTGTTCACTCGCCTCTGGATCCTGTCAACCTCCTCCCCATCAAGAAGAAACATAGGTGACCAGATCTGGGCACAGTGGTCGAGATGGGGTCTTATCAAAGCTCTATAGAGGAACAATAACTTGCTTATCTTTGCTCGTTAAAGTATTCTTCAGCATCCAAATCATTTGATGAGCTGATTTAGCCACTTTTGCAATGTGCTCCCTAAACTTCAACTCCTTATCCACCAACACTCCCAAACCCCTGGCCTCATCAATCTCCTGGAATACAGTTCCACCAATGTGATATACTGTTGCTAATCTTTTCACCCCAAAATGCATAACCTTACATTTTGCCATGTTAAATGGACATCCATTCTCCTTAGCCCAGACCGCCAATCTATCCAAATCATCCTGCAAAATTTTGACATCTTCTGCATTCACTATTGCCCTACCCAACTTTGCATCATCAGCGAACAAATGAACTATTCCTCTCAGTTCCTTCCCTATATCGTTAATGAACAAATTAAATAGCAGTGGTCCCAGAAAACAGAACCCTGTGGCACACCACTAGTCACAGGCCGTCTTTCGGACTCTACTCCTGAGTAAACTACTCTCTGGTATCTCACCATCAACCACCCTCCTATCCATCTCACCAACCCTATATCCATTCCCATATGTTGCAGTTTACGGATTAGAATTCCATGTGGTATCCTGTCAAAGGCCTTAGCCAGGTCCAGCAGTATCACTGTAAACCCATTACCCTTATCCAGTTCAGCCGTCATTGTGTTATGAAACCTGAGCATGTTACTGAGGCATGATCTACCCTTAACAAAACCATGTTTTGTTAAGGGTAGATCATGCTGTCCCCCATACAGTATCTCATTTTCATCTGTCCATTCCTGTATTTTTCCTTTGACAACGACTCCTGATATGCTGATCGGTCGGTAATTTGCAACAGTAGTCTTGGATCCTCCTTTATGCAGTGGAACTATTTTCCCCTCTTTCCACCCCTTCGGGACTAAACCAGACCCGAAACGCAGATTAAACAATATGGTCAAGGGCACTGACAATTCTTTAGCCGCTTCACGTAAGACCCGTGCTGGTACACCATCCAATCCCACAGATGTATTCACATTAAGGTTCTGTAATAGACTATTCACCACAATTCCCATATAAACTAATGGTTCCTTCATTCCTTCAACGTCACCACCTGGATAATATACTCTTGCAAAGTGCTCACTCAGTAATTCCACTATATCGACTGATTCAGTGACCTCCCTACCATCGGCATTCCTTAAAATCATTCTGCCGCGTACAGTTTTTCTTTTACTTGCAGCATATCGAAAGAACTGTTTGGGATTCTCTTTAGCTTGCATGGCTAATTTCCTTTCATAATCCGCTTTTGCTTTTCTTACCACAGTCGTTACCCTTCTGGTCTGCGCTTTATACCGGTCATGTGCCTGCAGGTCACCTTTCTCCGTTTTTCTCTTACACTGTGTTGACAAAAACTGAATCATATATATTATGCGTTGAACAACATCATGGCATTATTTTTTCTCATTTTCATAGGTTCTCTTCTGAAAAATCGATTCGATAGTTATATATAATATATTTAATTAATATCTTAATTCAGTTTTGACTTAACACTATTGTTGATGCGCATTTCATTTTCTTCATGACTTAAGAATATGCCATAAACTGTTGATCTTTGCACGCATTCTCATTCTTCAGTTGATTTTTTCCCGTTCCCAAAGAGTGTATGATGTAAAAAAAAAAAAAAATCGAGTTATTGGGGGGGGTGGCATAAAGTAACTAGGATCTAGTGACTTTTCTTTTTCACCATTTGGAAAAATTCAAAACGCAATACAGGTATTATGATTCGTAACACTTACTACCCGTACTTGTCATCTGGAAAGTTAAAATTTCTTACTTGAGGCAAATAATTTTTAACAACGGTATCCCTTGCTTAATCTTCAAATTACATGGCTATATATCCGAACCACCAGAAAGCACATTTTTAATGGACTCTTCGAATTTTTTATCTTCCAGTTTTTCTTGAAATTCATCAGTTATGGGTGGCATGGAGGTAAAAAGTAAATTCACATCCAACTTCATCGGTGATGTATCTGTTCTACATATTGCCGAAACTATTAGCTCTGAAGTTTTTTTCTTTCTTTCTACCGATCCATTTTTTTTAATGTGGCGCCCACTAACAAACAGTTTATTTTTTTTAATGTGGCGCCCACTAACAAACAGTTTATTTGTAAAACTATAGCACATCCGTACTGTAGGCGGGATTTTTTTTTTTTGTATTTTTATTGATTATATTGCTCTAGAGGCCAAATATGGAACTTTTTCAAGCCTCTAATAAGCAGATTAGTGATTCTCCCACCTAAAGACAATCACAGAACATCCATGCCCACAGCAGGATTTCAGCCCGCAGCCTGTTGGTTGGAGAGCGGATACGCCATCCAGGCCGGCGGCATGATTATGGTTTTCGTTCCTACATCTGGAGGGAGAGAGAGAGTAGTTCCCAAACTGCGCGCCGTGAAATATTCCAATATTTTCACTGAAATAACCGCACCACCTGCTCACTGAAACTGTTAGATAGGCCTACCTATGTTCTGACTTTGGGCGCCGTTGAAAAATCCTGATATACTAAGGGCACCGTGAATCGAAAAAGTTTGGGAACCACTGAATTAAATCATCGCCATAACACAAATTTCGGGTATAGACCATATTGGGATGTTCCTGTCTCATTATTCATCCAATATCCTTTTCGAGGTCTTCCCGGCCTTTTCTTTCCAATTGGCTTATATTTTAGTATTTGTTTAGGATGTTGGCCGTTCGGTTTACATGTTCAATCCATTTTTGTTTATAATTGTTTAGTTTTTCCTTTATTAATTTTGTTTTTAGTTCTTTTAAAATGTCTTCGTTCCTTTTTTGATCTAATGTGTATTTTGCAATTCTTCTCATAAATCTCATTTCACTTGTTTGTTTATTGCCCAAATTTCACTGCCATATAATAATGTGGGCACTGCCAAAATATTGTATATTTTCAAGCGTGTTTCTTTTTGTACTATATTTGGATTGAGTGTTCTATTTATCAGGCCTATAATCTGTAAAAATTTTGAAGTTTTTAATTTTATGTCTTTTCTCCTTCATATGATATTTCACATCCAAGATAACTGAAGATATTTATCTGTTCTATTATTTTATTATTAATAACTATTTTGCTTCTAACTGGAGTTTGTCTACAAAACCATTGTTTTAGTTTTATCTATGGAAATTTTCATTCCAAACTATTCTACTATAATGTTTAAATTATATATATAATATATTATACAGAGGAACAAAATCTAATTAAAAAGTAAGACTACTAAATGATTCAAGTATAAGAAATTTTTACCAATAGAGGATTAATAACTACTTAGAAAAAATACAAGAAAATGAAGACATTGAGAAAGAATGGAATAATATAAAGGAAATTATCGTATCAGCAGCATATGAAAGTCTGGGAACACACAAAAAATATCATAAAAATAAAAAATTACATATATGGGACAATGAAATAAAAACAATAATTGAAAGTAAAAAGCTGGCTTTTAAAAGATGGTTAAGTAGCAAAAAACAAGAAGATGAAATTGAATATAAAAAAAGACGAGCAATAGC
Source organism: Typopeltis vanoorti (assembly GCF_054136105.1). Taxonomy (NCBI): domain Eukaryota; kingdom Metazoa; phylum Arthropoda; class Arachnida; order Uropygi; family Thelyphonidae; genus Typopeltis; species Typopeltis vanoorti. The sequence continues at coordinate 125,982,956 of NC_143552.1, forward strand.
CAAAAGAGAAACCAGAAAAAGACAGAGAAAACTGGGAAAAATTTGTATAATATCTAGAAAATGACATATACAAAATAAGACTCAGTGCATACAAAATACTAAAACACATGAATGCAGATATAAAAGAAACTGCAAATATAAATTGTGAAATAGACGTAAAAGAATTCTTGGATTACTTTGCAGATCTTTGGACGGATAATACTGCATCAAAAATGATTACACCAGAAACTTACAAAATACCGTAAATGATATGATAGCAATCAAAGAATTAAAGGACAATCTAAATAAAATAAAAAATGGCAAATCAAAAAAATTTCATCAAAGATTACTAAAATTTTTAAATAATCTATATACAAATGGACAAATACCAATAGAATAGAATACAAGCATAGTAATACATATATTTAAAAAAGGGGATAAAACAAAACCTGCTAACTACGGAAGTATTAGTTTATTGAATACATGCTACAAAATATTATTAGAATGTCAAAATGGATTTAGAAGAGGACGCTCTACAATGGATGCAGCTTTCTGTTTAAAACTACTTATGGTAAAAAGAAGAGAAAAATTATTCCGAAACTCATCTTTTGTTTATAGATTACGAAAAAGCATTTGACAGAGTAAATAGATATATACTGTTTGATATATTACAAAGAATAAATATACCTAATATTTTACTACATGCAATATTGAATATATATAAAGATAATGAAATAAAAATAAATGAAAAGTTGTCTGAAAAACAATCTATAAACCAAGGAGTAAGACAGGGATACCCTCTGTGTCCAACACTTTTCAATATTTACATTAATGAAATATTAATGCGGTGGAACACCTTAAACAATCAAGGTATAGAAATTTCCCGGAATAACAAAAAATTAAATAATTAAATTAATAATTATAAATAAATTAAAGATACCAAGAAATTATATACTTGGTTTAATCCTTTATCTAAGTGTAAGCAAACAAAGTTTGCGCCTGAAGTATCTTTCAGGACTGGGGCAACTCGTCGCAAAGGTGGTATGACATCATATCACTTGCCTTAGTATCCCACAATGCAAAGTAGATCTCCTTGAAGACATGTATAATGCTATGCATTATAGGAAGGGTCACTAGCCAGACCCGTTCGACCTTTATTGAGGTCTCATCAGTGGGAGCCATACCCGGAGGTGAGATACCAAGGTTGAAGTAATGCAGAAGTCATATTTTCCTATATGAGTTGCCAAAAGGTGTCATACCTTATTAAGGTAAGTGATATGAAGTCATACCACTTTTGCCACCAGTTGCCCCAGTCCTGAAAGATACTTCAGGCGCAAACATTGTTTGCCTACACTTGGATTAATGAATTAAAGCAAGTATATAATTTCTTGGTATCTTTAATTTATTTATAATATAACCAAGAAAAACTTTCAATAAATTAATAATTCTGGAACTGGTTTCTTCTCCGCATGTATGAGTTTGTTTGAATTAAAAGAAGGAACACAATAGTTTCTGCAACTTATTATTACAGTACAAGGGTGTTATTATTATTACAGTATTACACTGTATTATTTTTGCCACATGTGAGCTATTATATTATTATTCCATCATAGCAATCAAACCAATAAACCATAACCAACCGATGTCATCCTCAGATAAGTTTGCTAAAAAGCTTCGAGGATGCAAACTTAGACATTACATTTCAACCCGATCCCCACCCCCCCCCCCCCCCACCCCCCCCCCCCCCCACCCCCCCCCCCCCCCACCCCCCCCCCCCCCCACCCCCCCCCCCCCCCACCCCCCCCCCCCCCCACCCCCCCCCCCCCCCACCCCCCCCCCCCCCCACCCCCCCCCCCCCCCACCCCCCCCCCCCCCCACCCCCCCCCCCCCCCACCCCCCCCCCCCCCCACCCCCCCCCCCCCCCACCCCCCCCCCCCCCCACCCCCCCCCCCCCCCACCCCCCCCCCCCCCCACCCCCCCCCCCCCCCACCCCCCCCCCCCCCCACCCCCCCCCCCCCCCACCCCCCCCCCCCCCCACCCCCCCCCCCCCCCACCCCCCCCCCCCCCCACCCCCCCCCCCCCCCACCCCCCCCCCCCCCCACCCCCCCCCCCCCCCACCCCCCCCCCCCCCCACCCCCCCCCCCCCCCACCCCCCCCCCCCCCCACCCCCCCCCCCCCCCACCCCCCCCCCCCCCCACCCCCCCCCCCCCCAGATATTCCAATAATTTTAGATGATAAAACGCAATTTCCACTATTTCGTGGTTGTTCCACTGATTTTAAATCGATACATACCCGACAACTACACTTTTATAATGTCTCACTTATTCTTACGGGAATGAAGACTTTCTTTCATATTCTACTGTAAATTACAATTCTTACTTAAGCCCCTGGTTTTCCGACAAAGTGCAAAGGCTGTTCAAGTTAAGAACAAAGCACGCCGTATTTGGCTGCTATCCAAATCTAGACTCGCATTCTATCTGGACTGTAACACGAAGTAGATGTAAACAGGCCATCGATAAATTCAAAATCGATTTCGAAAAGTCCAAAAGCAGCAAACTCTCTTCATGTCCCATTGTCATTTCATGTCTCCTAGTTCTTTGTTACCGTTACCGTTGAAACTTTTGTCAATCCAGCTCCCACTTTTGATGCATCCAAATGGTACTAATGCGTTCCTTTCGTTACGAAATCAGAAGAATCATATATTATTTCGATGGCATTCTTTCTTAAAATCTCTCCGTATTTACCGTTTTGCTCTCTTTTTTTTTTATTGTAAATGTTCGTGAATACAAACAATCACGAATAAGGTTAATTTCTGCCTCCGCTTAAAAAAAATGATAGAAATATATTCCATCTACCACAATATCGTTCTTTTGTATTTACTTAAAATATTTCTGAAGTAATAAAGTCTCCTGCGATTGATTAATTATTTCTAATTCGGATTTCGTGGCTGTCGATCCACAGATCTACTTTCTCATATTATCCATTTCTGGATAAATGTCAAAGAAAAATTTTAAGAAAGTTTAGCAACCTTTCTCGATATTCTTCATTACAAAGAATATAAAAATTCGTCGTTAAATCGAATAGAACACAAAAGCTCTTTGTGCTCTTCTATTTTATGATGTATGGTATTCATTTGCGCTTGGGTGGCTAATAATATCTGTTTGGAATTCTCATTGCGTCACATCGTTCTTCTTAACTGCGTACTTCAAGAGCTGTTCCTGTCTTCTATATTCTTCCGCTGACTGCATAACCGTGCTTTGCTAATAAATGTTCTTTACAAAAAATTTAAACAACATCTATTGATTTCTTGAATGGAGATTCCCAGTCTGTTCCAAAAACACCGTTTCACTCTTTAGTGTAGCAGATCAGAAATTTTAGACAAATGCAATAATATAATTTTCCACGATCTAAATTCTCTGTAATACTTGCGTCAGTAACTGTTGAATCAAAATCATTTCGTATTTCTCCACATTCATTACTATTACTTCTGTTTCCTTCTCTGAAATTGTAAACTTGAAAAAGTCAAGGTCAGCAGCTTCCTTGTTTACTTAATGCTCTGTTTAACTGCATTGAGTAGATTAGCCTTTTATCATTGGACCTATTTTAAAATGAATAATAATAATACTTTGAACCTGTCATATCGGTTCTAAATGGGACATGGACATATCTAGAACTAATGACCGAAATAACTAGGACTACTAGGCTCCTATATCGGGTATGTTAATTGCATGTGTTCTCCGACCGGTTTGCCTGTTTTGTTGGGTGGAAGACTGGTATGAGACCGGATAACTCACCTTTAATTGAAAAGTCCTTATAAAAGTTCTTGTGTTTACTGTAGATGAGCTTTTAACCCAGTCTTGCAAACGAAGGAAATGTCATGCGGCCTTCGAGACACGGGGATACGTACACACTGAAAAAAAAAAAAAAAAAAGTTATTGTGTAAGATTCTAATAAGTTGATGAGATTACACAGTTCTCTTTGATTTATACGTCTGATTATAGTTGATGGTTGTGAAACTCCGATAATGTTTAAATTGGAAGTCATAAGTTGCTGTTTACCACAAATTCTTATTTACCTTTAAAATTATGTTTAGTTTTACATGCATTTTCTCCACGATTAGTGGTTTTTAAATCATTTCAGTGAACAGGCCAATTTCAGGCTTCAGCATAAAATTTCTTCCTCGAAATGCTATTAACACTTTCATTGCCAAGCTGAAAATTGGAATTTTGTGTGGTGGCCAAATTTTTTATTATTTTTTTTATTTAGTTAGCGACGTCAACGCGATAAACGCGTGATCGGCCGTTTGATGAGAACTCGCATCGCGCGATATCGCGTGATTGGCAATGAACGTGTTAATGGAGTTAAACGTTAATAATAGTTATATGTTAAAAGAAATACACTTTAAATATATACACAAAGAAGCAAATACAGCCTTATGATAGTATATGAGAAATCCTTATATGGGCCTTTTTTTTTTTTTTTTTCAGTTAAAGGTGAGTTAGCTGATCCCATACGGAGGTAGCAGGGTTTTTTCTCCCAGAAACTCGGGTTTTTCATCCCGCATACAGACAAATCGGCACTTCAGAACACACGCAATTTACAGACAAAAATGCTAATGGCGGTGGGCAGTAGATGGTTCCGTTAGTTGATGGGTGGAGTGGTGGAGATGGAGAGTTGTAGAGTAGGTATCCTCCCTCGATGAGTCCTTGGAGGTGTCACGAAATAATAATAATAATAATAATAAAATATTTCAGAGAAATCTAAATGGTACACACCTCAATAAAGTGCGGACCTGTTTTCGCTCTGATCTTTTCGTTCTGTTTATTCTTTTCGACATGCTCTCCACCAGTTTTCGATATGATTCAAGTATTTCGTACCATTTTTCCTTCATTATGACCATTTATTCGGTTAGGATTTGCCAACAAAGCTTCCACATCATTTATCTCAAGCTATGCCGCATATGATGTGGAGGAACATGATTCTGTTTTGTAAAACTATCACGATGTAGGAAGTATTGTATATTCGAGTTCCAGGTGCTACAACCAAGAATCTAAGTCTATACCGCCACCAAACATCACAGTTGGAGTTACGATGACTTATGGCATTCCCCGGCACTATCATTCCTTGATTACACGGACTCGCAACGCTTTACTTACCAATCGTATTCTTACCACCGGTGTCATTTGTATTATACGAGGGTGGTCTGAAAAGTTCTCGGCCTCATAATGAAAAAACAAATAATTTCGGAATTATTTTTATTTTTCAACATAATCTCCCTTAAGACTAATACATTTATTCCAGCGCCATTATCCCGTCCTTGCAGTGGTTCTCAGTAAGATCTGCAAAATACCCCTCTACAGCTGCAATCATCTCTTGATTCGAAGAAAAACGTTGATCAGCGAGGATCTGGGGAATAGGGTGAATGTTCCAACAATTCATAGTGCAGGTCCCTTAATTTTCCCATTGCCACACCTTTGTGGGCAGGTGCATTGACCTGATGAAGGATGATTTTTTTCTTCTGCAAACCCGGTCTTTTCTCACGAATTTTTTTCTAGTCTGCTTAAAAGATCGAATAATATTCCCCGGTTATTGTTTTACCCTTTTCAAGATAATTAATAAATAAACTGCCTTTAGCATCCCAAAACACCGATGCCATGACCTTTCCTGCTGATTGAACTGACTTTGTCTTCTTTGTCGCTGAACAACTGACTTCTGCCTGTTTTGAATGATGTTTGGATTATGGTGTGTAATGGTGAATCCAAGTCTCATCCATAGTAATAAATCGACAAAATCAGTTTTATTCTTGTTAAAACGCTCCAAGCACTGTTCAGAGATTTTCATGTGAGTGTTTTTGATCTGCTGTGAGCAAGCGCGGCACCCATCTTGCGCAAAGCTTTTTCATTTGCAATTCATGCAATTTATATATCCTACACATTCTTTTGAAATGCTTATAGTCTCAGCAAGTTCACTCACTTCGATTCGCCGGTCATCCAATACCATATCGTGCACTGATCAATCATTTGTGGTGTTGTTACACTTTTTGGACATCCTTTACGTGGATCATCTTCAAGGCTGGTACGGCCACGTTTAAACTCGGCAGCCCATTTCTTAATTGTCGAAAACGAAGTAGAAGAGTGCCCATAAATGAATTTTATGAATTTCTTTTGGCGTTAAACCTTCTTTTACAAAGAATTTTATAACCGCACGATACTCAATTGTATCCATTTCAAGGGATACAGACAACACTTTTCTTTCAGACAGCTGTATAAAACAAACTACTTGATAGAACGATTTGCAATTTCACATGGATGCTTAGGACAGATGTACCAACTTAGAAAAAGAAATTCCTGCCGATAGTGTTGCCATCTATGGTCGAGAGCGAGAGCTTTTCAGACCAACCTCGGAGATTGCTATAGTCGATGTTTGGCTTATCTTTAGCTGCCCTTCTGTAGAAATTGAGAAGTGCAGCTTTTCGTGTAATGACCTAATACTAACCTGAACTCTGTAGACTCTGAAACTTCTGGTTGATCATTTCCACATCGGACTGTCGAAATTTCCATACCATAGTTACGATCGCCCACCGTTCCCTTTGTGTTGGAATCATAATACTGAGAGAACAGATCTCCCTGTGCATTTCTTAGCTGGAGTAAGTGGCACCATCACATTTCCATCTGCTGATATTGTTGCCTACATTTGATTTTGGTGATGCAGTCTTTTCTCATACGGAGGATTTCCTTCCTGGAAACTCGAGTGTTTCATCCCGCAAACCGGCCAGGAAAACATTTACTAACAGAGAATACTTATAGAAATAGGAATAACCATCTTATCCTAGAATTATTGTTACGAAATCTCTGGATTTCGTAGGTCGAATACTTGGAAGGTCGTGGGCGCTTAAATGTCTGTTCGAACCACTGATGATGATGATGCAGTCTTTTGCCGACGCGTCACGACCTGATATGGCGTCTATGTTACACCTCTTTCGAAATGCGTAAGTTATTCTAAATGTTCACGGACCGTATACATATGTACGACCGATTCTAAGCGATATGTCTGTTGTGTGATAACAGCAATATATATATTGTGCATTTCATTGCTATCACCAATTGCAGCTTTTGTGATGCAGGTGATATTAATTCTCCCCCCCCCCCCTTCCTCCTTGATTACTTTGACATATATATATATCTAAATCCAAAAATGTATTATTATTGTTATCATCACATGACACCTCTATTGACTCCAAGGGCTCTGTGGAAGGGCACGCCACGCCTTACAACCCACTATCTACACTAATCCACAAGCACTATAAAATATTCTAAATGCAAGGAAAGGAATATAATGAATTTCCAGACACAAAATAACCCATGTGTCTGACTTTCTAGTGGCAAATAAATATAAATGGTTAAGCTTACGCTTATGCACACTAATACTTATGGAATGCCCTTACACCAATGAATTAGCATTACAGCACTACATTTTGATAAAATAAAAAATAAATTGTCTAATATGGGAGCGGTAAAGTAATCTTTGGTTTCGTTGATTTCTGGAAAGGACGATTAGCATTAAGAGGACGAGGGTTGTAAAATATTTATTAGATTTCATTAAACTGTAAATTGGACAAACTATTATTATAATTATTATAAGTCATACTAACAATTGGATAATAAAAACGGTTGGAGGAATTTATTATAATTTCCTCCAGTTGTTCACCAGTAACATATATTTCGAATTTATATTTTGTATTGTAATTTAGAAAAATATTTAGTTACTTTTATTTTTTTTGTTATTCAGTTGAAAATTGGTAATAGTATTTTCGTCTGTTTTCCTCCTCTAGATCTGTTGGTAGCCACGGATTCTGGATAGAAAACCTCAAGTGATATCTGCTTAGCTTACATTTTACCAAACTAGGCATTTCCGTAATTCACTTCTATCGTTTACTGTGCTAGATTAAAAGTTTGTTACCTTGAGAACGAAAATTCGCTATAAGCGCATTCGAGAAAAATGATATAAAATTATTAAAATTTACATTAATATTGAAATTGTATTAAATTATAGGAAAATATCGATTATTTGATAATTATATTCTGCTAGAAATGTCAAAGATTTCAAGTTTGTATTGCATCAGCGTTTCGCGAAACTTTTCTGGCCCCAACCCACTTGAACAGAGTACATAACTCTGCGCCCCACTTTAAACGACATGTCACCCACTTAAGCTTATACTTATTTGAAGATTTTCTAGATTCAAAAAGTTAATCACTAATCATATACGGTTGCTAGGTTCAGAAATTAACAAGCTTAATGTAGAGTTGCGGGCAGCTTAAAGAAAAATAAAACGTTCTTTTTTTAATAAAAACTTGTGCTGACAAAATTGAATTAAGTAGGAAATGCCACATGCATGGAAGATAGTACTTAAGTGTTATCTTCCTAGACACCAATAAAATTATTACTGGCAGATTACCTGTTTCCTAGATACCGATAATCATCATAAGAGGAAATGAACGGATGGCTGGTGTGGGGGGGGGGGGGAGTAAAGAAACAACCGGAAGGAGAGCAAAAGATTTTTGGCAGCAAAGAATCATCAGCTTTCTACCAGCAGCGAACAAGCATGTTAACAAATGAGATTTGAGTATTTAGTAATTATTGTTGTTTCTATAACTGTTATTTTGCATAAGTATTTTAATTTCTTTTATTGGTAGAATGTTTGTTTTCTTGGTCTCTGTCAAAAAAAAAAATATCAAGTGACTGTATAGACTGGCTTTCTCTAGTAATGCACAGTGTAGTGGCTTGCTGGCCCAGTTACAGTTTGTACATAGATCACGTCTCACTATGTTGTTTTAGTCATTTCTGGTCGTTATTGTCACCCCGTTTTCTTACTACATTTTGTGATTCTTTCGGTTGCCAGTTCACAAACAAAAGAATTAATACCAACAGTTTGCTGATTGATAAGTCAGTGAGCAATGTAAGTGCTTCCTGGTCGTTTCATTATTTTAAAGACTGTCTCCTTTCGAAAGAAACTAGCATCCTTCATTGACTGAAGTGCATTTAGTGAGCAGTGAGATGAACACCACATAGTACGTAGTCACCGCGAGAATAAAAAATTGCACAGTGAGAAACGCTTCCGTAAACTGTTTTCAACACTTATGCTGCATTTTTTTTTTTTTTTTTTTTTTGGCCATATATAGTATTCCACTAGGGGAATAATGGTACACCTTTTGAGTATAGTGCGTAAAAACCGAAATTAAAAACTTTTTCCAGGTTTCGTGCCAAAATCTCTCTCTCACTCACTCAGAGAGAGAGAGGAGAGAGAGAGAGAGAGAGAGAGAGAGAGAGAGAGAGAGTATTCTGTATTGCATTACTCAAGTAAATGATTTCTTCCATTTTGTGTTCGTTTTCATTTATATGCTATTTTTTTATTATTATTATTTTAAACTGCGCAAAATTAATTGAAAACGTACAGAAGGGGGAAGGGACCTAGTTTCAGCCTAATTATTAAAAACAAGCGTATGCATTAGATGTGTAGTTTTATTTAACCAAATAGAAATACAGTCCGTCAACTAAGCTAGGTGTCTCAGTTTAGTTTCAGCATCCTCAGTTGGAATCAGGACTGTCTTTCCAATTTACTGTTTTCTTCTGTTTAATGTAGAAAAATGCTAAATCGGGATTTGAGTGTTGGTGACAAACCACAAACCTGTCTTTGTTTATAGAGGCCGTTAGTACAGCGCATGGTAATATCGTTTAAAACATACAAGTTTATTCCATTCCGGATATAGAATTTGTACACCTTACCTTACGAGTATTTTGAAATTGCGACAAATGCTGTCTTGCTTCTTCTTCAACCTTTTGGTTCTGTCTACTGCCGGACGAAGGTCTCCCCCATGATTTTCCACATCACTTGGTTTTCTGCCTCTCCTATTCATCTCACTCCTGCAATTTGTTCCAGTTCATCCCTCCACCTTTTTCTCGGTCTTCCTCTTTGTCTTGTTCCATCATTTGCAATATATATATATATATATTGCTGTTATCACACAACAGACATATCGCTTAGAGTCGGTCGTACATATGTATACGGTCCGTGAACATTTAGACTAGTTTAAAATTAACTCTGTTGTTTTTCTAGTCCATCTCCCGTCAGTGCATCTGGCAATATGGCTAGCCCATCTCCACTTAGGCTGTTTAATGTATTTTACAATATCCATGACACCTGTTTGAGATCCTATCTAGGTATTTGTCTTCCTATCTCTCATTGTTATTCTTAGCATACTTCTTTCCATGCGATGTTGTGTTGTTCTCAGCTTTTTGTTTAGGGCTTCTGTTAAAGTCCATGTTTCTCCTCCATATATTAGGTCAGGAAGTATGCACTGGTCGAAACCTTTCCTTTTTAGGCTCATAGGGATGTCACTTCTGAATATGTCTCTCATTTACCCATAAGCCATCCATCCAAGGTGAATTCTTCGTTCAATCTCTTTTCTTTGGCACTCCTCAAAGGATAACAAGTGTTCCAAATATAAATATCCATTGTCAAAGTTGAAAACCATGAAATAGAACAAGTTACTTCATATGTATATTTGGGCTGTCTTGCTTACCATAGATTATATCCACCATATATCGAAAGACATTCCCCCCCCCCCCTTAGTTTGAAAGAAACTTAAAAAAATGATGCTGTTCACAAATTAAACAAAATAAAGAAACTTTTATCAATATTAAATATTGGGTTTGAATGGTATTTTCAGCTGTGGAAGAAAAAATGCAAAAGAGGGTTAACTTTGAAAGCGATTGACTCCGGGATTGTGTGGTTACTTTTTAATGAGAATTAGCATAGCATATCCATAAAAATCATGTAACAGTTTACTTTCAAATATATTTATAGAAAAACTGTACTGTGTTTTTCTGCATTCTCAATATTCAAATAAGGTAATGGATTTTTGTTGAAAAGGATTAAAGGGAGGCTACGCCCAACAGATTGGTTGGTGCTAGGTTTGTGTGTGTGTGTGTGTGTGTGTGTGTTAAAGATACCAAGAAATTTTATATACCTGGTTTTAATCCTTTTCCCAAGTAAGCAAAACAAAGTTAAACGCGTGAAATATATATTCATGTCTGAGCTACTTGTATATAGAGGCTAATGACTTCATATCACTTGCACCTCCCCTCCCCCCCTCTTTTTTTTTCCAGGCGTGTATATTGAACGGGAGTGTGCTTTGCATTATGGGATACATACTAAGGCAAGTGATATGAAGTCATTAGTCTCTATATACAAGTAGCTCAGACGTGAATATATATATTTCACGCGCAAAACTTTGTTTTGCTTACTTTTGAAAATGATTAAAACCAAGTATATAAAATTTCTTGGATCTTTAACGTATATTACGCCCAAGGTAAAAAGCTTCCTACATATATAACTGCAGATATCAGGGAAAGATTGAAAGTTGCGGCTACGAGTACTAAATACATCAAGCATAAAAAAAGACCGAAGGTGGTTCTCATGTATTTGAAAAGAATGGCTGTTCTCTTTAGAAATATTGCATCACTACCCTGTTATTTTTGCATTTGGTATTGTATTAAATGTAAAGGAGTATTTGCACAACTTCATCTTTTAACTGACTCGTGCTGCTTTCTTAAAAACCACACCCATATATTAAAGTTATACGAATTGATTGACACTTCTCTCTTTTTTCCTTTCCTTTTTTATATAAAAAATCAGAAAAACTAGGTGTGTCAGAAACATTAATTATTAGATTCTGACCAATTCTATATGATTTTTTTTTTGTTGGCAGCGTGTCGGATGTCACTTCCTTGTATTGAGGGGCGGAGGAGGATCAGTTTATTTAATACTCTTCCTCTCCCAGAATATGCATTTTTCTTTCAAGTAATACACTTACAGGCTGTAATTAATAATGTTTCCCCCTATGTGTGTGTGTGTAGTCAAAAGAAAAAAAAAAGAAAGAAAGAAGTTAATGACAGTAGAAGATGAAAACAGAAATTAGAGGAGAGGTGCAAGAGCATAAAACCAAATAGTGGTTCAAAGTACAGATAGCCTTTGAGGCAGAACGTTATGCTACTCATAAATGTTAAGGAAGAAATGATGAAAACAGCAGTGAATTGATATCGGTAAAGGAAGGGCAAAAAAAAAAAAAATATTCGCAAGAGGAAGATTGATAAAGTTATGGAATGACATTTAAAGAATGTGACGTACCATGTAAGAGAATGACGCAAAATGCAGCTGGATTTTAACAGAATATAAAGAACTTTATTCGGAATTAAAAAAAAAAAAAATCCAAGAAATATAAAGAAATCCTGAGGAGTTTTCAGAAGTTTGCGCAACTAACAGAGCGAATGAACATATTTTAGCATTTTAAAGATTTCAATAACGTCTAATAAATTAATTACAAATTGAATATTGTAATTAAATAAGGATATATAATAAATATATTAAGGATATGTTAAATAAGGATGAGTAAAATGGACTTCTTGTAACAGCATTTCACTTAGCACATCCATTCCACCAAGAGTTGGATTAAGAAATAAAAAATATCAGGACTGATCAAAAATATCCGTGAGAAAATATTTTTTTCTCACGGATATTTTTATTTACAAATAAAAGAAAAGTATTTACAAATTCCTTTTGAGTTGTTTCCTTCAAAGTTAAAATCATCCTGATTAATTGCGGCAAACTTTTCCTCTGTGAATCTCTGAACACGCAATATTCTGTAGAAGACATTTCTGAGTCATCATCTGGCCTTTGGGAAAGAAAGTCTTGATATGTCAGAATCCTGGTTGTCATATTTCATTCCTGATCTGGCCCATTTCGCATCCAAATTTCAGATACACAATAATATACACTTTGATTCATCAACATATCCATTTCACAGCGTGAGGGAGAGGAAAATATGATTATTCTCGACATTGGCTCACTTTCCACTTAGTCAAACTGTCATCTCGTAGTGTTCGTAGATATTTCACATAACTTAGTTGATCTCCCTTTTCTTTATGTGACTCCCACCGACGAAAGGGTTATAAACAATACATCACTTGACAATGTTCCCCCTATTTTTATATAGTTTATATATTTTTTATTTCTTTTGTTTACATAACCCCGAAATCAAACATGGCCTTCGGCAAGCGGAGTAGTGGTCTCACATGAGGCGATGAAATTCATCTTCTGCCTAAAGACAAACATAAACACATGCGTACATCAGGATTTGAGCCTGTTAGTTGGCGAGAGGATATATGCTAATAACTTGGCCAAACCAGTCTGGCTATTTGAATACAGCCCTCATATTAGAGACACAACCGTGATGGCTTGCAGGAATTGTCTTTTTTTTTTTCATTTCTGTTATGTGGAAATCAATCTCCTTGAAAATGAAAGCTTATTTGAAATACATTCAAATACATTTTTTATGTTGTTGGTTCAACTTTTAGTCTATTAATAACGTGCAACGAGTTTAAAAATGTTTTTTTGAACGGGCTGTATATTAACTGGAGAAAAAAAAAGTTATGTGATTCGAGTCAGCTGAAAAGAATGAATGAAGATAAGTACCAGGAATGACCTTTCGCTGAAAATGGAGAGCCACAGGTTTAGAAACAATTGAATGGATGATTGGCAGATGGAAAGAAGAAAGAAAACCAGTAGTCGACAGTGTCTTCACTGAATGATAGTGGGAATACTCCTTAAGATAAGATGGCGACGACAGAGAAAGAAGAAAACAATATTAATAGGAATTCAAAGCCACAGCTGAAAAAGAAATGGAAGATAGCACAACGGGAGGAACCTTCATAGTGAGCATCAACGTTTCTTTCTTTTCTTTTTTAAGTCTCTTTCCTTCTCTTTGTTTACTGCAGTCCTTCCAAACTTCTGGATGTCAGGGCCCCCTTTGCAAAAATTAAAATATTTCACGCCCCCCCCTCGAAAATAAATCGTAATAGAGAGATATATTATTATAATATTTATTGTATTTATATTCAATACAAAACATAAACAGCGAATATTGCAAAAATCAAATGCATATATTACATTTTTTGCCTCTTACCGTTTGGTTCTGAAGACGATGCAGGCTGTTCCGGTAAATTTTGAAATACTGTCCTTTTTTTTTTTAGTCTGTTTCTGCTTCTTCTGATTGTTCGCGGGATTTTTATTTTTTATTTTTTATCAGCCACTTATCCATCTCAGGGTTAAATTTTTTTAACGCAGAATAGATCATATAATATCACCACTTACCGATACTGGCACACCACAGACGGATAACATGAAATTAGTGAATATTACCTGAATAAGAGAATCCCCAGACCAGGAACATTTTTCTCTTTTGTGACTTTTCTCCCTTTACGGTTATTAAGCCTAACGCGAAACAGACAACAAAGGCAGGTTATTAAAACGTGCATATGATTGGTGCGGTATTAACAAAAGACCGCGCAACCGAAAGAAAAAAGCATAGCTGACAATTGAGTTGAAATGCTAACTCTCTGAACTCTCTTCAACTGAATTCCATATGTGAAACTGCCATAACATTCATTATAGTTTTAACACTTTTACGAATTTTAACACGTTCGGTTGAATTTTATTGCTGCCTTGGGGAACCGAACTCACACATCTAATTTATAACAATAGTTTTTAGTTAGATACTGTGTTTGCCCATGCAACATATGGTTTTGTTTCAGTCTATGCAGCATAGTTTCTGTATGAGGGGACATATGATTCATTAATTAGTGTGTTTTTATCCCAGTTGTCTCTAATTGCACTATTTGTTGAGAAATATATTACACAGACTCCTCATACCTTATTCACTGACATAATAAAATTACTTGTTTTTATTGCCTCTGCAGTATAGTGGCTGTTAGGGAGGGTTTACCACTGCAAGCAAGGTACTATCTCTCCACATGAACTTGTTTAAGCTTTTTTTCATGTGTGAAGTATATGCAAAACTTTTATTGGTAACAGAAAACTAGCTCGGATGACAGTGATAATATAAAACGAGTTTTGATATGTATATAAAGTCAATATCAACAGTCCCTGATTACGAATGCGTGATGAAAGGGACAGGAAGATTTGGAGCTTCCCTGGAGAGCATTCGAAGTAAATACAATTAACCACTGCTTTGAAATGAAATGAATAAGCAATATTTACTAATATCCATTAAGCGCCGAAATACGCAGGAAGCAAAGTTTGTGAACCAACACCAATATGTGTGAATTTTTCCATTAAAATATAAAAAGAACAAAAAATAAATAATAAATAATAAAAGTTAAATACGTTTCTTTTAAAATAAAAAAAATCTACTTAGTCTTAAAACATTTTTAATTTGTTTTCATTATTTCACTCCCCCCCCCCCCTCCCTCAACAAAACCTACGGCCCACCGTTTGAGAAGCGCTGGTTTACTGAGCCGAACTTGTTTTCATGGTTTACAAAGCGATCATTTCATCAGAAAAGTTTTCATCGCAATTAAATTAGATTGAATGATCGACGATTAACCGGTGCTAACTCTGGGATACGTTGCAGTTTTGACAAGTAATTGTTTGTCGACGGTTCACGCCACGTTGCCGTAATGCGACTGAGATCCTATCTAACGCCAAGAAAATCTCGAAAGTATAATTACTCGAATTTCGCTAATTTCAGGAAAAAAAGTGGTTTATTGCAAACACAATAATAGCCATGAAGATGTATTGCTAAAAACAATTCCTAAAGCATATTCATTAATGATAACATTTCATATTAATTAAATTAACTAAATTCTTTGACCGGGTCAGTAATTTAGTGTTTTTGCAATGAAATTTACTTTCTTGCCACGTACGTTAAGAGTTTACTGCATAATTTTAACACACGATTAAAATAGGGACGTCATGAGGGGAAAATATAACTTCAGATAAGCGAAACTGTCTGTTCGGTAACTTGGTGATAAAATTGAAGAGTGAGAGGAGAAAGTTTAATTGGGCTATAGTGAATGTTTCCCAGTAATGTAATGAAATGGTTAATATTGTATTGCATTTTCTTTTTCCCTGGACATTTGCTGAAATATAATGAAGGAAAATTTACAAATGGGGATAGGAGGTGAATCTGAAGCAATATTATTTGTTGCATGAAAAACATTTTCCCAGAAGTGACTGTAAATCTGCGAAAAAAAAAAAAAAAAAGTCGGTGAGTCTAGAGCAGCATTTTTTAATTTTTTTTTTTTTTACCTATCTGAGGATTGTAATAATTTGTATACTACATTTAACTTGGAAAAGAAATACGAAGAGTTCTACAATCAAGTAGAGTTATTTCAAAATAAATTATGGAGGATGAGATGATAATGCATTACAGGAATAGTAAAATAAATTAAAATTCTTTTGCTAACAGCAATGAAGGAAGATTATATTATACCACTATTACTCTGTTCCATTAAAAAAATTAAAGCATACCTCTCTGGTTAGTGATTTTTAGCAATAAAATACCCACATTTTAGAATTCTTAGTCCTGCCTCTCCCTTCCCTAGAAGAATTTAAAAATTCATTTTTAGTTGTAATGTAATTTTTAGGTGAAACATTGAGTATTTGATATCATAGTTGGCAGAAGTATCATAGGGAGGGTAGGTCTTGCTGAGGGTGCCTGTGACAGGGCGTTTTCACAATTAGCAAAATTGTCACACTAAAAAAAGGCTAATCATTAGAATTTTCCAAGCAAGTCAGAAACTTATGTTGCTGGCAGATGGTATTAATATAATTATTAACTATTATTGCCATCAGCACTAGGAGAAATCTCCAGGAACTTTTTAGAGTTGAACTCTTGGATGATAAAAGTATCAACTACCTTTATAAAGAATAAATGGAAAACTAGAGCAAATAAATGAAAATGAGGATATAAAGATAGAATAGAATAACTTTAAAAATGTATTAATGAATGCAGCAAACAAAATGTCTCGGAACAAAAAGTAAATGGAAGAGGAGAAAGGGAATAAAAAACTGGGACGAAAACATTGAAGCAATAATCAAAGATAAGAAAGAAGCATATAAAGAATGAATAAACACAAAATCACTAGAAGTAAAATTAATTATAAATACAAAAGAACAATAGCATGTCAAAAAAAAAAAGGAATAGAGAAACTTGGGATAACTTCATCACAAAATTAGAAAGAGATCTTATAGCGAAGAGACCAAATACATACAAAATTCTAAGGAATATGAATAAGGAAGTAAAAGAAAAAGCGAAACTTGAATTAATCAAAAAGAAAACCTGGCTGGACTTCTTCCAAAACCTATGACAAGATAGTAATGAATCTAAACCTGACATAATGCTTACTACTAACTATGCAGTGAAAGAAATAACATTACAAGAAATCCAACAAGCAATACAGCAAAGCAAATCAGGAAAATCCCCTGGAGAAGATGGAATAAATATAGAATTTATGAAATATGCAGTCATCCTATTCATCAAACCACTTTTTAAATTATTTAGCAATATCTGGCAGCAAGTAAAAATCCCAGTTAGAATGAGGCAATTATTATCCCATTTTATATATATATATATATATATCTATTTATATATATATAAAAGGTGATAAGTGCAACTGTGAAAACTACAGTGGAATAAGTCTTCTAAATACTGGTATAAGTTGAAAAGATGGAAAGAGACCGGAACATACCATAGGGTCTAAATCCTGAAAAGATGATGATGATATTTCGTAACCATGCAGTACTTATTGGTTTTTCTTGAAAATTTGCAACGAGTTGCCCTGGTGTTGTACCACCTTAACCCAGTCCGGAAGATACTTTTAGGCGCAAGCTTTGTTTGCTCACACTTGGATAAAGGATTAAACTAATTTTATTATACTCTAACCAAGTGAAAAATAAACTTTCAACATCTTTCTCTAAATCCAGAGTAAATTATTAAAAAGGGTGGCACACCAATTGGCAATTCCTATAGGTGGAGATGACCTGTTAATGCTTCTGCCTGATATCTCCACTTGGGCCTTGCTCCCACTGAAGAGGCCTCAATAAAGGTTGAAACTAGTCTGGGTAGTGGCCCTTCCCTTAATGCATAACATTAGACATATCCGCAAGGAGATGTGTTTTGCATTATAGGAGATACCGAGATAGGAGTGTTGGTAGCTTGCTCCACCTTTGCAACGAGTTGTCCTGGTGTTGTACCACCTTAACCCAGTCTGGAAGATACTTTCAGGCGCAAACTTTATTTGCTTCACACTTGGATAAAGGATTAAACTAATTTTATTATATTGGTTTTTCTCAAAAATTAATAGGGAAGGAATTCAAACTAAGTGAGCCACAACTGTTTTGAATTGCTGCCTGCAGAATTTGGGCTTTGCTATTAGCTTGTACAAAGGTTCGGCCTGTTCATTTACAAACATTTTTAATTTATTATAAAAAATTATGACTTTCTCACTTGTTCAGGAAGTTTTAAGGTAAATTGTTTATAAGAAATTTTTAATTATAAATTAATTTTGTGATGCCTGCAAGGACTCATCGTGAGAGGACAAATACTCCATCTGCCTTCCCTAATCCTTCATCACACAGCACCATCTACCACCCACTACACCACCACCACTAGTATGCATTGTCTGTAAAGTGTGTGTGTTCTCATGGCCAATCAGACCATCTCTGTGATGGCCTGGTTGGACAAAGCAGATGATATAAAGAGGATTTCAGGTCTGATAACCTTTTGGCATGGGATATGAGATCTGACTGAAGCACATGTTCTGTCCTTATGGAACTCAGCATGTATTATATAATGTGGAAAGTTTAGCTGGGCCATGGTTGTAGAGGCTGCCAGTTGATCAGGTTTGGATGCATGTAAGTGGTGGTGCTCATCATAGATTATTAATATCAAGATCCTATCATTTTTAGTAAAGTTGAAGTTTTTGCATGGATTTTTTTTTTTTTTTTTGCTTTGTTGGATTTTTAGGGATATATTTTTGTTCTATTTTTGATATTTTTAAAAAAAAATTGTTTACTGTTTATTGTGGGAAATTTTTATTTTAACTGCAGTGACTCATGATTTGTTATGCTAACTTTCATGGTTTTTTTCATGGGGAGGATATTAGGAAAATTTATACAGCAGGGGCATGCAGCAGTGGTGAAGGCTACTTTTAGGCTTCACATACACCCTGGAAATGTGTATGTAACTGGCGACCCTTTATATAGATAGATAAAACTATAATTATAGTATAATAGTTGGAATAAAATAAAATATATGTATATACACATTAAATTTTGTAGTTATAAATTACATATATTGATAAACACAAAGAGTGATATTAACAATTTAACAAACGTGTATAGACATGAACGACAGTGCTGTGCTTCGTCACTCAGTTCTCAGAAATTAATCAGTACCAGTGTTACCAACTTAGCGACTTTGTTACTAAATCTAGCAATTTTTGAACTCTCATGGCATACCCTGAAAACTTTTACCATGTATCCCCAAGGGGTATGCATACCACAGATTGAGAACCCCTAGGCTACAGAATGATAACATTGTCTATGTTTTTTTTTTACTACCTTTGTTAATTACTTATGTTTTTACTTACTTTTACTCTAGATTTAAATTCTATGAGAATTTAAATCTAGAGTGTTACACGAACAGAAGGAAATTTAAATGTTTACAATATGAAATGCAAAGATTATCTGCCAATATTGTTAGGATTTTATTCTTTTTATTTCTTCAGATATATTTTTGAAATACTGATGGTTATTTATTCCCGTGGAAAGGCTTAGACGTTGGTTATGCATTTTTACTAAACGGTTTTAGGAAATTACAACGTATACTAGGATATACATTAAAATAAATTTTAATACACTTCCAATATTTCGGCAACGTCACATTGCCATTTTCACAGGAACTTAAAAACAAGACACGTGTACGCAGGCACAACAAACAGTAAATGAGGACGAAGCAGGAAGCTATTCTTTCTCCTAAAAGTCCTGATAGTGCCGCCTAGCGAGCAATGTTGGTGTTCTTGGCTGATTGGGCTGAAAGTCTTCTGATGTAGGTTTCCCAAATTTGGGACAGTCTCATGCAACCAAATTTGTTGAGGTTTAGATTGTTTCTTAGGGCTGAGGCTGATTCCATAAAAAGCCTTTCGTATATGAATTTACTACGGTGTGTTATCGTGGCTTTCTTCCACCGTATTCTATGGCGGGTATCCAGCACATGGTCTGCAAGACCAGAGTGGCTGTATTGGTGAAACCGGATGTAGTTCTTGTGTTCTGAAATTCTGATATTAGCTGTCCTGCCTGTTTGGCCAAAGTAGGACAGCTTACAGCTGCAAGGGACCTGGTATACACCAGGTAGGTCTGGGGGGGGGGAGGGAGGTCGGTCTTTAGTAGAGCAGATAAGGGACGCCAACTTTCTATATATGGTCTGTAACAAGAAGTTAAGTCATGTTTTTTTAGGATTTTTGTAATTTTTTCCGAGGTGCCTGAGATATAGGGTACGGTGATGGATTTAGAGTAATCCTTGTTGTGAGGTGGGAGGGAGGAGGTTGTGGTTTATTGGTTTCAATATTTTTTTGATTTTTTTTTTTTGGGGGGGGGTTAGCCATTGGCTGAGAAAGTGTTGAGAATGTGGTTTAGTTCTGTGGTTAGGGCATTGTCATTTGAACAGATAAGTTTAGCCCTGTTGTGTAGTGTCTTAATGACTCCATATTGTTGTGAGTGGGGTTGGGGATTGTTGGTGAATGTATCTACCTGTATGGGTGGGTTTTCTATAGACTGAGAAAACCAAGGTTCCATCAGGCTGGCAGACGACTAGTGTGTCTAAGAAAGGAAGGCAGTTGTTTTTTTCTTCTTGCAGGGTGAATTTCATTCTGGGGTGTTGGTTGTTTAAGTCTGTTAGGAAGGAGAGGAGTTAATCACAGCCATGTGGCCAAATAGCGAACACATCATCGACATAGCGAAGCCATATGGTTGGTTTTTGTGGGGCAGAGTTTAAGGCTTTCTCTTCAAAGTTGACCGAGGGTGAGGAGAGTGGAGAACCCATGGCTGTCCCCTCTATTTGTTTGTAGAATTTTCCTTACCAAACAAAATAGCCTGAGTTCATTGTGAACTGAAATAGGGCTGTGATATCGGGAGGAAATTTAGTTGGATTAGCTCTAAGGATTCTTTGAGTGGGACAATTGTGAATAAGGAGGAGACATCAAAACTGACCATTATGTCAGCGTGTTTGAGTGTAAGGTTTTCTATGCTGGCTTTTCATGGAATCAGCCTCAGCCCTAAGAAACAATCTAAACCTCAACAAATTTGGTTGCATTAGACTGCCCCAAATTTGGGAAACCTACATCAGAAGACCTTCAGCCCAATCAGCCAAGAACACCAACATTGCCCACTAGGGAGCATCATGAGGACTTTTAGGAGAAAGAATAGCTTCCTGCTTCGTCCTCATTTACTGTTTGTTGTGCCTGCGTGCATGTCTTGTTTTTAAATTCCTGTGAAAATGGCAACGTGACGTTGCCGAAATATTGGAAGTGTATTAAAATTTATTTTAATGTATATCCTAGTATACGTTGTAATTTCCTTAAACCATTTAGTAAAAATGATGGTTATTTAGAGAGCAAGTTTTAAAATAGTTTTCTGCAGTTTTTTCATCTATTTCATTATTTGTTAATTTTATATTTTCTGCCATCATATATATCTTCTTAAACTCTCAGAATACTTCCAATATTGCAGTGCAATCTTTCTTTAAGCTAACTTTTTAGCATTGTTCCCTCGTGATGTGCTCTTCTTTCTAGCTGTCTTTCAAGTTTTTATTATTTTCTACTATTTCCATATTCATTCTAAACTGATTTCTATTTATATGGTTTGACTGCATTTATAGTGTAACATATGAAATGAAGCTAATGTAGAAGGTTAGCAATCGCTTTGGACAGTAACATCTGGAAATTCATTCTTTTTCTCAAGGAATTATACAGTATTTGATAAAATATGCATTTTTACATTGCACAGCAATGAATGACATGAGTGAATATTCTCATTGATATGTGTGTGAATAAACAGATTTATCTCTTCCATTTTATTAATATTATTTTATTAATATTTTATTGCATATTTTGCAGCCGAAGATGGTAAACCAGCCCTTCCAGACAGTCTTGAAAGCATTCCAAAAGCTCATCATTTCCCAACTCAGCGACACCGGTGGAACACTAATGAGGTATGCAGCCATGTTATTTGATGGTTGCCTCAAATAGCATAGCTGATTTTATATTATCATTATTTTATCCCCCCCCCCCCCAATTATGCTCAAGTTATGCAAAGAAAACTATTTGTTTTATGAAATATACTTTTTATAATTACTATCTATAGTGAAATTAGGCCAATAGTTATACATAATGATGACTTAAATATTTATGCAAGTTATTTTAGAGTACAAAGAGGATGATGATTATGGGAAATTTTAATTATAAAAATACAGTTAAACTGGAGATACTGAAAAGGGCAAAAAATTCTACAAATTCAATCAGTTTTTTTTTTTTTTTTTTTTTTTTTTGAGGGATGGTTATCTTATATGTCATAGATGATGAACTATGCCAGAGGTGGCATGTCAACGATTTACAGGTGATATCCTTTTATACGTTTATAAATTATTCAACCTTTTTTTTATGGTTACAATACGTATAAGTTAAATTTTATTTTATACCAGTGAGCAGCTATGAAGATGTGCATATGATTGGTGTGATATTACCAAAAGGTTGTGTGACCCAAAGACAACCTACAATTGTTGAGTTGAAATGCTAATTCTCTTCAACCGAATTCCATAACATGTGAAACTGTCATAACAATGTTCACTATATATTTCTTATGTTTTAATACATTCATGATGGGATGTCGTTTATCGTTCTGAAGGAATTTCTCTTTATTGGTGGGCTAAACTCACAAAAAAGTTTCAACCTTTGGTTGAATTTTATTGCTGTTTGTTTGCGTTTGAGCTTGCACAGGAACTCACAAATGCATTATATCACATATTTGTATAAATGGATGAATAACACTGTTAAGCTTGAGCTGCAAAAAAAGAAACAATTGTGGAGGGAATTTAAGGAGAAAGGTGACCAGCAGGCACAGGAACAGTATAAAGCTCAGGCCAGGATGGTAACAAGGGTGGTAAGAAAAGCAAAAGCAGATTACGAAAGAAAATTGGCCATGCAGGCTAAAGAGAATCCCAAACAGTTTTTCAATATGTTGCAAGTAAAAGGAAAAATGTTCATGGTAGAATGATCTTAAAAAATGCTGAGGGTAGGGAGGTAACTGAATCAGTCGATATAGTGGAATTACTGAGCAAGCACTTTGCAAGAGTATATCATCCAGGTGGTGACATTGCAGGAATGGAAGAACCAACAGCTTATAATGGAATTGTGATGAATGAAGTAGAGGTAACCAGTCTATTACAGAACCTCAATGTCAATACATTTGTGGGATTGGATGGTATACCAGCTCATGTCGTACGGGAAGCGGCTAAAGAATTGTCAGTGGCCTTGACTATTTTGTTTAATTTGAGCCTCGGGTCTGGGTCAGTCCCAAGGGGGTGGAAAGAGGGGAAAATAGTTCCGCTGCATAAAGGTGGTTCCAATGCTGCTGTTGAAAATTACCGGCCAATCAGCATAACAGGAATCATTATCAAGGTCTTGGAGAAAATAATCAAGAGGAAAATACAAGATTGGATAGAAGAAAATGGGATACTGTATCGGGGACAGCATGGTTTTGTGACGTATTATAACACAGTGACGGCTGAACTGGATAAGGGTAATGGGTTTACAGTGATTCTACTGGGCCTTGCTAAGGCCTTTGACAGGATACCACATGGAATTCTGATCAGTAAATTGCAGCATATGGGGATGGATATAGGGTTGGTGAGATGGATAGGAGGGTGGTCGATGCTGATATTTCGCTGGTGTTATAACCAGCATCTTCAGAGCACAAAAACACTGTTTGTCACAATACGCGAGACTAAAACAACATGGTGTACTTAAACAAAATTGTAGCAGCAACACAAAGACTAGAGTCCTGATTTTGGCACCCTCTATCTGGAAAAAAAAAAAAAAAAGCTATCATATATTACTAGAGTCCTAGAAAAGTGCTATTTTTTTCTTAATATGACTGTCTTCCAGATCTTCGGCAAGTTAATACAGCCATATTTGTTGAGATTTGGAGTGTGTTTTAGGGCTTCTGTTGCCTCTAAGAACAATCTCTCTGATTTATACGGGTTTCTGTGTAGTACTTTTGTGTTTTTCCAGTTGATCCTGTGTGCAGGGGTATCCAGAGCATGGTCTGCTAGGCCCGACTTCCCATAATGATAATTCCGGACATATCTTTTATGTTCGCTGATGCAGATGTTCACAGTTCTTCCTGTTTGACCATAGTAGGCTTGATTGCATGAGCAGGGTACTTGGTAGACTCCTAAATATCAGCATCATGTTAATAAATTAATTATTTACTTAGTTTCTGTGTTCTATTATACCGTTAAAATAATAAACAACATCACTAAAGAAGGTTACAAGAAGTTGTTACTAGTTGAGGCAGCAGCAAGTGCATGAAGGTAGAGGGTGCTAAGAATCCCTGGGGAGGGGTATCAACAGAGCTGCCATTTGATACTGACCTTGGCTACATATAATAAATGATCCCCTTCCTCTGATTTCCTCCCCCCCCTTAAATCTCTATCCTCATCAATTTCCTGCCATCAGTGTGATGTTCTCATCTTGAAGTTGCATAGCTTTACATTTTACCACATGAAACCAACAACTGTTATCTTTTGTGCAACTGCCAATTTATTATTTCAGTCATCCTGCAAGATCTCTACATAATCTTTATTAACTATTGCCTTCCCCACTTTTGCATCTCTGTCAAAAACCAGAATACTCTCCCTTTAACGATACAAAATTAATAACGGAAAAAACTCGCATACAAAGATTATTTAATAGTATAATTTTCACCTGTGTGTCACAGGCATCTTCAGTAGAGTTTTTCTGTTATTAATTTTGTATTGATATGTCTACTCACGGTATACCTCTTTTAAAACTTACTCTCCCTTTAAATAATTTCCTATTATTAATATACATATTGAATAGTAGAAGCCCTAATACAGAGCTCAAGGCACTCCACTAGTGACCCTCTTTCACCTGAATTGACTCCACCATATGTTACGTTCTGTATTAGGGCTTCTATAACTTTCCCATTTGCTCCAACATATGTAATAGTTTTCCATGTGGTATTCTGTGAAATGCTTTTGCAAAGTCCAATACCTTCATGGAATAACTATTTCCCTTATCCCACTGACCTGAACTCTAATAAAATGTGAATAAATTACTCAGCAGGGCCTACCTTTCACCAAGCCATGCTGTCTACTATAAAGCATCATATTTCTGTCCAGCCATTCCTGAATTCTATCCTTAACTAATTTTTCCAGTACCTTAACATTATTTCCTGAGATACTAATTATTGGTCTGTAATTTTCTATATCTGTCTTGGAGGCTTCTTTATGTAATGGAACTATCATATCTTCTTTCCATTCTCTTGGAATCTTGTGAGAGCTGAAAGTTAGATTAAACAGCTTGTTAAGAGGCATTACCAGGTCTTTTGAACATTCTCATAACACATGCACTAATATCCAATTTTGCTGCTGTATTCACATTGATATTTCCCAATATGCTGAGCACCTCCAGTTCATCTACCTTGCATTAGTTTCTTTCACCTCAATAACTGCAATGTCTCCATCTGGGTGATACACCATTGCAGAGGGATCACTTAGAATCTCAAGTATTACCTTCCTACTATCAGCACTAAATAAAGTTATTCTTCCATAATCATTATTTGTCTTACTCACCGCATAGCAGAATAATTCTAGGATGGGTTTCCTTTGGCCTGCTTAGTTGATTTTTTTTCTCTTAATTTGAGTTAGCTCTTCTTATCATGCTAGTTGCCCTTCTTGCCTGCACTTTACATTGCTTATGGACATATTGTTCATTTTTTATTTATATTCCTTCCACAGTGTTTTTGCAGCTTTTACTTTATATTGATACTCATCCATTTAATTTCCCCTGGTTTATCTGCCTAACCCTGGATGTGCAGTCTGATGATGCTTCCCTCAAATAATCCTTGAACACATCTCGTGCACTATTGACATTCTTCCCTTGTAGCTTCTTATTCCACTGGTACAGTTCCGAACTGCCTCTTATCTTAATTTGCAGCTGTGTAGTTGCATGTATACCCCTTCTTAACCAGGAATTCTACATATTTTGCAGTATCCCAGAACACAACTGCATGGCTGCTCCTCCTCCTCCCCCAAATCGGAAGCCAATTGGCTACTGCCATTATGGATATATCTTCAATGTTGTTACTAGATTCAGCATTCTATAACTCCAGGTCCCTTCCATCACATGCTGTTTCAAATTATTATTCCTTAGTAATGCACCTTTTCTTCCTCTATTCTGTGTTTTCATAGCTAAAGTTTCCTATAATAATTGCTTGGCTTGCACTCATTGCACTAATCTGTTCATCATTTTGCACCACATTCTTACTATGCACCCTTTCCCAAAGCCTATAATAGCAACCAGCAATACATTTTGTGCTGATGGGTTTTGTCCTGCACCAAATAACATCAACTGAATTGTCACCCTCAGTCCTAAAAGTCCTCCTTAACTTCTACTTTTGCTGATTGCAGTTCGTCTGCTATCATCAGTAATATCTTTTCTCTCATATTATTTCCTCTATCCTTCATAAAAATACAGTACCCTTTACATTTTATTCCTGTAAGTAAATCACCATTTGCAAAACAAGTCTCATTGATGTCACCATTGCCCAAAATTTTTCCCCTTTATTTCTGATGTTTTTGGCATTCATATGCATGCCTTTCAATATCCCTTTGTAGCCACAATTACCCTTCTATGATGTCATTATCAACCAATTCAGATTTAAAACATTGGCATTGCATGATTATCTCTGTATTCGTAGTCATTTGTCTCAGGGGTGACTAGACCCACCTTAAATGCATCCTTCCCAACATGTATAGTTTCTCTTATTTTGCACTTTGAACCTCTCACTGAACAATGCTTTCTCCAAATATCTAACTCCAAAAATCATTCAAATGCAACCCATAAAGTATCTACAGGTCCTTTCTTCCATCAAATTCACTTCAGACATCTGTAAATTATACACCATTCTTCTTGCACAATCTTCTCATTCTCAATCATGATCCTTCATCTCATTTCATTCTTGGGACACACCACTGGTCACCTTCAATCTGACATAGATCCCATCCCCCCTTTTTCACTTTCTGATACCTATCTATCAGCCACCCACTTATCCAAGTCGGTAGCTTATATTCCAATCCCATGTTCTTCAGTTTTTACTACAGCCTTTCGCATTGTATCTTATCAAATGCCTTAGCAAAGTTCAGTAGTATCATAATATGCAACTCACTTGTAACATATCATAAAATATGATCAAATTGCTAAATTATGACCTTGCTTTAGTAAACCCATGCAAAATATAGCTTGTCTGTCAATCCATGTCTTTATGTGAGTTCTTACCAACTTCTCTAAAATCTTCATCACTACTCCAGAGATTCTGATAGGTTAGTAGTTAGATGCATCAGTTTTTGCACCACCCTTTTACAATGAAAGTATCATACAATCTTTCCATTTTTGTCAGATCCGAGTTGAGACTCAAGTTACACAAACATGTCAAGGGCCAAGCCAATTTGGCTAAATATTCCTTTTGCATATGTGCTGAAATTCTATCTGCAGTACTGTCAATAGGATGTAGCATAGAGACAGCTTGCCTCACGGCACGGCTTAATAAGGGCGCTCGTTCAGCCATATTGTGGTGGGCGGCATTGCTATACTAACAATTCCTTTTAGCGTAGCAAGTGCAGAAAGAAGTTTTTCCAACTTAAACCGATTAAAAATGATTTGCGAACAGCAATGACCTAAGAAAGATTGGTTGGTCTAGCAACTATATCAATAGAAGCAGACATAGCTTATAATTTAAATTTAGAAGTGCTTATAAACAGTTTTATTGTGCGATGTCCCCATAGAGGAAATATGCAGCATCTGTTGAACCTCATCTCATTCACCTCTAACTCTTCATCCAATGCAGTTATAGCACTATGCACCATGTTACATACACCTGGTTCATAGATCTTAGCAGAGTGAGCACTCATTATTTCAACAATTTCATCAACTTTTGACATAAGAAACTATCCACATTCACTAAAGTTATTCTTCCACATTCATTTTTTTTTTTTTTTTGTTTAATTGCTAGCATAGCAATATAATTCTTTTGGGTTACTTTAAGTCCAGGTTTAGGCTAAAGAACAATTATAAGCACCAATCATTTACTTTAAGACAAATAATCAAGAAATTAGTAGAAAATGATCTTTGTTTAAGTTTCATATTATTATTATTATTATTATTATTATTATTAAACAAGACCTCATGGAGTCAAAGACTCATCTAGGAGGTCCTTTTATCTCACACACATCTCATCATACCGGGTCTTAAACACATTCAAACTCCCTGCAGACACCACACTCTCAGGCAAGGCATTCCAATCATTCACAACTCTGCACGAAAAAAACCTGCCTCTCACTCCCCTACTCACACCCTCTTTATACAGTTTCCAGGGATGACCTCTGGTTCTCCCCTGATCTCCCACTATTCGCTGTAGAACTTCTCCACCATTGATCCTATAGCAACCCCTTACCAACTTGTAGGTCTCTATCATATCTCCCCTCTTCCTTCTCTCCACTAGTCTCTGCAAATTACATCTTTTCAATCTTTCCTCATACTCGACATTCCAGAGGTCAGAAACTACCTTAGTCAGTCGCCTTTGGACCCTTTCCAACATCTCTTCATCCTTCTGAAAACCAGGTGACCAAATCTGGGCACAATAGTCCATGTGTGGCCTAATCAAAGCCTTATACAATGGAACAAGAATCTCCCTACTTCTACATGTCAGTGTCCTCCTCATCATTCCCAGAAGTCTTTGTGTTGTCTTCACAATTTTGGCGATGTGACCCCTAAATTTTAGATCCTTATCCACTATCACTCCCAGATCTCTTATTTCCTCTACTTCCAACAATATATTTTCACCAAGCATAAATTCTGCATCCCATCTTTGTTTTCCAAATTTTAAAACCTTACATTTTGCAACATTGAACTCACATCCCCATTTGCTTGCCCAATCACTCAATTTATTCAAGTCTTCTTGCAAGGCCACAACATCTTCACTACTCTTTATGGTTCGTCCCAACTTTGCATCATCTGCAAACAACTGAATATCTCCATCCAAATCTTCGCCAATATCATTAATATACAAGTTAAATAGTAATGGCCCTAAAACAGATCCCTGAGGCACTCCACTAGTGACTTTCCTTTTCCTGGATATTGCACCCCCATACACAACTTGTTGATACCTATCAGATAGCCAGTCTCCAATCCAATGCACTAATCTAATATCCAACCCCATCTGCTCTAGTTTGACTGTCAACTTATCATGAGGCACTCTATCAAAAGCTTTTGCGAAATCCAAGTATATTACTGTGTATCCTTCTCCTCTGTCCAAGGAAGCAGTCACTTTATTGTAATAAGTAAGTAGATTACTAAAACACGACCTCCCTTTAGCAAATCCATGCTGTCCATCAAAGATTATACCATTGTTGTCAACCCAACTCTGGATCCTAGTTCTCACAAGCTTCTCCAACAACTTAACCACAACACCTGACACACAGATAGGCCTATAGTTTGATGCTTGAGTTCGATCACCTCCTTTATGAAGTGGCACAATCTTGCCCTCCTTCCACTCTTTAGGGACTTGACCAAGTGCAAGACTCGTATTAAAAAAATATGTCAAGGCAGGTGTCAACTCTCTGGCACATTCCTTCAGAATACGCGGTGATATATTATCAAGTCCCACAGCCT
Source organism: Typopeltis vanoorti (assembly GCF_054136105.1). NCBI lineage: Eukaryota > Metazoa > Arthropoda > Arachnida > Uropygi > Thelyphonidae > Typopeltis > Typopeltis vanoorti. The sequence continues at coordinate 126,012,821 of NC_143552.1, forward strand.
TATTTACATCTAGTTTACTCAACTCCCCAAACACCTCTTGCTCACTTACAGTCAGTCTCTCCTCCCCATCATCAACTGCTCTTAATCTCTCCATGAAGTCACATTCACAAGATTGAAAGATCTTTATGAACTGCTTTAAGTATCTCCACCACACATTCTGCAACAGCTGTCTTTATACCATTTCCTCCAATCAATGTCATCCTTCCATAATCATTCTTTCTTTTGCTGGCTACATATCGAAAGAACTCCCTAGGATTCTTTTTAGCTTCATTAGCTAACTGCTGTTCATACCTCTCTTTAGCTACTCTCACCAACCAAGTCACTCTCCTTGCCTGGTCTTTGTAGAACTCATGAAATTGGTTACTTCCACTTCTCTTATGCTGCCTCCACAATGCCCTTTTTCTCTGTATTGCATGCTTAATCTCTTTATTCATCCATCTCACACCTAACTTATTTAACCTTCTCACCCGTGGTATACATTTAGACATTGCATCCACTAAATATTTTTTGAAAATCCCCCAAGCTGCATTGATCTCTTTTCCAGCTAACTCCTCATTCCATGCTACACCTGCAAGCTGTCTCCTGAGCTCTTCATAATCACCCCCCTTGTAGTTCCACATATACCCTTTTTTCACAGGGGTCCTTGCACTGCTGGCAACCACCCAAGTAATCACCTCATGGTCACTTTCGCCAATTGGTGGATGATTTGATACCTCATTGATAATTACATCCTCCGATGAGATGACCAAATCCAAGACCCTTAATCCTCTTGTGCCCTCTGTTACATACTGTCTGAGGTAGTTATCCCTCAAAAACTCAAGAAACTCATTTTCTTTACTTCCAGTTGCTATCTCTTCATTCCAATCTATATTGCCATAATTAAAATCACCCATAATGATCATCCTTTTCTTATTTGCTTGGCTTATTTGACTATACATTTCACTATCACCACCATCCACATTACCAGGTCTATAACAACATCCCACCAAGTATTTGAATCTATTCACCTCTATCTCACACCATACTGCCTCAAAACCACTGGCCCCATTTCCCCCTTGCATCTCTACCTTGTATGGACATAACTCTTTCTCTATCATCAATAGCACTCCCCCTCCCTTTTTACCCCTTCTATCCTCACGAAACACATCATACCTTTCCATCTCTATTCCTGTCAGGATGTCATCCTCATCTAACCATGTCTCACTTATTCCGACAATCTCTGGGTGCACAGACGCAATTAGTGCAACCATTTCATCCGCCTTGTTTCTTATACTTCTAGCATTGGTATACAAACACAACAACTCATTTCTGGATCTACAGCTAGTTCCACTGATACCACTCACTCGATGTGATCTCTCCATGCTGGACTGGGGCCATTTCCCTTTCTGCTTCTTCATTTTAGAACCCTTTGCAATTCCATCTGTTTCCTTTTGATCCCTGATCATCCCATTACTTTCCTGCCTACACATTCTCTCACCTCCTCTTGGAGCATCCACCTTTCTCACGCTGTGTATCCCTGTCCACCCTGAGCCTCCCCGTTTCCCTGTTCCTCTTGCACACCCATTCTCTCATTATCTATACTCATACCACTCACTTCCACATTCATTTCCACTCCTTCAATCTCTCCTGTCTTACTCTCCTGCTCTTCCACATCACTCCCCTCTTGATCTGATTCATTCTCTCTATTCACTTCTCTACCTTCCAGCAGCAGTCTCTCCAAGCGACTCACACCATAACCACTCAAATGCAGTCCATCGCTCCCATACAGCTCACTTCGTCCCTCAAACTCATTCCACACATTAACAAACTGTACTCCCATCTCCTCACACATTTCAGCCAGAATATCATTCATAATCCTTGCTCTCCGCCTCATTTCACCACAATCATACCTAGGCAACACACTGACCACCCTTCCTGTCACACTATTCTCCTTTATCTTTCCAAGCAGTCTCCTGACATTCATTCTGACATGCTCCTTGTTCTCTCTCAAATCATTCGTACCAATTAATACAATTAACTCTTTTGCTCGTTCCCGCCTCATATTCAATGCCTCAATCACTCTACTCATTTTACCGCCTGGAAAACATACCTTGTGCATTTTATCCTCTAGCACACCTTTAATAATGGAGTCACCATACAATGCCACTCGCTCATCTTTTGTTAACTCTTTCATGCCATCATGATTTATATCTATTCACCATGATATAAAATTCACATGATATAAATTCATGATTTATATCTATCTAGAATATAGTATGGTACTATGAGAAAGAAAAGATGTTCAAAACACTACACTTATATGGTGTAAGTGGAACATTATGCAGACATAGTATTATATTCAAAATGAAGATGTTAGAAATAAACTTTATTTCTAATTATTATTATTCAGGCCTCCATGGAGTCAAAAGACTCATCACGGGAGGTCCTTCCTAGGAAACACAAAGTCTATCATACCACTCCTTAAACTCATTGACCGTTCTTGCTCTCACCACTCTATCAGGCAATGCATTCCATGGTTCAACCACCCTCCATGCAAAGAAACCACTCCTCACCCTCTTGCTCACAGTTTCCTTTCGTAAATTCCAGGGATGACCCCTTGTCATCACTCCTTCTCGCTGTTCAACCAAGTGAAAGAACTCCCCAGTGTCAACCCTGTAACCACCTCTCAACAGTTTAGAAGTCTCAATCATACCACCTCTCCTTCTTCTATCTAACAAACTCTGCAGTCCACATTCCCTCAGCCAATCCTCTTAACTAACATTGTACAGTTCCTGAAACCATCTTTGTTATCCATTTGTACCTTTTCGGCAGTTAATTTATCCCCTTCAAATTCTGGGGCCAAATCTGAGAACAATAGTCTAAGTGTCGTCTGATCATAGTGTTATACAACTGAATGATAACTCTTTTATCTCTGCAGGTCAGTGTCCTTCTCATTATTGCAGAAATCCTCTGTGTTTCCTTCACCACCTTTGCAATATGTCCCCTAAATTTCAGGTTTCTATCAATCATCAACCCCAGATCTCTTGTCTCCCCTACTTCCTCCAGTATAGCTCCTCCAATAGAGTATGCAACGTCCCATCGATGTGTCCCAAACCTCAAGACCTTACATTTTGCTGTATTAAACTGACCCCACCCCCATTCATTTGCCCTTCTGTCTAGCTTATTCAAATCCTCTTGCAGAGCTACCACATCTGGACTATTACTAATAACCCTTCCCAGCTTCACGTAATCTGCGAACAACTGAATATCTCCCCTACAGTCCACTGAACAATTTCATTGATATAAAGGTTAAACAATATAGATCCCTGTACTGAGCCCAGTGGGACCCCCCATTGTAACCCTCTGCCTCCTTGAAACTGTCCCACCATATACAACTCTCTGATACCTATCGGACAGCCAATCCTGAATCCAGTACTAACTTGACATCCAAACCCATGTGCTGCAACTTAAATATCAGCTTATCATGTGGCACCCTGTCAAATGGCTTCGCTAAATCCAAGAAAATGGTAGCATATGCCTTTCCCTCATCTACTGCTCTTGTAACTTTATTATAAAAGGCTAACATATTACTAAAACAAGAGCGCCCACTTCAGAAATCCATATTGACTCTCACAGATAACATTACCCTCATCTGCCCAATGCTGTATACGGTCCCTCACTAATTTCTCCAAGATCTTAACAACTACTGATGATTCACAAACTAGCCTATAATTAGACACTTCCAGTCTGCTTCTGCCCTTAAGCAATGGCAGTATCTTATCTTACATTCCTTCCATTCCCTGGGCACTTTTCCTGTAGCCAGACTTTCATTGAAAAGCCAGGTCAAAGGAGCTGTCAGTTCTTTAGCACATTCTCTCAAAACTTGTGGTGAAATACCATCCAGTCCCACAGCTTTTCTGACATCTAGAGTACTCAGTATTTGGAACACACTCTCCTTTTGCACCTCTAAACCTCGAACCTGCCCTATCCCTCTAGTATTAAAATTTACTCTTCCAGGATGAAACATTCCAATAAAGTGTTCATTGAACAATTCCACGATGTCCTCTATATCAGTCACTCTATTCCCATTTTTATCCCACAATGTCATTCTTCCACAATCATTTCTCCTCCTCCTCCTACTGGCCACATAGCTAAAAAAATTCCCTAGGATTTTCTTTGGATCTTAGGGCCAATCTCTTCTCATATTTCAGTTTCACCTTCCTTACCATACTAGTCACTCTCCTGGCCTGTGTTTTATATTCTTCATGCATCTGCTCTTATATTTTTTCCATAGCCTCTTTTTCACATGCAGTTCCTGCTTAATATTGTTTGTCATCCACTTTACTCCAAATCGTGTCCTCTTCCTCACTTGTGGAATATAGCTTACTATTGCTGCTAACAAATATTTCTTCACAATTTCCCAAGCACTAATGATATCCCAGCCTTCCATTTCCTCCCTCCATGAAACTTCCCAAGTTGACTTCTAAGACTATTATAATCACCTGCCTTATAATTCCACATACGTTCCCATCTCTTTGATACTCCTGCATGCCTATTCATCTTCCAAGTCAAAACCACATGATCACTCTCTCCAACTGGTGCGAGAGATGTCATCTCAGTTATTATCAACTCTTCTGATGCTATGACCAAATCCAAAACTCTTGAACCTCTTATTCCCTCTATTACATGTTGCCTAAGACATTTGTCCCTCAAAAATTCTGGAAATTCCATTCCCTTATTGCTACATGCATCTTCCTCTCTCCAATTTATACTGCTGTAGTTAAAATCTCCCATAACAATCATTCTTCTTGCACTTGCCAAGCTCAACTGTCTAAACATCTCCTAGTCCCCACCTTCTGTGCTCCTTGGTTTGTAGCAACACCCCACTAAATATCCTGTCTTGCCCACTTCTACCTCACACCATACTTTCAAAATCATTAGTATGACTCCTCATTATTAAGACTAGTGCAACTTTACACTGACAATTCATTGCACATAAACACATAAAATGTTTTTCCTACTAAAAAGTAAAATTTTTCATTAAGAAATGTTGTTTTTTAGGAAATTGCTGCCATTTTAATCAGTTTTGATAGACATGAAGAATGGCTTTCAAAAGAAGTTAAAATCAGGTGAGTTTATTTTTTATGTAAATTGAAATTTATAATCTTCACATTTTTGATACAGTAACAGATCATACTCCAGTGAAAAGTATATCAGCTACATAACTGATGATGCAGCTGTATTTTTCTGATTGATAATTTATTTTATGCTAATATCCATTTTTTTAAAAACGTTTTCTGTTATATATTAAATTTTGCTGGGAAATATCAAAAATGCAAAATTGTCTGATGATCCTCTGTTTACCTGACTTATTTATTGATGAAATGCAAGAATGGTTATTGTTAATTTTCACTTTCATATCAGAATCAGGAAAATTAAAGAGACTGTTTTCTGTGATATATCACTTTAGTAAGATATGTACGATTATTTTCAAAGCTTGCATGACAGTTCAACTCATTTCACAAACTTTTTTTTCATATGAATTTGATCATGGATACTGTGAAAGAATACAGGAATATAGTAGTTGTGAGAGTAATGATGAATTCCTTGAAATGTATAGATGTGTGCAGATGTACTCAGAAAGAGAGAGAGAGATAATTCTTGTTGATAAGCTTATATGTTGGTAACACATGACTATTAAATTATTTCAGGAAATTACTAAATAAAGTATACTAAACATTCACTTCAAAGCCAGTATAGAAAACTTCTCTCTCCAACACACTGACATAATGATCAGTTTTAATGCTCCTCCCCTATTCACGAATATCCCACTCAAAGATACCTTAGACTTCATCCAAGCCAAATTTCCTCCTGATATCTCAGCCCTATTTCAGTTCACAATGAACTCAGGCTATTCCGTTTGGCAAGAAAAATTCTACAAACAGATAGAGGGGACAGCCATGGGTTTGCCACTCCCCCCCCCCCCCCCCTCAGCCAACTTCTTTATGGAGACTTTTGAAGAAAAAGCCTTAAACTCAGCCCCACAAAAACCCATTGTTTGGCTATGCTACATGGATGATGCGTTCGCTATTTGACCACATGGCTCAGATACATTCCATATCTTCTTAACACACTTAAATAAATAACTAACACCCCAGAATCTAGTTCACCTTGGAAAAACAAAAAAACAACAGTCTTCCTTTCCTAGACACTCTTTTCTGTTTACAGAAAAGAGTGTCTAAGAAAAACCCATACAGGCAGATGCATTTTTTTTCTTGGAAGTTTTTTCCCCACTTGGTTAGACTATAATAAATTTAGTTTAATCATTTATCCAAGTGTAAACAAACAAAGTTTGCACCTGAAGTATCTTCAGGACTGAGACAACTTGTGGTAAAGGTGGATTAAGTTATCATCATTTGTCTTAGTATCTCCTATAATGCAAAGTACGTCTCCTTGCAGACATGTATAATGCTGTGCATTAAAGGAAAGGCCACCACCCAGACCAGTTTCGACCTTTATTGAGGTCTCGTCACCGGGAGCCAGACCCAGATGTGGTGATACTAAGGTGTGAATAAAAAATCTCTGGATGAGAGAAAGATGTAGAAAGTTTTTTACTTTGGGTGTAATATATGTTAAAGATACCAAGAAATTTTATACTTGGTTTTAATCCATTTCCCAAATAAGCAAAACAAAGTTTTGCACGTGAAATATATTCACGTCTGAGCTACTTGTATATAGAGGCTAATGCTTTGCATTATGGGATACAAACTAAGGCAAGTGATATGAAGTCCTTAACCTCATATACAAGTAGCTCAGACGTGAATATATATTTCACGCGCAAAACTTTGTTTTGCTTACTTGGGAAATGGATTAAAACCAACTATAAAATTTCTTGGTATCTTTAACGTATGTTACACCCAAGGTAAAAAACTTTCTACATCTTTCTCTCATCCAGATATTTTTTATTAAGAAGGGCAAGCACCTTTTGTCTACTTGTATATGAGATATATATGACTTTTGCATTACTTAAACCTTAGTATCTCTCCTGGGTCTGGCTCCCACTGAAGAGACCTCAATAAAGGTCGAAACCGGTCTGGTAGTGGCCCTTCCCATTATGCATTGCATTATAGATGTGTGAAAGGAGTGTGCTTTACATTATGGGATATGTACTAAGGCAAGTGATATGAGGTAATTATCTTCTATATATAAGGCTCAGACATGAATATATTTCATGCTCAACACTTTGTTTTGCTTACTTGGGAAACGGATTAAAACCAAGTATAAAACTTCTTGGTATAGCATTCTGCTTATGTATTTTAACAAGGTGACAAATGTATTGGACAATGCATGTACAGTGGTATATTTCTTCTTCTTCTTATGGCTCTACAGCCGAAATCAAACCTTGTCCTCTTGAATTTATTGCCTCCAACCCTGTCTGTCCAAAACTTTCCTTCTGCAATTTGGACACTGTAGTATGATGTTGACTATCTTAGCTAATGGTGTCTATCCATCTTGTTCTAGGTTTTTGGTTTAGTCTTTAGCAATAATTTTATTATCAATTTTCTTCATAAGAATACTCTCATTTTCCATGTGAAAAACATGTCCTGCCCTCTGCAACTTTTTATTATTATTATTATTTGTGACACCTCCAAGGAGTCCGAAGACTCATCGTGGGAGGACACCTATTGTACAACTCTCCATCTCCACCACTACACTGAACCTCTACTACCAATCATCTACATTAGTGCTATTTACTGCCCATCACTACCACAGCTAGTATTTTTTGAACTTGATTACACTGGATGTGGGTTCTTTATGAAGTTGATATAACTCATGGTTGTATCTGATTCTTCAGAGATCATTATCATTCACAGGTCCAAATATTTTTATAAGGATTTTTCTTTCAAAAGCTGAAATTAAATTCTCTACTTTTGCTGTTAATATCCAAGTTTCACATCCATGGGTAACAACTGGACTAATTATTGATTTATATCAGAGATTTATATAGGAGAGGTCCACCAGAAGGCGAGGTTATAGTCAGATGTGCTATGAGGTAGCAGTGAAAAAAAAGTCAAGTTTTTGTTATAATTTATTAGAGTTTCACTTTAAATTTATTGTGAAATCTTAGCTAGATTGAACATATAGCCTGTGGGTGGTTTGCCCTTGGGGAATTTGTATTTAAACATAATATTTTAGCATAGTTTGTTAGTATTCTTTGGGCCGTATTTAGATAATGTCAGCAGTCACAATTCAGTTTGCCAATAGCTTATCAGCAACTCCTCCACAATTTAAGGACTACATTCTACACAGCATACTACAGGATTTTGTAGTATGCAGTGATTGCGGCATGTATGGTTTGCCTTTGGGAAATTTGTATTTAAACATAATATTTTAGTATAGTTTGTTAGTATTCTTTGGGCTGTATTTAGATAATGTCAGCAGCCACAATTCAGTTTGCCAATAGCTTATCAGCAACTCCTCCACAATTTAAGGACTACATTCTACACAGCATACTACAGGATTTTGTGGGATGCGGTGATTGCGATGTATGCATCCTGGCAGTTAGAAACATGGTCATGAGAGACAAGGATGTGCATGTCTGTGGAAAATGTAGAAAATGGGAAGAACTTTGTAACTTTAGCATAACAGATTCAGCATTATTATTATTATTATTATTATTATTACATGATACCTCCAGGGAGCCCAAAGGCTCATCAAGGGAGGCCTACTCTACACTCTGTCATTATATCAGAAATAGGTGAATACTGGCTAAGAGAGATGAGTAGCATGATTGAGGGTGAGGAAAAAAATGAATGGCATGTGAATGAAAATATAAAAAGTACATAGTGTACTTTTTATATTTTCGTTTTGGAAGATAGTGTTGATTGGGAGGATGAATGTCAAGCAAAAGCAGGCATCTTGCAGAGAGATGTGAAAGGAGAGATTAGGAGATTGGAAACAATGAATGCGAAGCAAATCAGAGTAAGAGTGAGTTAGAGTTATGGGAATATTAGAAAAGGAGAGAATAGGAGAACCAGTGAAAGAGAGGGAATGAGAGAAAGATGAGACACTGCAGGAACCAGGGATGGAGAGAGATGACAGGTAAGTGGGAGAGCAAGGAAATAAAATGTCAGAGAAGAGAGACTGAGAGATGCAGGTGAGTAGGGAAGAAACAGAGTGGTAAGAAGTGTGATGTATGGCAACTTAGTGATCCGGGGTGTGCAAGACAGAATGCCAGAGGAGGGGGGGGGGTGTCTGCCTGGAGGAACAATAGATAGTGTGACTGTGGTAATTAAGCAAGGCGAAAGAGTAGATGAAATGATTGTGATGCTGGGCACGAATGACTTGAGGGCAGTGTGAATCAGATGGCAAGAGATCTGAAGTTCATACTTGAAGTTATACAGAAGAAAACTGAGAGGGAATGTAGTGTGTTGCCCAGGTATGATAATGCAGAGCTACAAAGAAGAGCATCAGTAATAAATAGTATGATAGTCAGAATATGTCGAAAGAGAGGCATGGATGCATGGAGGGCATTTGAGGACAGAAAAGAACTGCATGTGTGAGAGAGATGGCTTGCATTTGAATGAGGAAGGACATAGGCATCTGGAAGAGGAAACTAGAATTATCAGAGTGGATGATAGAAGGGTGGCCTCTTGTGGGATTAGTCTGTTGGGGATAATGATATGCATAGAAATAGTGCCTTGATAATTCTTTATCATATGGACCCTGTCAAATGGCAGATGTATCCAGAATAAAGGAGATGAATTGGTGGTGCTGATAACTTCAGTCTGTCCAAAGATTTTTGGGATCCCTGAGACATGGTTGACGGAAGATGATATACTAACAGGAATAGAAGTAGCAGGATATAGCATTTTTCGAAGAATAGGAAGGGAAAATGCAGTGGTGGAGTACTGCTTATGCTAAGTGGTTGCCAGTGAAATTCCAAAGATGAGAGAGAAAGATGTTTTGCAAGGTAGTAAGTGGGAGAGCCAATACAGTTCCACTATGTGGCATAGTGGGCTGCTATCCTTATGTATTTTAGGAAGACCATACAGAGATGAGGTGATAGGCATGATGAATTCTTAACCTCTTAACAGTAGCACCATCTCACGATTGTACATCTAATAATTCATTTTACTTTTTTTTTGAATTCCTGCTGATAACACTGTAGATTGACCTATCTCTTAATTATTATTATTATTATTGCCTATTCCATAGAGTCCTTAGACTCATCAATTGGCATGAGGTCCTGAACATCATGCCAATCACTATCCAACATTGCACAGTATCTATCATACTTCACGTTGAACCCATTCAGTCATGGCACCCACAACAGACTCTGGCAACCTCTTCCACTCATTCACCACTCTCCAAGCAAAAATTTATTTCTAACACCCTTGCTAACAGTTTCTACACTCTTGCTCGGTTTCCAAGAATGTCCTCTAGTATTCTCACGCCACCAGAGGTGTGGGAATACTAGGTCAACAGAGAATCTGTTCTTTGCATTGTATAGCATATGTTTACTAAGGGAAGATCATGTTTGAGCAACTTGCTCACATTTTACAACAATGTTACAGTTGAATTAAATGAGAGGAATGGATGCACCAGGATACTTTCGGACTTTGCTAAGGCTTTTGATAGAATACTGCATGGAAGACTTTTGCATAATTTGGCAAATATGGAATTGGATTATAAAATGTTAGCGTTCATAAGAGGATGGCCGACTACCAGATATCAAAAAGTCGTATATGGAGGATCCAAGTCTTCAAGATTTAAGGTAACTAGTAGTTACACCCTCTGTCCAAAAAGAAACCGAACTTTTAGAAAAATAGAAGAAACTAGTGGCGCTACCTGTTGTATCTTTTTGTTATAATAAATTTTGTTTAATCCTTTATCCAAGTGTAAGCAAACAAAGTTTGCACCTGAAGTATCTTCAGGACTGAGGCAACTCGTGGTAAAGGTGAACCAAGCTCTCATCACTCCTTGTCTCAGTATATCCATGTATAATGTGGACATGTGCTTTGCATTATGGGAGATATTGAGAGTTGCCTCAGTCCTGAAGATACTTCAGGTGCAAACTTTGTTTGCTTACACTTGGATAAAGGATTAAACTAAATTTATTATAGTCTAACCAAGTGGAAAAAACTTCCAGTATCTTTTTGTTGTTGAAAGTGGCAACCTTCATTAGTGTTGTGTTGACTGTTTATGACATTTGTTTCATTAGAAGCCGAGTTCTAGTGCCAAGAGTGACAGTGTGTTTTGACAAACAGTCAGAAAATAAGTTTCAGTTTCAAACAGAGAACTGCAATTGACTTTTGTGTTAAACTTGGTAAAAGTTTTACCGAAATGCATGAAAAGCTTAAAAAAGCATACAATGATGAATGCTTATCCCGTACTCAAGTTTACGAGTGGTTTAAGTGATTTCAAAGTGGTCGTGAGATGCTTGAGGATGACAAAAAGCCGGGCCATCCAAAAACTGGACTGAACGAAGTTAACATCCAAAAAGTGTGTAATTTCATCAAAGAAAAATCCAAAATCACTGTGAGATTGATTGAAGATTAATTGGGGATTCCAAATTCAACTGTGCACAACATTTTGACCAAGAGTTTGGGCCTTCGTAAATTGAATTCACGATTTGTTCCACACAAGTTGACCAACGACCAAAAAATGTATCGAATTGAACACTGCAAGGACCTCATTAAAACTGCTCGTAAGGACTCAAACCTCCTTGAAACGAACATTATTGGTGGCAAAACGTGCTGAGTGGAGACCACCACAAGAGGGGCATCTGAAAAAACGTTGCTTGGAGAAGTTAAAATTAACGACAATGCTGATTTGTTTCTATGATTCCAAGGGCATCATCCACAAGGAATTCGTTCCGCCTAGCCAAACGGTCAATGGCGAGTTTTATCTCGAAGTTTTGAAGCGATCGATAGCGAGAATTCGTCGCGTACAGCATGAATATCGTGATGCAGGCAGCTGGTCACTTTTGCACGCTAATGCACTATCTCATCGTTCGAACATTATGAGACAGTTTTTGAGCAAAAACCAAGTTTTTGTGTTGGATCACTCGCCATATTCACCTGATTTAGCACCCTATGATTTCTTTCTCTTCCTCCCGACTTCATTTGCCGATGAAAGGAAAGAGATATGACACCATTGAAAACGTTCAAGCTGCAGTAACCACGACCCTCAACAGTATACGTTCAAGCTGCAGTAACCACGACCCTCAACAGTATCCCAAAAACCGATATAAAAAAATTCATTTAACGAATTAATTAACCGTGCCAAATGCTGTATCGAAGCTGTGGGAGAGTATATTGATTGAAATAAATGATTTGAATAATTGTAATTGGCCTGTGTTTTATTTTCTATCAAAAGTTTGGTTACTTTTTTGGCAGAGGGTGTATAGCACAAGGATCTGTCCTTGGTCCATTGTTATTCACTCTTTACATTAATGGTGTTGAGAAGGATTTGACAGGTGCCATAAAGCTGTTTGCAGATGCTTCAAAGATAGGAAGGCATAGTCATCAGGAATGCAGAAGATATGCAGTACTTGCAGAATGATTTGAATAGGTTGGAATTGTGGACATCTTAAAATAACTGTCAGTTATACCTGATGATGACCTTGATATAGAGGTCAAAACGTCGTGTATTTGCTTAATTGTAAGAAAGTAATTACTTCAACAGGAGTGATTTTGTCTCCATAATTTTACATAATGAAAGTTAATAATGTAAAGTTATGCACTTTGTAATGCTCTATCCAATGTCATATGATATTAGTGGGATTATGTTGGAAGAAGCTGATCAGGTTACAGATCTTGGAATTTTAATTGATAGAAAATTGAAGTCCAAGGGCCATATAGCAAATATTGCAAATACATCTCAGAGAATAATTGCAATGGAGAAATGAACCTTGATAAGTAAGGATTTGGACATTATTTTGCCTCTCTATAAGATCTTGATATGACCTCACTTGAATTGTTGTTTTCAGAGCTGGTCTTTTAGTTTCTGTGGTGATTCTGATACAATGGAGATAGTGCAAATGGAAATGTTAAAGATAATATTGGGATTTGTGGAATGCAGATTATGAAAACAGTTGGAGAATTTGTGGACTGCAGACAGGTGATATGATTGAGACTTACAAACTTGTGAATGAGTTATAGAAGATACCAGTAGATAGAATTTTTCATTTTATGGAGGATGGAGAAAGGATAAGAGGGTATCCTTGGAATTTGAGAATGAATTAGTCATGAAGGGTGGGGGTTAACTAGATTTTTCTCTCATAGAGTTGTGCATGATTTGAATGGATTAGCTTTGGAGGTGGTGGGTGGTGCCTGTAGTGTGAATGAATTCAAGAGAATAGGTATGGCAGTTGGTGCAGGAAATATGTGGCCTCCTTTAGTGAGTCTCTGAACTCTCTGGAGGTCTCTCTTAATAATAATTATATCTTGCAGGAGTTTGAGGAGATAAGGAATCTTGGGATAATGGCAGATAAGGACCTAAAATTTAAGTCCTTGTCCACTGGATTATGGCATCGATGCAGAGTACATTGAATGTAGAAGTAAGGATATTATGATTTTGTTGTATGAGGTGTTAATCAGGCTGCATATAGATTGCTGTGGGTAGATTTGGTCACCTGTTTTTTTTTAGGAAGGATGTATTGGATATGAAGATTCTACAGATGATTGAATAAGATGGTTTTTTTGATCCCTGGAATGTTGGGTATTAAGAGAGATTGAGAAAGTGGATTTTGCAGAGCCTGTTGGGCAGGAGAGGCATAGGAATGTGAATGAGACATATATGCTAGTAAGGAGTTGTTACTGGATTAACGTGAAAGAGAATTTTCGTAGAATATGAGAGACTGCTAGAAAACTTCTCCTGACTTACCTAACCAGTGAGTGAGAAGTAGGTTTTTATTATGGAGAGTTGTTGATGATCAAAATGCTACATTTGAGAATGTAGTGAGTTTAGAAACAATGAAAATGAGTTCAAGGCATGAGTTGATGAACTGTGTGTGTGTGTGCATGGCAATTGGACTCCCATGATGAGTCTCTTAACACCAGTGTCTGATGGTGATAATAGAAATAATATCTAAATTGCCATTTTGGAAACTAGTGAAGTACCATTATTTAATTTTTCTGAAGCGGTAACCTCTTTCTCACTTTCATTGACTACCATCTCAAGTTAACTGTAAATTTTGTTAACTTTTACTTTCTTAATAAGTATCCTTAATATACAATCCAGTAACCATTAGTAAGGACACTCACCTTTGCTGAATTTCACTGAGTCATAATTAAAGACAGCATTGAAGATATGACCATTCAGTATTACACTCTAACTCTTTCTTCTTTTCCTCAATCTTTGATTAATATCTTATCCTTAATGCCATTCAGTTTGTATACAAATTGAAACAAATTTGTAAACGGAACTTGCTGTTAACAAAGTTGTATTGCAGTAAGCCTTTCATTTTTTTGACTTCTAAAAGCGTTTTTAAGTTTTTCTTCATAATCAACTCCATTGTTTTCCACACCTCTTACATCGCATTACACTCACAGGGCTTATGTTTACCATTTCACTTTTCAGCTATTCTTGATTAATCAGGATTACTTTTTCAAACAAATTGTAAACTGATTTATTATTATTGACATTAGCTTCCATGAGATCAAAAGACTCTTTTTGGAAGGTTCGACTGCCACACACATATCTCATCAAACTGTGCCTAAAACACATTCACTATTTTTCTACACTCATCACAATCTTGGGCAGTGCTTTCCCTCACCAACCACTTTCCATAAAAAGAACTTGCTTTTCATTCCCTTGCTCACATTCCTCATTATACATTTAACCAGTAACAATTCCTTACCAACTTGTTTCTGTTATATCATCCTTTTTCCTGATATTCATCAGGCTAGGCTCTGCAACTGGCATTCTCTTAATTTGTTATATATGTAACTTTTCAGAGAATAGTCACTGTCTTAGTCTTCTTCACTCTCTCTCCAAAATATTCTCATCCCTTTGAATATGGTGTTTTTCATTATTGTGATTATCTGTTGTGATATCCTCACACTTTTTGCAGTGTTTGAGTTTCTTATTCGGTAATTCGATTAAGAAATAATGCAGGATTATTTCTTAATCCTGCATTATTAAAATAATGCAGGATTTAATATCCCCTTAATTTAAATAATGTTTTACATTGCCGAAATGAAGCCTACTGGCTCTTTATTTTAAATAAAGTATGAGTTATATTGTGTAATTACATAATAGAAGTATTGATTTAAATACTTCACATTTTACTTAATTTTTATAGGCCAAAAAGTGGTTCAATGCTTTTGTACAGTCGAAAGAGGGTGAGATATCGAAGAGATGGTTATTGCTGGAAAAAACGCAAAGATGGTAAAACAACTCGAGAGGATCACATGAAACTAAAGGTGCAGGGCACTGAGGTATGCTTTCAAATTTATTATATGCTTAATTCTTATATAATTAATTATATTAATTTAAAATAATTTAAATATTAATTTATTAATTTCAAGTTGTATAAATACATTTACAATATAAGATTTCATTACTGTATGCCATAATTTTCAGAATATTAATATTGATGTTAAGTGCATTCATCTTGGAAGTATTTTATTGGCTATAAAAATGTGAAAGATGAGAATTGGAAAGTAAGATGCCTGTGCAGGACTAATTGCAGTGTTCATATGTTTTTTTTTTTAAATAGTTAAACAAAAAAACTTAAAATTGGGTAAGTTATTAAGGTATTCATCTGTTTAAAACATGAGATTTACCGTGGTCCCTAGTTTATGTGGTAATATAGTATATTTATTAAGAAGAAAACTCATTCAATTAACCAAACAGATGTTGCTAAGTGACATTAACCAGGCATTCCCAGGGACAGCAATATTCATAATTAAATCTAAGAAATTTAGAAATTGCCCAATATGGAATATAACAGAAGAACAAAAGATAAAACCTGTATCACCACAATTCTACATAAACTGTAAGGGGCAGTCAAAATTCCTTTTACAAAATTTTGAATCTTCTTCTTTTGCCTCAAAAATTTCTAGAATCTGAACCCAGGTGCAGAAATGTATTTTTAATAAAGTATAAACTACAAAAAATTGTTTGAAATATTCTCTCATGTAAAGTAATCAGTAGTTTTATGGTAAACATATCCAAGAAAGCAACAGGATGAGATGAGAACAGGCTACTTAACATAAACTCTATGCTAGGATGAAGAAGTGTTGAACATGTTGCAATAGCTCTTTCTCTACATTAACAGGCATTGTAAATAAACCATTAAATTCAATTACCTGTATGTGTCCATACCCTTGATGGTTAATCCAATTGGGTATGTGCATTCAAGTAATCTTTGAATGTGTGGTTTAAGTATGCTTCAACCCCATCTTGTGTACACTTCATTCATTATGATTACAAGAGATGTGTCTTTGGGAGTAGTGGCAAATTTTTTCAAGGAAATTCTCATATGAATCCCCTGTAAAGTATACTTGAAGCAAGTGCAGTCATAAGCATGTCCGACTATTCTAGTTAGATGTGCTTATTGACTACACCTACTTAATAAAAATTTATGTTGGAAGTAAGATTAACAGACTGAATATAAATTTGCTGAAGTTTGAAAAATGTTCATTGAATTAATTGAAACAGCCATCCTTTATAAAGGATACCTTATCTGTGATAATCTTGATAATGTGGAACAAAGAATCCCATATCTCATTTAAGAGCTTAGCAGGATTGTAAACAAGTGAGGTTATCATGCAGGACCAGCAATTATGCAAAATAGTTATGAAAAGCATGCAGCCATTCTTTATGTAAAATTTTAAAATCAATAGACCAAGAAGTGTGAGGAATTATCTATTTGATAAACTCTGGAATGAATTTATCTTTCATCTCTGCCAAGAACATTTTTCTGACATCTTCTCACTGCACTCCACTTGCAGCCTGATGGTTTAGGCACAGTGAACTTGTTTTTCAAGATAATCCATGACATAGAATGTAAGCAATGGCAGTAAACTACAGTTAGGACATTTTTCTGCATATTCATAATAAAGCTTAATGGTATAACTAAAACCATTAAGTTTTTTTCCTCCCTAATATTTTGCTGGTTTTCTACCCGGCATCATCATCAAAGCACAATGATAACTGTCTACTCTGGACAGCTAATATATGCCTTGAAGAACGTAAAAATTACATCCGATGTATGGCAAGTCGAGATTGGCAGACCATGCTCTGCATGCTCCTGCACATAAGATCAGATGGAGAAAAACATCTTTATTACATCTTTATTACTGTAATGACTTTATTACAAAAAGTGATTACATGCCTGAGAGGCTATTCTTAGAATCAGTATCAGCTATGAAGCACTCTCCCTACCTCAACAAGTATGGTTGCATTAATTTTCCAAAGATTTGGGAGACTATCATTTTAAGACCTAATAGCCAGATTTCTCTGAATTAACTTTGTGGTTATCTGACTCATAGAGTGCCATGTAAGGATATTAGGTGTCAGTTACAATTTAAATTGTTTCTACAATTACTTGGTATAGTGCTGTGTGCCTGTCACATTTATCATTGTGCTCTGATGATGATGATGCTGCCGGGTAGAAAACCAGCAAAATATTAGTGAGTTTAATAAATGTATTATTTCCTCATGGTGTTAGTACCGTTAAGCTTTATTATGGATAACAAACAACACCTAAGCCTTTCTTTATGAATTTTATGCATGCTCCATGAAGCTGGGAGCTGGGAATATGTAAAACATTATACTGCAGAACATTTTACTGCATGTTAGGTGAATGTCATTCAACTCTTAAAACGTAAGGCTTATGAATTGAAATTCTAAAAAATCGCAACTGACAAGAGTAGTTGATATAAAACCTGGTGATAGGATCTGCTTATACTGTCATGCACATACATCAGAACATGTTTCTCACATGATAGTCAGTTATCTGTTTCAGAAATTCATTTCATTAGAATAGTATGTGATCTGACTGCTATTTAGTAAGTACTAGTACAATAACATGTCAATAATATTTCTGTCAGAAGCCATTTCTGCACCCATTTTTATAGGAATTTGTTTGGTTTTACAAAACAAATTCTCAAATTTTTTTAAATGGAATTTTAACTTGTATTTTCAGAAGCATTTTTGAATACTCTATCCAAAATTCCAAGTGATATGTCAGATATATGCAGAAAAAGAACATGTTTGTAGGTTACAATAGATATTATTATTAATAAGTGTAAGAAGCCCGTATTCTGGAAATGATGGTGAATAAATAGCTTAAGTTTAGGAATGCATAGAAATAGTTATGAAGGTGATTTAGAGGATTGCTGCTTAGTGGTCTGGTTGGCTGAATAGATAGTTTTTCCATTATTCATTTAGTAGACCATGGATTCAAATCCTACTGTGAGCATGAATGTTTGTGAATGTCTTTATCTGGTAAATAAATTTCATCACCTGCTGTGAGGTCTATAAAGAAGCCTGACATCACTTCAGACTTACTCCACTTGAAAGAGGTTTTAAGTAGCTTGACAAAGTTTCACATTTTTGTCTTTCTCTTTCTAAAGCAGAATTTCAGATGATATTGTCTCTAGCCTGCCCTTGGCACTAATACATGATAGGTTAAAACTTTTTTGTGGATGGAATCCATATACAGTCTCAGTCTACATCTGTACTGATGTGTATGGAAATGGCAGCCTGAATTTCTACCAGATTGGGAAACTTTGCAGATGATTCAGAGGTAAGTAACTAAGACCCAGATATTTTTGAGCATTATATCAGAAGGTTGTGGGAATGTGGTTTGCAGAGCTTGAGAGATTGAAGAAGAGGTGTTATTATTGAGACTTAAATTGGCAAAGTGGAGCTATTAACAAAAAAAATGAAGGGAGGAAAATTACACAGAGCAGCAGGTGGTTGAAGACCACAGTCATCCCTGGAAGATGTATAAGAAAGAGTGTTGTGAACAAGGAAGTGTAAGCAAATAATTTTATAACAAAGAATGTCAGGTATGTGTGAAATTTGTTGCCAGAGTGGGTGGTGATCGGAAGCATTGAAATATAGCTAAGTATATAAATATAACTAAGTTAATACAGATAGCTTACACAAAAGTTAATAATTTATTGATGAAAAATTTTCATGAATGTTTCATAGGAATCTCATCATCATCATCATCAAATTCCTGCCATGTACCCTCAAGGGGTGTACAGGATATGATAATACTACATGAAAAATTTACATCATTACTAACTTCCTATCTACAATTTTCCTCCAAATCATAGGAATCTTTGATATTAAAAGTGGAACAGAATAACATGCAAACATAACAGAACTGACAATGTGCCACAAAGGCTTTTGTAAGTTAGCATGTCACTGATTTCTAGAGTCAAAAATAAAAAATAAAATAATAATAAAAAAAATAGAGAAAAATTAGCAGATCGGAGAAGTACTATTTCCCATAAGGGAGATGAACATAGGTTGTCAAAACCTGTTCAGATTAGTATGATTGAATAATGCTTCACAGTATTCATTAAGATCCATTCCATAAGAAATCTACTCATGTATAATTTTAGTATATTTCCCAGTAGAATTCTCTAAATACAGGGTTCCTTTGAGAAAAATGCTAAAATTATACACAAGTATAACTTGGGTTTTTGAAACTTGATATATGTTTTATGTTCTTCATTACAACAGAGGTAGCTCTTACAGATTGTCCAAAATATACTAAACCGTATGATAAAGGGATCTGGTAGACATTTTTTTTTTTTTTTTGACTCTAGGAATGTTCTGTTTTTTTATACTTGAATTCACCTATAAAAACATGGGTGAAAAATGTTTTACCAATAAATGATTATTTTTGTATAACTTATCTGTATTAATATAGCTATATAATACCATGATACTGAGGCAGTTTGATGTGAAGTTAATGCTTCTGTATCAAGAGTAGTCTATTCATGAAGATACTGAATGTGCAAACTTTGACTTGTACACATTTGGGTAAGTGATTAAAACAAGAAAATAATTTCCGAGTACAGTCAGCTCTCAGCTTAACAGTTAGTAGCAGCTGTGGAAGAAGAGCTTTCAAATGAAAACCTTACAGAGCTGGAAGCAGAAAGAAGAGCAAGAAGTTGACTCCCCCCCCCCCCCCTCCTCCCAAAAAAAGTTTAGAGTGAAAATATTGGCAGAGGCACCTCTGTTAATAAAGCAATTTGGTTGTTTTAGGAAATGAACATGATGAAATAAAAATGATGCAATTGCTTTCTGTAGAGAAATTTATGCCAAACTATACAGACTAAGTTGGACATAATGTACATATTTTTAAAGAAGCTCACTCCTGCACTCATCTAACCCCTAAAGATGACCATAAACCATGTACAAATTATGCATGTTGCTAATCTTCATCAGAATGCATTGCAGTTCCTGAATTTGAAGCATTAGTTGTTGTTGATGATCTAGCCTCTCCTCTTCTCTGATGAATTGCCCAATTAATAAATTATTATTATTATTATTATTATTATTATTAACAGCTGACCTCCATGAAGTCAGTCTCATTGCGGGAGGTACATGCTATCACACACACACACACACCGCTCATCCAACCGTTTCTTAATCTGATTCAGTGTGTCTACATTCACAACACGCTCATGCAATGCATTCCACTCACCAACCACTTTCTATCCAAAGAACCGTCACCTCACTCTTCTGCTCACGTCCTCCTTCCAGGGATGGTCTCTTTTTCTACTCCCTCTTCCTCCTCCCATTCTATGAAAAATTTCTTCCATGTCAACCTGATAACAACCCCTGACTAACTTATATATCTCAATCATATCCCCCTCCCCTCTCCTCCTCCTATTTAAGAGGCCTTACAATTTACATTCTTTCAATCTAACTTCATACTCTACATTCCAAAGACCACTGACCACCTTTATGAATCTTCTCTGGACCTTTTCTAACATATTTTCGTTGCCATGAAAACCTGGTGACCACATCTGTGCACAGTAATCTATATGAGACCTTATCAAGTCCTTATACAATGGACTCATAACCTCTTTATTTCTGCACATCATGGTCCTCTGCATCATTGCCATTATGCAATGTGATGAATTCTCAACCTGAGCAATGTGACGACTTCACAACCTGAGCAATGTGACTGCTGAATTTCAGGTTCTTGTCCACCAGCACTCCCAGATCTCTCATCTCCTCTACCTCCTTTAAAGTTTCCCCACCGAGTGTATACTTTGCAACATTGAATGAGCAGTTCCATACTGTTGCCTACTCATACAATCTATTTAGGTGAAGCCACAGCATTTGCCTGACTCTGCATTGCTCTTTTCAATTTTGCATCATTTGCAAACAATTGCATATCACAATTTAATCTCATCCCAGTATCAGTATAATATACAAATTGAACAACAATTACCCCATTACAGATCCTTGCAGCATACCACTAATGACTTTCCTCTTCTGGGATAATACCACCTCCCATATACAACTTTTTGATACCTATCTGACAGCTACTCACAGATCCAACTCACTAGCACTAGTCTGTTATCCAGCCCCATTTGTTTCAGTTTATTTAACAGCTTTAAATGTGGCAGTCTATAGTACTTATGTACTATGGACTTTGTTATAGTTGGTAAAACATGATCTCCCTTTAACAAATCGATGCTGACAACCATAAGAATACTGCTGTTATCAATCCATTTCTGTATCGTAGTTCTCGCCAATCTCTCCAGTTAACTTAACCACAACACCAGATATGCAGATTGGCATATAATTTGTAGCCACAACTTTATCGCCACTTTATGCAGTAGAACACGTGTGTAGAGGCTTAAGTGCTGTGAGGACATCGTGTTGGAGGCTTAATGGATTTTTTACAACACTCAAAAAGAATTAAAATAGAATTTAATACTTCCTATATTTCGTCCTAGTCACTAGGACATCTACGGGGATTACAAAAACAATTAATGTAACATATACACAAATAACAAACAATACTAAGCCCAACCACGTGGGTGACACTAAAGTCCTATCTAGGTAGAGCGCCCTCTAAGGGCAGTAGTAGGTGGCCTGGAATGTAAGGTGGGAACTCTGGTGATGAGTGTTTCCCAAATCTTCAGAAGCTTAATGCAACCATATTTGTTGAGATTTGGTTGGTTTTTGAGAGCTGCTGCTGGTTTTTGAGATAGGACTTTAGTGTCACCCACGTGGTTGGGCTTAGTGTTGTTTGTTATTTGTGTATATGTTACATTAATTGTTTTTGTAATCCCCGTAGATGTCCTAGTGACTAGGACAAAATATAGGAAGTATTAAATTCTATTTTAATTCTTTTTGAGTGTTGTAAAAAATCCATTAAGCCTCCAACATGATGCAGTAGAACAGTTTTACCCTCTTTCCACTCTCTTAAACGTGTGCTGTTATAAGACTCTTATTAAACAGGTATGCCATAGTTACTTCCCTGGAACATTTCCTTAAGACGTGATGATATTCATGAAATCCTATCAAATGTTTGACATCAAGGTTATTTATTTCCTCAAATGTCTTCTGCTCACCCCTAGTTAAGCCATCCTCTCCTAAATTAGCAAGCAGCTTTGAAGAATTACTCTTATTCAATGTGTTTCCAGCTGATTATCTCTAGTAAGTGCAGAGAAACACTGTACTCTCATGCTTCATTATTTAGTCCAGTATTGTGTACAGCAATTTTGTTATAATTTGTGAATTGTAATTATTTCACTATAAACAAAGAGTAAAGTTAATTAAAAATGTAACAAAAATAGACCTTTTAGCATTCAGTCATGTTAATTGTTAACATATTTTAATGACTTATACAGTGATTTCTGACTTAAGATGGGACTGTTGGAACCGAACCTTGTCATAAGTTAGGACTGACAATATTATTTATTTATATATTATTTCTTGAAAATCCATGTTAATGACCTATCTACTATGTTACTCAGAGAGTTTCTGCCTGATTTCTGATTGGAATCAGCAATTGAAAGCAACTGTCAGGCCAGTAAAATCCTTATTAAAAAAAATAATAATAAATTAACAAAACTTAATAAAATGCAAACTTACAAGCTTTTGGACAAAGTTAGGCATTACAGTACTTTTGTAAGCTTTTGATCATGTTGGAAACTTTTAATCTTTCAGAGGTAAATATGGTATGCTTTGCCTGATTATAAAATAACAATTGATATTTATTATCCTTTCATTACTTTCTAATGCCAAGTTGAAAAATCTTTCTATCTCTTTTCTTTAATGAGCATAAATATGGTCAGACAAATGCACTCACCGTTGAAAACACTGTCAAGAATCAGATTGTCCATTCTAACAAATTCTTTTGTTGTTGTTATTCCCTACTAGTTTACTTATAGTTAAGAGTTGACTGTATTTTATACATACATACATACATCTTCAAGGCCCACCTTTCCTAATTGGGTTGTGGGGGCAACAGCTGCAAGAGGAACTTCCAATGGTCACGATCCTCTGCCACCAAGCTCAGGTATTCTGGTGGGATTCCCAAACTCGTCCACCCAAGGTTTTGGATATAATCTATCCAGCGAGTCCTTGGCCTCTCACCCTCTGGCTTGGCAAAGAGGGTCTGCTGAGGAAGCCTCTCTTGTGGCATTCTAACCAGGTGCCCGTACCAACGTAACTGTGATCTCTCAACATGGAGAAGCAGCGGTTGAGTATTGAGGGTTTCCCGAATTGCAGAGCTTCTGACTCTGTCGAGTCTTGTCAGCCCTGCAACCCCTCGAAGGAACCTCATTTCAGCCTCTTGGATTTGTCCGCATTCTTTTGGTCATTACCCAACTCTCATGA
This sequence comes from Typopeltis vanoorti, assembly GCF_054136105.1. NCBI lineage: Eukaryota > Metazoa > Arthropoda > Arachnida > Uropygi > Thelyphonidae > Typopeltis > Typopeltis vanoorti. The sequence goes on from NC_143552.1 coordinate 126,036,641, forward strand.
CCATAGGTGAGGATGGGGACATAAACTGTATTGAAGACAACCAGCTTTGCCTTCTGGCTTAACTCCCGCTTCAATACTACCGAACGTCCAAGAGCTTGCTAAGCCAATTCGAGTATCTAGCTCTACGTTCCATTTTCCATCATTCGTGAATATGGACCCAAGGTATTTAAACTTCTCCACCTGCCTCATTGGGACTCCACTTACATGTAGAGTGCACTGGGATAGTTGTCTTGAGACCACAAATGTTTCAGTTTTGGCCACGCTGATCTTCATTCCGGCGTCTGCACAAACAGCTACAAACCTATCGAGGATCTGCTGGAGGTCATCTGTGGAAGAGCTAAGCAGAACTAGGTCATCTGCAAAAAAGCAGACGACCAATGCTACATCTTCCAATTCTGACACACTCGCTGCCTCGGCTGTGCCTATCAATCCAGTCCATAAATATTATGAGAAGGAGGGGTGACAGAACACATCCTTGGCGGAGGCCAATGGAGACTGTGAAAGTTCAGACTTTGTGCTGTTTACCCTGACACAAAACTCTGGGCATTCATACAGGGACTTGATGGCAGCTAATAGTTGGCCATCCACTCCATACTCCTGTACTACTTGCCAAAGCTTATCCTGAGGAACCCGGTCATATGCCTTCTCCAAGTCCACAAAACGTGTGTAGACATTCTTGGCATATTCCCAAGATTTCTCAAAGACTTGCCTTAAAGTGAAGATTTGGTCATTTGTGCTTCTACCAGGACGAAAGCCACATTGTTCTTCTTGGAAATTTGACTCAACTATGCTGCTGCACCGTCTTTCCAAGCATCTAGCATATACTTTCCCAGGCAGGCTGAGCAGAGAGATGCCACAATAGTCACTGCAATCCTTCTGGTCTCCCTTCTTGAAGACTGGTATTATTATGCCTGTCTGCCATTGCTTTGGTGCTCGCCCAGATATTCATGCAGCCTGACACACTCGAGTCAGCCAGAGAATACCGTCTTGATTTAAGGCTTTTAGCATTTCGGGCCGAATTTCATCATCGCCAGCAGCCTTGCCCGATTTTAGAGATTTTATTGCTAAATGGACCTCTTCTGCTGTGAGACTAGTCATTGTCCAGATCTGCACCTCTTGGATGTCCACAACTGCTGGGCCACCTGGGTTAAGAAGGCTCTCAAAGTATTCCCTCTATCTGTGGAGGATATCCTTCTCAGTTGTTAAAAGTGCACCATCAGAGGCCTTAATTGCCCTTGCTGTGCACGATTTCCTCCCTCGAAGGCGGCGGATGGTCTGGCAGAATACTTTGTTTGCATTTGCATAGGATGAGTCTAATCTTTCTCCAAAGGATTCCCAAGTCTTCTGCTTTGCTGTCTTTACTGCCTCAGCAGCAGCTTTTCGTGCCTCAGCATACTGCAAATGCATCTCAGGTGACCTGACCCTAAGCCATGTTAAGTAGGACTCCTTTTTTGCCCTGACAGTTTTTTGGACTTCTTGGTTCCACCAAGGTGTCCTTTTCTCACTGCCCATCCACGCTGAGCCGCTTTCTGCCACAGCATGAGAGTGCAGAGGCAGTGACAGCTGTTCTGAACAGCTTCCACTCCTCCTCAACATCTGCAGTGTGCTTGGGAATCTCTTTGAACCCGGAGGAAATGTCATCTACAAAATTCTTCCTCACAGCCTCATTTTCCAATGCCTCCCATTTCATGCGGTATAGCTGCTTAGGCCTACCAGCATTGATGGTAGCATCTGGTTTCTGAAGCCGTAGAGTGCACACAACAAGGTGGTCGTCAATTGACAGTTCTGCTCCTCTTCTCATACGAATGTCCAACACTGAGGAAAATAGGTCTGCTGAGACTCTAAAGAAGTCAATCAGAGACCTTTCTTCTAGTGTATCCCTGTACCAGGTATACTTATGGACTTCTCGGTGCGTGCTGGAAGAAGGTATTCATTATGGACAAGCTGTTAGTACAGCAGAAGTCCAATAATTTCAACCCATTCGCACTAAGATCAGGGGCATCGTTCCTTCCAACCACACTCCTCCGTGTCTGGTCATCTGTTCCAACATGTGCATTGAAGTCACCCATTAGCAGGACTGATTCCATGTCTGCCACCCTGTCAAAAGCAGCATCCTCCTCTAGGAAGGCAGAGTATTCTGACTCCAGATTAGGTGCATAGGCTTGCACCACAGCCAAATCATGGTTTTTCATCTTTAACCTTAACACACAACCCCCCCCCCCCCCCAATGGGATCCACTCAGCAACACAGTCTGACAGCTGGGGACTTGTGAGTATCCCCACACCTGAGCAGACATTGTCGGGCTCACATATTAAAGATAAATATTCAACTGAAATTCTGCTGTATGTATAGAATATATCATAATGTCATTTTCTCTGATTTAAATAATCACTTAGTAAAATTATAATGCAATGCATTTTTCAAATATTATCAGTATATTGAAGAATAAAATGATAAAATTGACTATTTTTTATTGTTTCTTAGTGCATTTATGGTTGCTACGTTCATTCAGCCATTCTACCTACTTTCCATAGGCGCTGCTACTGGTTACTGCAGGTTAGATTATATATATACACACACACTACTGTATATATACCATGATATTTTCTTCTTTAGATCAGTAATACTTTATATATCTTAAAACTGATTTTATACTGACTTTATTACTTTATACAGACTACTTTCCAAAGTAGTCTATAAAGTAATTATATATATATATATGAAATCTCTAACTATATCCTATATGAAATACAGATAAAGTTTTGAAATAAAACTTTGAAGTAAGATTAATAACAATAATTGAATTTGATGAATGAAAGGAACTTATATATCTTCCTTACAGACTACATTTAAATGGTTCTTTAGTTAGATGCAGGAAAACTAGATATTAGGAGAGGAGGATGCAATCAAGCATATGTCTGGCCACCTCCTGTGATAAATGAGCATGTGTACAGAAATTTCAAAACTGAAGATGTGGCTGATAATACTACTTTCATTTTGGGGAACTACTCGTGCAGGACAGTTCAATTGAGGCTTGGTGTGAAGTAGTAGCTAATAGAATGAAATATGTAACTGAGTATTGCTATGGGCCATGGAGTTCAGAGTTGAATGTTTATGCAATATATGAACAAATTACTGTAGTAAGTACAGGAAGGACAATCATTATTGGTACTTTTAATTATGGAGAGATATATTGGGCCAAGGAAATAGTGCATGGGAAGGAAGAAAGAAAGAGAGGGAATTCATACAGTTGCTGAGAGGATCGGGCTGGAAAGTATGACAAGCTTAGGAGTTTGATTGGTTCAGTGCCATGGCATGTACAACTGCAAGGACTAGAAGTTGATAGTGCATGGGAGGTAGTTAAGAAGTGCTTGCAAGAAGCAATGGCTGACTGTATACCTAGAGTCCGAATAATAAATCAAGTAGGGGTTAAATGGATGAATAACACCATTAAGCTTGAGTTGCAAAAAAAGAAACAACTATGGAGGGAATTTAAGGAGAAGGGTGACCGGCAGGCACATGAACGGTATAAAGCACAGGCCAGAAGGGTGACGAGTGTGGTAAGAAAAGCAAAAAAGGATTACGAAAGAACATTGGCCATGCAGGCTAAAGAGAATCCTAAACAGTTTTTTAGATATGTAGCAAGTAAAAGGAAAAATGTACATGGCAGATTGATTTTAAAGAATGCCGATGGTAGGGAGGTAACTGAATCAGTTGAGATAGTTGAGTTACTGAGTGAGCACTTTGCAAAAGTATATCATCCAGGTGGTGACATTGCAGAAACGAATAAACCAGTAGATTATACGGGAATTGTGGTTAATGAAGTGGAGGTGAGTAGTCTATTGCATAACCTCAATGTCAATACATCTGTGGGATTGGATGGTATACCAGCTCGTGTTGTACGAGAAGCAGCTAAAGAATTGTCAGTACCCTTGACCATTTTGTTTAATTTGAGTCTCGGGTCTGGGTTAGTCCCGAGCGGGTGGAAAGAGGGGAAAATAGTTCCACTGCATAAAGGTGGTTCCAAGACTGCTGTAGTAAATTACCAACGATTAGCATATCAGGAATCATTGTCAAGGTTTTAGAGAAAATAGTCAAGAGGAAAATACAAGATTGGATAGAAGAAAATGGGATACTGTATCGGGGACAGCATGGTTTTGTGAAGGGTAGGTCATGCCTCAGTAACTTGCTCACGTATTATAACACAGTGACGGCTGAACTGGATAAGGGTAATGGGTTTACGGTGATTCTACTGGACCTTGCCAAGGCCTTTGACAGGATTCCACATGGAATTCTAATCAGTAAATTGCAGCATATGGGAATGGACATAGGGTTGGTGAGATGGGTAGGAGGGTGGTTGACGGAGAGATATCAGAGAGTGGTTTACTCGGGAGTAGAGTCCACAAGACGGCCTGTGACTAGTGGTGTGCCACAAGGATCTGTTCTTGGACCACTGCTGTTTAATTTGTTCATAAATGATATAGGAAATGATCTGAGAGGAACAGTTCATTTGTTTGCGGATGATGCGAAGTTGGGTAGGGCAATAGTGAATGCAGATGACATCAGAATTTTGCAGGATGATTTGGATAGATTGGAGGTCTGGGCTAAGGAGAATGGATGTCAGTTTAATGTGGCAAAATGTAAGGTTATGCATTTTGGGGTGAAAAGATTGACGGCAGTTTACTGCATTGGTGGAACCGTGCTCCAGGAAATTGATGAGGCACGAGATTTAGGAGTGTTGGTAGATAAGGAATTGAAATTTAGGGGACACATTGCAAAAGTGACCAAAACAGCTCATCAAATCACTTGGTTGCTGAAGAATACGATGACAAGCAGAGACAAGCAGGTTATTGTTCCTCTGTATCGAGCCTTGATAAGACCCCATCTAGACTACTGTGCTCAGATTTGGTCACCTAGGTTTCTTCTTGATGGGGAGGAGGTGGAGAGGATCCAAAGGCGAGTGACCAAGATGATAGCAGGTCTGTGGAATGAACCATATGAGAACAGGTTGAGGATTTGTGGGTTGCAAAAATTGGTTGATAGGCGGAGGAGGGGAGATATGATTGAGACATTCAAATTACTGAAGGGTTTCTATAAAATTGATTCAGAAGATATTTTTGAGAACAGGGCTGGTTGTGGGAGGACTAGGGGACATCCATGGAAACTGGGCAAAAGTGTGGTTAGTAAAGGTGTTAGAGCTGGGTTCTTTACTTTTAGAGTAGTGAATGAGTGGAATGCGCTCCCTGAGTCTGTGGTGGATGCTGTGACAGTGAATGAGTTTAAGGCGAGGTATGATAGATACTGTATGAATGTCAAATAGTTGTGATGAATATGATTTGGGGCCTCCCTCGATGAGTCCAATGACTCCCTGGAGTTGCCCGTAATAATAGTAATAGTAATAATATTATTTTATGCAACATGTGGAATAGGAGACTCAAAATCACAGGTATTAAATATAATCCTATACATAGTATATGATTATATGTTTTAATATCCAATAATTACCTTAAGGTGATTATCCTACTATTAAATGATGTTAGAGTATCCATGCAGTTCTGATCTGGGAGGCAGCCAGGATGTATGCATGTCAAATCAGAAGAGAATATATGTTGCACTACAGGGATAGGGAATATAACAAACTTTGAAAATGGCAAATTATGTGTCCTCTGAACTTCATCTCCCTAGCCTCATCAATCTCTTGGAGTACCATTCCATCAATGTTGTACACAGCTGGTAATCTTTTAATCCCAAAATGCATAACTTTACACTTTTCCACATTGAACTGACATCCATTACTTTTGCCCATTTTGCCAGCTTATTTAAATCATCCTGCAAACTCTCAACATCAGCTTGATTTTTTATTGCACTACCCAACTTTGCATCATCAGCAAACATCTCCCTTTATCTTTATCATTTAACTGAATATCTCCCTTTATGCAATTTCCTATATCATTTATGTACAAATTAAACAACAACGGCCCAATCACAGAGCTCTGAGGCACACCACGGGTCACCTGCCTTGTCCTGGACTCTGCTCCTCCATACACCACTTTCTGGTATCTCTCCCTGAACCATTCTCTTATCCATATCACCAGTTTAGTATCCATCCCCATCTTCTCCAATTTGCGCAACAGTATTCCATGGGGTATCCTGTCAAAAGCCTTAGCAAAATCCAGAAGTTCCACTGTGTAACCATTTCCTTTGTCCAACTCAGATGTCATTCTATTATAAAAAGTTAATAAATTGCTAAGGCAGGATTGACCTTTAACAAAACCATGTTGGCCCCTATAGAGTATCATATCCTGATCCACCCATCCTTGAATTCTGTCTTTAACCAATTTTTCCAATACTTTTACCACCACTCCTGAGATGATGATTGGTCTGTAATTAACTACCGCAGTTCTAGAGCCACCTTTATGCAAAGAAACTACTTTGCCTTCCTTCCACTCCCTAGGGACTATACCAGAGTTCAAACTTGACAATTCCTTCGCACATCCACGCAACACCCGAGCTGATATTCCATCTAAACCCACAGCAGTGGTTGCATTTAAATTTTTGCAATATACTAAGTAGCTCTGATTTATTAACTTCAATTCTCGCATTAGTTATTGTTACAGGTACAGAGATATCCTCACTTGGGTGATAGACTTTCGAAAAGTGATCACTCAGTAACTCTACTATTACATCTGAATTGGTCACCTCAATACCATCAGCACCCACTAAAGTTATCCTTCCGAAGTCATTCTTCCTTTTACTTGCCACATATCTGAAGAACTCTTTGGTATTACCCTTGATCCCCTTGGTCTTCTCATAATCTGATTTAGCTTTTCTTACTATGCTGGTAACCTTCCTTGCTCGAGCCTTGTACTGCTCATGGGTGTACTGATTGCCTTTCTCCTTGTAGATTCTCCATAACATTTTCTTTTTTTGCAGATCAAGCTTGATACTACTACTCATCCAACTAATGCTTAACTTGTTTGTCTTCCTGACCATGGAGATACATTCTGATATTGCCTTCCTTAGATACCTGCTGATTTTATCCCATGCACTGCTAACATCTTTCCCCTGCAGTATGTTCTGCCATGGGATGGCTGTAAGCTTACTCTGAAGTTTGTTATAATTGCCTAACCTGTAGTTCCGTATATACACCCCTTCTTAAGAGAGAAATCCACAAATTTTGCAACCTCCGAAGTCAGTACCACATGATCGCACTCACCAGTTGGAGGTAACGAGGACACCTTACTTATGCATATATCCTCTGAAGGAATCACCAGGTCTCACACTCTCACCATGTGTTCCTTCAGTTATGTGCTGTTTCAAGTAATTATCTCTTAGAAGATGTATGAATTCCATTTCCTTTTTGCCATGTGATATTTCCTCCTTCGAATTAATATCACCATAATTAAAATCCCCCGTAATAATCACTAACCCTGCACTAATTTGCTGATGCATGAATTCAGTATCAACTGGCTTATAGCAGCAACCAACTATATATTTGATTGTATTGGTCACTATTTCACACCAGACTGTTTCAAATTAACTATCATTCACATGTCTATCCTATTGATATACTACTTTCTTTGACTACAACTCATCAGCTATCATCAACAGTACTCCTCCTCCCTGTTCTATCTTCTCTATCCTCCCTGAAAATACTGTACCCATCACATTCAATTCCAGTAACCACATCTTCTGCTGACAAAGTTTCACTAATGTCTACAACTTTTGGTGAGATTTCACTGACTAATGCCAAAAATTCTTCCCTCTTATTTCGAATGCTTCTTGCATTAGTATACAAAAATTGCAGATTCCCTTTAGTTCTTGTACCAGCGTTAGAACTGATATACATGTCACTAATGTCAGTAGTCCCATGCTGATTTTTATCCACTCTATTCTGCAAATAAGGATCAACAATTATACAATCGCTGCATAAGTTTCTCCCTCTTACACTCAACCTTTTCAGTTTTAGTTTCCCTGCCAATTACTTCAGAAAAAAAAACAGTAACTTCTCCGATCGCTTATGACCTTTCACGTTCAGATGCAACCCATCTCTTGCATACAGCTGTCTTTCGCCTTTAAACACACTCCATAATCAACAAATTCCAGACCTCTTTTTTTTGCAAATTCTTGCAATCATATCATTCATTATCATCACTCATCTACTTAACTCATAATTGTCAAAATGAGGCAGCACACACACACACACTATCCTCCCTTTCACACTTTTCTTCTTCACAATATCTAACAGTGTTCTTAAATCTTTTGCTACCCAATTAATACTACCACTCAGGTCATTTGTACCCACCATAACTATCATCTTTTCTGCATCATGCCTTCTCTTTATTGCTAAAGCCACTCTCTCTATTGTTCCACCAGCCAAGCACTCTTCAGGCATACCGCTCTCCATACCATTAATCATAGAATCACCATATATTGTACCACTCATAACTTCATTCAAGTCCAGACAAGCGCCCACTCATGGCCTCCTTTTCTATGGTATTCAGCATGTCTCTCCCAGTTTCATTACTTTCCCTCAATGCTCTTTTACTTACTACTTCACTTTCACAGCATCTCGTTTCTTCTAGACCTCTTGTGCTTTCATTCTGTTGACTCCCAATTACTCCTATACTATTTATTACTTCATCAATCACCAAAGACTCTCCCATAATTAATCCTGTTCTAGTTACTTCAGCTAAAGTGATCTCCATAGTCCTAATTTCTCTATTCAACACATTTAACTCAGTTTTAATTTCCAGAACCTCCTTATTGAGCACTTCCAATTCTTCTTGCAGAAGATGAAGATCAGTTTTCATTTTCCCAAACTACTGCTGAAGTTCCTCCACTACAGTCCCGACGTCTGCTTCCATTCCTAATCACTCCATTCTATCCCAACACTTCTCACGTATGTTGACATTTTCATTCTTCTCATTTAGCCAAACAGTCCACATATCCTTCACATTCTTCGGCATATACATATAGCAGTTTCTGCAATGCATCCATTGCGAAAAATCCAAGGCAGAGCCAGACTTTTGTATAGAAGTCCTCTGAGCCACTGACATACGTCTCTTGTTGGATGCAATCTTTAGATGCTGAAGTAGTGAAACAAACAGCAGCAAAAACACAATATATATACAACAGAGTTTCAAACAATAACACCACTGAAGGATACTTGAAGCACAACTGCAGCACAATTTGACACAAAAAGCCACACAATACTTTAATTTAAAACACGTTTTCTAGCATAACTCAACATGACTGCTACGTTCACTAGCGCCCAACCTTTGCCTAGAAGAACTAGTAAAAGACTCTGTCCCAGAAAACATGGCTATAACTGTGAATGGTCAAATTGCATAATATAAAATATGCACATGTTTAATAATATTAAACATGTGCAGATAATAAAGCAAATTTAAAGCATATGATTGAAAACCTACATAAAAAGAGTAAGAACTGTTTTTATTTTATTTAGATATATTTTAGTAAAACCAAAACAGTGGCAATAGGTAGAAATAGAGAACATAATTTAGAAAGGAATAAACTGGAACATGTTTAAAAATTCAGTTACTTGGGCATGTTGACCAGAAACAGGTTAAATTATGAAGAAAATGTGAAACAGAATAAATCTAGGGTGGTCTACTATGACCAAATTTACAGATATATAGGAAAACACACACATCTTTCTAAAGAATTAAAATCAAAGTATATAGCCCAGTGGTACTCCCTACAGTTCTTTATGGTGCAGAGACTTGGGTTATTAAATAGAAGAAAGATATTGAAATTGATAGACATTGAAGATAAGTGTTTGAGGAAATGTTTTTATTTCAGTTCATACTGAAATGAAAACCAGGCAGGAGATCAGAAAATTACACTGACATGGGCTTCTTAAATTGAAGGTGAGTTTGCTGATCTCATACAGAAGTAGCAGGGTTTTTTATCCCCAAAACTGAGGCTTTTCATCCTGAGCACAGACAAATCAGCCTTCAGAACACATGCAATTTACAGACAAAAAAAAAAAAAAAAAATACTGTTCTTGGTGATATAGATAGTAGATGACATTGATGGTAGTGGTGTCATGGTGAGGAAATTGAGTAGTAGTAGTAGTAGTGGGGAGGGTGAGATGTATTTAGAGAAGTAGAGTTCCCTCCTGTGACAAGTCCTTAGACTTTCTGGAGGTGTCACATAATAATAATAAAAAGAATTAAAGGAAAACAGTTACAGTGGTATGGACATATGTACAAAATGCTTACTAAAATATTTCCTCAGAATCTCCAAAAAGGAAGAGTAGAAGGAAAAATGCCACTGGGAAAACCTAGAAGGAAATAGAAAATATCATGAGTATGTGTGGTCCAAACTCTTACAGAAATTTAAATAATTTGGCTGCAAATAGATTGAACTGGATAGCTATAGTTCTTGGTAACCTCAATTCACCTTAGGCAGATGGGGAGGATGATAATGAATATTTATATACTTAAGTCTACATTTCACCTCTGAAGCTGCTCAACTTTGATCATTTTTAAAACTTTCTATATATTTTTCCTTTCAATATGACATTGTTTTATTCTATGAAAACTAAATGGTGATCACTTCCTCTTCAAGTTTCTCTCCTGTATACTCTTGTGTTCTGAACCAGTGTAAAGATATCATTATCCACAGTCTTCTAATTCCTTGCGTCTTCTCTCCATGTGTATTTTGTGCACATCTTTATGTTGTATCATGGTGTTAGTGATTCATGTCCTGAACAGAAATCCAGCAGGTAGTTACTACTATTATAATCTTTGCTGTTTTCTCCAAATTTTCCAGCCACATTTCTATATGTCTGGTATTCATTTCCTACTCTGCTGTTTCAATCTCTAACAAGGACCAATTAGCTACTTTCAATATTAATAACTCAAAAAATTCCTCTATTTCTTAGTAGAACTTTCTTTTAAGCTATAGACACAAATAAGTCACATTGTGAAATCCTCCATTTTGATGTTTGTATGCACCACTACTTGATATTGCTTGTCATTCATGAAGATTATCTTCATATGTTTGGTGTTGAAGACTAGTTGTTCCTTCACTAATCTTCCTTTCCCTGATCATCATTGCCTGAATATCACATCTCGTATCAACATGCTATTTAGAAGAATCCCACCTGTTTCTTCATTTGAGTGACACCAGTTATATCGATATTATACTTCTCTAATTCTTCTGCCAATTCCACTTCTTTTCCATTTATACTACTTATGTTTATTTTGGCTCTCTTGAATTTTGCTGATGTCAAGTTTGAGTTTGTTCCAGTGATTGAGGTTTTTTTTTTTTTTTTTTTTTTTTGCCATGGTTCCCTGACAAAACCTCCATGGGAATGACTTTTCATTTTGGACCAACAATGTTTGGTTTTAAGCAAATAAAGAATATACTTTGGTTGGCTAAACCCCAAATTGTCAGCCCATCCTCATTTGTTCAGTATTTAAATAGATCCCTATTAACAGGATGATTTTCATTGCCTGATATAAAATCACCTTTGGGCAATGAAAGTATAAGTTTGCCATGTGCTGTAGGGGTACAAATCATATTTTTTCTTTGTTATCTAAGGAAACAGAAATATATTTTAAATTAAAGATGCCAAGAAATTATATTCTTGGTTTCACCCTTTATCCAAGTGTAAACAAACAAAGTTTGCACATGAAGTCACTGTAAAAATTCGATGTTGCCAAAATAAATTATCTAAAAACATCGACTTTTTACAGTAGGAATTCACCTGAATTATTTTGTATATTTTAACCACCTATGTAAAGCCATCTGTATAAAGAGCAAAATAAGCCCAAAGGGAATTAACTTGCTCATTGTTTAAGAAGGGATGTCAGAGTTTTGAAACCAACTGCATCGCCCAAAATTCAGCATGTCTTTTGAAGATTGTGTGCAAGACCCATCGCAGGTGGCCTTCAAGGTCAATATTGAAAGGGCACGGCGCGAATCAAAAAGAAAGGTCCATAGGCAAGATTAAGGCAGTAAAGGGAGGAAGTAAGATTGTCGGCAAATTTTCGAGAAACATTATACAGGGTTCTCCAAACTCCCTGTATAATGTTTCTCCTTGCTTTGGAGAAACATTATACAGGGTTCTCCAAAGCAAGACTCGCACGGGGATGCTAGGAGTCCCAAAAACTTAATCAAAGGTTCAGGGACTCTGGTGTATAAAAGGGTTGGTTCGAAGATGAGAAAGCTTCCTTTTCTTCATCCTGAGTGATCCATCCACGAGAGATCAAGGACCGAGGTGTCATAAATTCCGGTGGGGAAGACGGAGAGTCCCGTCACTGATAGTCGTTCCAGTCATAGCTGAAGATATCTGGAGGCGATAAGTTAAGGAGAAATCCTTGCCGTATTGGTCCTGACGTTGAGTAAGCATGCGACTTCTTGACCTATGCAGAGATCCTTCACTGGACAGTTCAAGACGCTGGAAAAGCCTACCCTATATCCCGCCAGCTGCCGTGACTATTCATCAGTGCCCTATAACGCTTCGAGGAAAATTCCAAAACATGGAATGGAGGAGAAACCCCCCCCCCCCCCCTCAAGTGCCGGAATAAGGAAAGAAGGATGGAAGACACATGCAAGATAGGAAGGGACCCATGTGAGTCTATTTATTCATAATTTGTTTGTGATTTAAGAAAGAATTCCCTATCGAACTGCTAAATTGTCTAGTTTAAGGAGACAGTATTTAGAATGTTAACATTTCTCATAAAAGTGTGAAATAGCTAATGAGTGAAACATGAGCGCATTTAATTTCCCTGGGAGAAAACATTGAGCTATTGAAATTTCTTTGATTGATTATATGTGTAATTATGATTGAATTTTATGATAGAGTATGTTCCTGATATCATACCGTTGGAATGTTTGAAACTCAATGAGGTGGATTGTATAAATATTATTGCCTACATTATGGTGTGAGGCCTGGACTCTAACAAAACAAGACATGAAAAAGTTGGAGGCATTTGAAATTTGGTGCTGGAGAAAGATGATGAAAATTAGTTGGACAGAAAAGAAAAGTAATGAAGAAGTTCTGAATATAGTTCATGAAGAGCGGTCATTAATGAAATACATCAATAAGAGAAGAAAAAGCCTAATTGGACACCATTTGAGGCATGGGGGGACTGATTACAGAAATAATGGAGGGGACTGTAAAAGGAAAGAGGCCACGAGGCAGACCAAGAATTTCATATATAAATAACATAATTGTGCTAATTGGTGCTAAGAGTTATGAAGAGATAAAAAGGAAGTCACAAGACAGGATGTTGTGATGTGCTGCTATATTTACCAATTTTCGGATTGATGCACCAAAGAAGAAGATTACGATTAAGTACTTGAAAGAAATGAGATTCTGAGAGATATATTTGTATACATGTATGTTGTATTTTGATAGATACTAAATTGGGAATGTCAAGTGCACCTAACAAATTCATGTTATGTGTATAACTTCCTGATAGTTTTAATATAAAGTATGCTGTTTGAGAGTCTAACTAAGATTAGAAACCAAGTTGAGTGATTGAGAAAGACTAAGGATTACCTTTCATAAATGAATCTTGTGATTTCATGTGATATGTATAATTATTTGATCAGAAATTAAACTTGTTGTTATTGTTGATAAAAATAGTTGTCCAATTCAATCTTTTGGCAATGCAGTGATCCAAAAAACTCTATTTAGGACTTGATAGCGGAATTCCATTGATTAGTGGTGATTTATGAGTAAAATTTGCCATCACTGCAAACCTTGGCTAAAATAGAATATAAGTGATTAATTGATCTACTAGGGTATAAAACTTTCTTTTGCCTATAAGGGAATTTCAGAGGCGCAGTCTTCAATCAAATAATATCTGGAGATCCAAGGCAAGAAAAATTATACTTAAGGTAGAACAATAAAAATATCAAGTTAAAGAAATTCATATAAGATAAGATTATAAGAATAAAGAGAACAGACCTCCCATATTGTTACAATTACGCAGGTACTCCCACCATATTATTACATCACTTCACGACTGGGCTGTTTGTATATAGAGGCTAATGACTTCACATCAATTGCCTTAGTATCCCATAATGCAATGCACACATATCCTTAAGGACATGTATAATTCTATTCATTATAGGAAGGACCACTACTCAGATTATGCATTATTGTTATCACTTCTGGATCTGACTCTCACTGATGAGACCTCAATAAAAATTGAAACCAGTCTGGGTAATGGTTCTTCTCATAATGCATAGCATTATATATTTGTGTAAGGATATGTGCATTGCATTGTGGGATACCAAGGCAACTGATGTGAAGTCATTAGCATCTAGATACAAATAGCCCACTTGTGAAGTGACTTCATGTGCAAACTTTGTTTGCTTACACTTGGATAAAGGATGAAACCAAGAATATAATTTCTTGGCATCTTTAATTTATAGTATAACCAAGTGAAAAAAACTTTCAGGTGAAAAAAGGGTGAAAGCAGGTGGAGAGGGAGAAAAATAGAACTGTTGAGAAAGAGATAGACGGCATGAAGAATGAGTTGAGGAGGGTGAATGATGAGACTAGGAGGCTGGAGAGGTTGGCTAGTGTGAGGAGAATGAGAATTGGTGAAATAAGGGTGTGAGAGAGTAAGGGAAAAAAAGAGAATGGGAGATATAGGGAAAGAGAGAAAACTGGAGAAAGTCAGAGTGTGGGAGGAAGGGATAGAGACAGGAGAGCAAGGAGGGAAAGTGGGTGTGATAGGTGACTTCACGTGCAAACTTTGTTTGCTTACACTTGGATAAAGGATGAAACCAAGAATATAATTTCTTGGCATCTTTAATTTATAGTATAACCAAGTGAAAAAAACTGTCAACAAAAGACACATTTTGTATTATATCTCAGTCAGTGGATAAATACGAGTAGGAAGAATGATTGTCCAAGAGTGCATTGTGATGAAATAGACTAATGGATGAGTGCAAGTATATTTATGTTTTTGGAAAATTATGCACTTTTAAATCTATCTGCTTGAAACTGTTGTTTAACATTTATCTTTTTTTTTACCCCCCCCACATATTTTTTTGACAGTATTGTCTATTTTATGTCAATTTTATTAGGTGTGAGCTAGTAATAATAATAATAACACTTTAAGATACTATATTGTTAAAACAGATATAATAGGCTTTCTGTAATACATTTAAGTGTATAATTTTTACTAAATTTATTTAATGTGATCTTACAGAATCCAGATATTGTATTGGTACATTATCTCAATGTACCATACAGTGATGATAACAAATTACTTATAACTCCTAGTCTCAGCTGCTGTGCAGATAAAAAGGAATGGACAAAAGAAGAATTAATCTCTCAGTTGAAACCTATGTGTAAGCCTTTATTTAAAATTGAGTTTTATACATTTTTGGACTTGGATTGTTAATTAATTATGTCACTAAATTTGATTATGCACATTGCATATAAGCATCCTGTGTGTTATAAATAGCAATTAAGGAATGGGTATGTGTATGTGTGCAATGAATATAGACAGTGGGAAGTGCTAGGTGACATAAATGTTTTAATCTCAGGATTCAGCAGCAGAGACAGTGTTGCAGAAATGGATGAGTGCTGACTTGTGGATATCAGCAGCATATTAGAGGTTGAAAAGAACCTGAAGGGTGTGTGCATGTACAGTTTTGACCTTGGGCAGTGTGGCAGTTCGAGATGTTTTGTTTGATGATCATGATTGTTGGGTGAAAGCAGGTGGAGAGAGAGAGAAAAATAGAACTGTTGAGAAAGAGATAGAAGTCATGAAGAATGAGTTGAGGAGGGTGAATGATGAGATTAGGAGACTGGAGAGGTTGGCTAGTGTGAGGAGAATGAGAATTGGTGAAATAAGAGTGTGAGAGAGCAGGGGAAAAAAAGAGAATGGGAGAGATAGGGAAAGAGAGCAAACTGGAGAAAGTCAGAGTGTGGGAGGAAGGGATAGAGAGAGGAGAGCAAGGAGGGAAAGTGAGTATGATAGGAGAGAGAGAGACTGGAAGTAGAACGAGTCAGGGAGGGGGGGTGAGAAAAGAATAAAGCTGTTTGGAGTTTCGTCTATGGAGATTCAGTGATTTATGGGATGCAGAGTAGAGTGCCAGAGGAGTGCTTGCTAGGAGGAATGATAGCAAGTATGGCAGGTGAGGTGAAATTATAGAGGAGATGATAGTGATGGTTTTCATGAATGACTTAAAAAAAAATAATAAAAATGGAGGAAAACTTGCCTAAAAATTTTTTTAATGTAAAATTTTCGCCTAAGCGTCATAGGCATCATCAGTTCCATTGGATCTGTTTAAGTTAGGACAGTGAAGTAAAGTTTCACACATTTCTTTATAAAGACATTCTCTATTCTAAACATGGTCTTGTTTTGTCTTGTCTTGCTCTAATAAACTCCAAACATAGTTTATTGGAACAGGACAGTCTTTCATAAAAGTTGTTTATTCATAGATCATCTTTATAGAGAAACGTGTCAAACTTTACTTCATTTTCCTTTCTTTTAGGCTTACACAGTGATCCGAATACATTTTGGAAAATTATGGAGACAACTACCGTGTTTGAGTAAAACTTTAGTTTAATATAAACCAAAATCCACATTCGACGTTTCGACCTTTATATCAAGGTCATCTTCTGGAGCATATATGCTATATACAGAGAAACAAGCTGCACTTCAATCTACATGGTTTGTTAAAGTTACTGACCAACCGTTACAACAATTATTGGCCTGACCTCTGGTGGAAAAAAAAAAAACCCTTACTACATCAACACTAGAGTTCTATTATTAATATTATCTGTTGGTTGTAAACTTACATTGGGAGCAACAACAAGTCTATATATATATATATATATATATATATATATATATATATATATATATATATATATATATATATATATATATTAACACCATGATTATACCTATAAATTCCAACCAAGTTGGTATGGAATGGTTTTCAATACTAGCTGAAGGTTGTCTAGAGTCCTGAAGTATGTTGGATACTAAATATTAGGTAAGCTGAATGTGTGCCATTCAGATTCTTGGAATTTTCATGCCACCATTATTGTTGATATTTGGGTGGTTTTCGAAATTCTGAAAACCATCCAAATATTTCATGAAATTCTTGAAGACTTGGTAGAAAAAGCAATTTGTTCAGCCACACTGAAACCTAAAATCTGGCTCCATTATATTGACAGTTTTTCTTATATGGGAACACAGCTCATATAACCTCAAAGTTTTCTTGGATAATCTAAATAACTTTCATCACAACATGAAATTCATCTCTGAGCTAGAAGTTTACAATCGTCTTTCTTTTTTAGACATAAAGCTAACCAGGAGTACTGATAATATTAAAATTTCATTCTTCAGGAAACCAACACAAACACACAATACCTTCACGCTTCCTCTCACCACTACCCTCTACAGAAATATGGCATTATATCTACTTTTGCACATCGGGCCAGATCCTTATTAGCAGACGACAAAGAGTTTCAAAATGAATTTAATTTCCTCAAAACTACCTTTATCAATAATGGTTTCTCTCCGAAAAGTATTGAGAAACTTCTTTTTCACCATCGTCGACAAACTAATGAAGATCCTACTACCCCTCCAGAGCTTACATCTCCTTGCCTTGCATTAGTTCTCTCTCCCCAAAACTGACTAGAATTTTCAAAAAGTTCAACATCAAAACGTGCTTCTCTACTTTACCAAAACTCTGATCTATCCTTAGTCAGCCTAAGGAAAAACATTACCATCTTCAGTTCCCATGAGTATACAGAATTATTTGTAGTTGTCATAAACCTTACTACGGACAAACTGATAAATTAATCTTTCTCCATCTTGAAGAGCACAAAAGAGACATCTCTTATAATAGAATCCGAGCCAGCACCCTCGCCATCCACGCTTTGTTCTCTGTAAACTCTGATGAAGGCCGCCAACACCATATAGACTGGAATCAAACTTCTGATATTCACAAATGTTACGATGAACTCGAAAAACGTATCCTGGAGTCAAAAGAAATCGTCCTCAATTCTACCCACATGAATAGCAACCTTAGCTACAATTTGCCAGATTCGCATAGCTCTGCTGTTCAGTGCTGGTGTTTTCACGCAATCACACGCACACATATAAATATAGCTAGAACCGAAGCTTGGACTCCAGTTTAAACTTAACTACAGCTTTTGATAACTCTGTTGTTGTTAGTGTGTAATGTTTCTGGCGGTCTTTTTTTTTTATATACCTTTGTACTTTGACACCTGATGGGGTTGACTTACCAACGAATCTAGTTGTGTCCTTATAAACTTTATTCTTAATTATCTTGGTGGTTTAAGTCATTAAATTATTGAACATGTTCATAAACTGAGTCAATCTGCATACACACCCACCCACCCACCCTGACACTTTATTTTTAAGTTAGGAAATTATTGACCTTATTTAATTATTTTATGTTAACTACTTAGGTGTTGCTTTTTAGAATTGTCTATTATTGTTTAATTGCCATTCTATGATCCTGTACTGATGATGCCCATGGCACTAAGTCAAAAATTTTACATTAAAAAAGTTTTTTACGTGAGTTTTCCTCTGTTTTTATATTTCTTTTGATCATGCCAACTCACAGTATTCCATTATTCAAACAAATTACGAATGCCTTGAGCCAAACTAATAGCTGATTGGCAGTTTTTCAGACCATTTAGAGATCCAGATAGTGACCATTTTGTGACACTGTTTTGTGCTTAATTAAGGGTGACCTTTCTAAGACTACCCCAAGTTTTGAAAATTGGACATTTTGAATATTTAGTTCCATCTGGGAAAATTTGGAGAAAAGAGCAAAGTTAATAATGACAAATACCTGTTGGATTTCTGCTCAGCAGATGGACTGATTATTACTAACACTATGTTCCAACATAAAAATGTGCACAAATTCACATGGAAAGAAGAGCCAAGGAATAAGAAAAGTCTCATTGACTATATTTTTGTTGATAGTGATGTTTTCTGTTGTGCAGGACACTAGAGTGTACAGAGGATTTGAAATTGGAAGTGATCACCAATTAGTTTTCAGCAGGATAAAATTGAATTTCATATTGAAAAGAAGAACATGTAAGAAAGTTTTAAAGCGAATAAAGTTGAGCAGCTCTTAGATGTGAACTGTAGACTAAAATACACAAAACATTATTCAAGAAAAAATGAAAGAGTTTCGGAACAGGAACCAAACCTTGGTTCCTGTTCCGAAACCCTGAAGAAAACATTGATTCATTCAGCCAGAGAGGTATGTGGTGAGGTTTTCTGCAAGGATAGAAAAATCAGAACTCCATGGGACACAGGAAGTTAAAGAGGTAGTGAAGGAAAAGAAGAAAGCATATCAAAAGTTCCTGGCAAATAAGTCAGCTTGTGCTCTCAGAGAATACAGAGACAGAAAGCAGAATACAGAAAGCTAAATACAGTGTAAAACTGGCTAAACAAAAGTCGTGGGAGGACTTTGGTAAGAACATAGAAAATAAATATCAAGAAAATGGCAACATATTCTGGAGGTTGTTGAAGAAGCCCAGAAATGGATGGAAGAGTGTTGTAAAGGGG
Source organism: Typopeltis vanoorti (assembly GCF_054136105.1). NCBI lineage: Eukaryota > Metazoa > Arthropoda > Arachnida > Uropygi > Thelyphonidae > Typopeltis > Typopeltis vanoorti. The sequence continues at coordinate 126,056,209 of NC_143552.1, forward strand.
ATTAGAGATGACAAAGGTGACATGAAAACAGGAGAAAAGATATCCTTGAAGTATGGAGTAATTACTTTGAAAAATTGCTAAATGAAACAAGCAGTGATGACAGCACAGTGGTAAAAAAACACTGACCAGGCATGCAGTCAGGAATACATATCCATACTTGAAGTAGAAAAAACCATTAAAAGCCTGAAATGTGGAAAGGCAGTGGGAGTAGATGATATTCGACAAGAAATGCCTAAGTATGGAGGTATAAAAGTCTTACAGTGGCTGCACTGCATAGTTCAGAAGGCCTGCCAGAGGGACGAATTCCAGATGATTGGAGTAGAGCGCTCATAGTACCCATATATAAAAAGGGAAATAAAACTAAATGTGAGAATTACAGAGGCATTACATTACTGAGTGTTCCTGGCAAGATATATACAAGTATACTTGAGAAACGGTCGAGAAGGATTGTGGAAGAGAAGCTCGGTGAAGAGCAAGCTGGATTCAGGCCAAATAGAGGCTGTCAGGATCAGATTTTCACCTTACAACAGATAGTTGAGAAAACATGGAAATATAACAAAGATCTCTATTTAATTTTTGTAGATCTTGAAAAAGCATATGACAAAGTGCCAAGAAAGAAGCTATTCAAAACGTTTCAGTTGTATAGTGTCAGTGGGGCATTATATCAAGCACTACTTAGTCTGTATTTGAGTTGTAAGTCAGCAGTTAGAATTGAAGGAAAGGAAGCACAGGAAGATGGTTTAATGTTAAATCTGGTATCAGACAAAGTTCTACATTATCCCCTCTGTTACTCATTATCTATATGGATCACATTATGAAAAAAAGTGGTATTAAACCTGATATCAAAATGATAATGTCAGCTCTTTGCTTTATGCGGATGATGTTATACTTCTAAATAAATCTGCTTGAAGTCTGCAAGATTCCCTGACTAAAATGAATATCTGTTGTAATAGATATGGTATGAAGGTCAGCAATAATAAAATAAAGACAATGAAAATAGGCAGAAGCATTGAAAATATAAACTGCATTGTGAATGGAGAATCTATAGAACAGGTAAAACATTTCAGCTACTTAGGCACGATTTTTAGTGAAGATGGTAAATTAAACATGGAAATAGACAACAGAATCAACAAAGCTGGTATTGTAGGAAGTCAACTGAATAAATTTATATAGAATAAGAGAGATATTAGACAAAACACTAAATTAGCTGTATACAAGACAGTGTTCAAACCAATTTTAACTTATGGATCTGAGAACTGGGTCAAGTAAAACACTTGACCAAAGACTGGAGACTGCAGATATGAGAGTCCTGAGAAAGATTAGGGGGTGTGAATACAATCTATCAATGGCAATATCATATTAAAAACGAGAAATTAGGAAATAACTTGACATTGTTAGCAGAGCTAATCTCAGGTGGTATTATCACTTAAACAGAATGGGAGAGGAAAGATTAGCAAAACAAGTTTTCTCTGCCTGGTTAGCAGGAAAAAGATCCGAAGGAAGACCAGGATACAGGTGGATTGATATGGTAAAAAGTGCCTTAGAAGATAGAAATATAAGATCTGACAATGTTGGGGTCTTGACAGGTAACAGATTGATTTGGAGCAAAATTGTAGATAAGAAGTTAGTAATGGTGTAAATTTTTTGTGTAGTACTATCATATCCTGTACACACCTCTTGAGGGTACATGTTGGGGATTTGATGATGACGATGCTGGTTTCATCTGGTCTTTGATTATAACAGTAGGCCCATGCCTACTAGCAGGCTTTATCTGCTGCTCTGCCAATGAGAGCCTTAACACACTCGCAGTACTTACATGTTGCAGTGACTAGATGAGGTTTTGTACAGTTTTTGGGTTGAGCCCACATATTCATAGGATATCCAGCTATTTGAGAGAGTAGCTTTTTAGATCACTCACAAATTTTTGAAACTTGGGTATTTTAAACTTTTGGTTCTTTTGCTTGGTTTCTGATGAGAACTCGCAATTTGAAATTATCTGTCAGGCCCATGGAGCCTATTCTAAGCACTAATCAAAGGCAAATATATGGACTCCTAAACAGATTCTGTGTTTTTTAAGCAAACCAAGGCAGTTCTAATGCTGATGGTTATATTTCCATAAGTTCTCTGATAAATTTTTAAACTTTTACATTTCTAAGATTTTCATTTAGATTTTAAATTTCTTTCTATATTTCGCTATGAAATATGGATGGATGGATCCATAATATCCCTCATTTTAATCAAAATTGATAACTTACAAGAGGTGAATTGTAGACTCGAACATACAAAGTTATTGGAGAAAAATCAAAAGAGTTTGAAAACAAGAACCAAACCTTTGAGTCCAGTAACAAAATATCATGAAAATGTGGATCGATTCAACCAAAAAGGTAATGAAATTGCTTGTGAGGATAAAAAAAAAATCAGAACTTCATGGTGGACTTCCCACAAAAGAGGTAGTCCTAGAAAAAAAGAAATAAATAAATCTGAAGTTCATGAGTAGTACATCAGCAGGTGTTCTCAGGGATCACAGGTTAAAAAATTAAAAAAAAAAAATCTAAGAAAGTTTATTCTGTATGTAGAAGTATAGTTCAAATAAAGACATGAGAAAACATGTGGGAATATAGAGGATAACTATCAAAGTGACAGTTTTCTGGAAGCTACTGAAGAGCATAGATATGAAAGAAGGAGCATTATAAAAAAAATCCAAGATCAAGGTAATATACTAGATATTAGGAGTCTCTGAAATATTGTTAAAAGGAAAGAAAAATGAATTTGAAATCTGCAGTGTGGAAAGACAGGCCAGACTGGAGTAGATTTTCACAGTACCCATATGTAAAAAAAAATTAAATAAATAAGATTGTATGTGAATATGCAGAAATTTCCCTACTGATGCTCCTGGTAAGAATTATGCAAGTGTTCTTGAAAAGAAGCTAAGAAAGATTGTGGAAGAGAATTAAGAGAATTTTGGAGACCAAGCTGGACTCAGGCCAAATAAGGATTATCAGGACCAGATTTATTTAAGTATCTGTATTTAAATTTATATCTCTGACAAAGGCATATGATAAGTGCCAAGAGAAAAGCTATTTAAAACATTGCAGTTATATGGGATGTAAATGGGACATCAGACAGAGCTTTGTATACTCTATACTTAAGTTATAAGTCAATAATAGAATTGGAGGAGCGGGAAGATGATTTGATGTAAAAATCTGGTGGACAAGGGTACATTATTATTATTATTCAGGCCTCCATGGAGTCAAAATTCCCATCGTGGGAGGTCCTTCCTAAGAAACACAAAGTCTATCAAGACTCATCGAGGGGAGGTCCCCCTCCCCCCAAGAAACACAAAGTCTATCATACCACTCCTTAAACTCATTGACCGTTCTCGCTCTCACCACTCCATCAGGCAATGCATTCCATGGTTCAACCACCCTCCATGCTAAGAAACCACTCCGGACCCTCTTGCTCACAGTTTCCTTACGTAACTTCCAGGGATGGCCTCTTGTCATCACTCCTTCCTGCTGTTCAACCAAGCGAAAGAACTCCCCAGTGTCAACCCTGTAACCACCCCTCAACAGTTTAAAAGTCTCAATCATATCACCTCTCCTCCTTCTATCCACCAAACTCTGCAGTCCACATTCCCTCAGCTGATCCTCATAACTATCATTGTACAGTCCTGAAACCATCTTTGTTATCCACCTTTGTACCCTTTCCACAGTTAATTTATCTCCTTCAAATCCTGGGGACCAAATCTGAGAACAGTAGTCCAAGTGTGGACTGATCAGGGTCTTATACAACAGAATGATAACTGCTTTATCTCTGCAGGTCAGTGTCCTTCTCATTATTGCAGCAATCCTCTGTGTTACCATCACCACCTTTGTAATATGACCCCTAAATTTCAGGTTTCTATCAATCATCAACCCCAGATCTCTTGTCTCCTTTACTTCCTCCAGTATAACTCCTCCAATAGAATATGCAGTGTCCTATCGATGTTTCCCAAACCTCAAGACCTTACATTTTGCTGCATTAAACTGACCCCACCCCCATTCATTTGCCCATCTATCTAGCTTATTCAAATCCTCTTGCAGGGCTGCCGCATCTGCACTATTACTAATACTCCTTCCCAGCTTCGCATCATCCGCAAACAACTGAATATCCCCTTGCAATCCACTGACAATGTCATTGATATAAAAGTTAAACAATATAGGTCCCAGTACTGAGTCCTGTGGGACCCCATTTGTAACCCTCTGCTTCCTTGAAACTGTCCCACCATACCCAACTCTCTGATACCTATCGGACAACCAATCCTGAATCCAGTTGACCAATCCGACATCCAGACCCATGTGCTGCAACTTAAATATCAGCTTATCATGTGGCACCCTGTCAAATGCCTTCGCTAAGTCTAAGAAAATGGCAGTATATGCCTTTCCCTCATCTAATGCTCTTGTAACTTTATCATAAAAGGCTAGCATATTGCTAAAACAAGAGCACCCCCTTCAGAAATCCATGTTGACTCTCACAGATAACATTACCCTCATCTGTGCAATGCTGTATAAGGTTCTTCACTACTTTCTCCAAGATCTTACTAACTACTGATGACACACAAACTAGCCTATAATTAGATACTTCCAGTATGCTACCGCCCTTATGCAATGGCACCATCTTGCCTTCCTTCCATTCCATGGGCACCTTTCCTGCAGCCAGACTTTCATTGAAAAGCCAGGTCAAAGGCTCTGTCAGTTCCCAGCACATTCTCTTAAAACTCATGGTGAAATACCACCCAGTCCCCATGTTTCCATTCTCTCCTCTTCTAGCATATTGATTTCACTAGCATTCCTCATCTACATGAATCACATTATGGAAGAAAGTGACATTAAATTGATATCAGAGTTCGAGATATTAACTTAGTCCTTTTCTTTATGCAAAGAATGTTCTGCTCTTAAATAAATTGAGTACAGGTGTGTTGGCCTCTTTATCTTAATTGAATAATTGCTGTAATAAGTTTGGTATGAAAATCAGCAACAAAGAAAAAGACAGTAACCATGAAAAAAGGTAGCAAAATGGAAATCTTCAACTGTTTTCTCAGTGGAGAACTTATAGAATAAGGAAAATGTTTTAGCTGTTTAAGCACAGCATTTAGTGAAGATGTCAAATTAAATATGGAGATAACTAAAGAAGTGAGGTTGGCATGATGGGGATCAAGTTAAATATGTATGGAACAAAAGAGAAATTATCTGAAACACTAAACTAGTAAGCCGCTTCAAACCAGTCTTAACTTTTGGATCTGACAGCTGGGTAAGAAATAAAACAGTTGATCAAAGAGAGACTGGAAGCTGTAGATATCAGAGGGCTGAGGAAAATTAGGAAAATGACCAAATTGCATTAATTTCGTGATTAATATATTAATACATAGCCATATCATTAATATGATATGGCTATGTTAGAAATTTAAGGTGATATGCTATTGATTGTATGTGTTGTGTCATTATTAGCACTGCTAAAAGATAGATTATGTAATTTGTAAGTCAGCCTTGTATTTTTTGTTTAAATATGATATTGTCAGTATGATGCCAATGCATGGAAGAGCAATGCCGTTAAAGACATCATTGTTGAGGGACTTGAGTTTATGTGATTTTGTACAGTGCAGTGTATATTAGATTTATTTGTTGTAAAAGTTAAAGGATTTATGGAAGGAGAGTGAAACTGGTGAATGGTTGTGTATTAAGTGTTTCGAGAGTGAGTGCCAGTTAGTTGTGAGAATGAAGTAACTGTTAGTCGAGTACACAATATCAGTGGTAGAATCAATAACATTAATGTTGGAATTAATGCTGAATGTGTAGTAATGGAAATACAGGAGAACAAAACAGACCTAAATTAGGAAATAGCACAGTTGCATGTTATTCTTCACATGACAAAGCACGAAATCGAATAGTTGCAAAGATTATCAGAGCTGAAGAGAAAGAAGCAGGTGATTCAAGTAAAAATCGAGATCATGTGAACAAACAATGGGCTGTATGATTAGAGGAGTACTTAACAAAAGTAAAACAAAATGATGTTTCCTTGGCCAATTGATGACATTAGTTATGCCATCCAGATGCAGAAAGGTGAGGCAAAAGAACTAATAATTGTCTTGGTTGTCACTAATGATCTGATAGCTGAGAAATATTCTATTGGATGCAACAAAAATGAAGAGCGATAAGGTAAAGATTGTAAGTCTCCTGCCATGCTATGAAAAAGATGAATTGAGGAGGATGGCATTGATAGCAAACAAATTAATATGTGGGTTGTGCAGGAGGAATGATGTAGGATTTGTGGACCCATGGTCCGAGTTTGACAATAAAAAAATAAATAAATGATTTGTATAATGCTGACGGAGTTCATCTAAATGGTTTTGGTATTAGACATCTAGGAAGAGCTTTGCTCACTGAGTATGCTGAAGCACCAATTCAACAAAAAGCAGGATGGATGCAAGTGTGTGTGTGTGTGTGTGTGTGTGTGTGTGTGTGAAGGCATCCATGAGGTGAGTGAATATGAGAGAGTGACCAACAAGTGCAGAATCTAGTCTCTTCAGCAAAAAATATTGAATAAGGTAGTCAATTCAGGAAGTAAAGTGGGCCTAAAGGGATGCTGTAGTTTCCATGTACTAATGCTAGAAGTATCAGGAACAACAGGAAGAAGTTTTTTGGCATTGGTTAGTGCAACCTCGCCAAAAGTTATAGGCATTAATGAGACTTTACTAACAGCAGAGGCATAATTACAGGATAGAGAAGGGTTTAGTATTTTCAGGGAAGATAGAGAAGATAGAATGTGGAGAAGGGTACTACTGATGATAGCAGATGAATTGAAGCCAAAAAGAATAGGAGATAGTTAAGAATGTGGCTGTTCATTTCAAACATTCTAGTGTGAGATCAAGGCCAATAAGACAAAATATACAGTTGATTGCTGTTCAGGAATGATCTGGAAGACATGCGTCAGCAAATTAGTACAATGAATAATGCAGGTCAAGTGATTATTATGGGGGACTTCAACAATGGAGATATAAATTGGAAGGAAGAAAGATCACATGGCAGTAAGGAAACAGAATTTGTACACTTCTAGAGATATGATTACTTGAGGCAGCATGTGATAGAGGGAACTCAGGGTGTGCAAGTGTTTGATCTGGTCATATATCAGAAGAGTTATCCATAACCAAGTTGGCCATATTGCCTGCGATTTGGGAAAATGACATGCGGTTTTGACTTGGGAGATTGTAAAACATGAGAGATATTCTGTCAAGAAGAGGTATATGGGGAACTACAAGGCAGATGATTATGACAAGCTTGAAGCTGTGCCATGGCATGAAATCCTGCAAGGGAAGGTGCTAGTAATGCATGGAATATAGTTAAGGGATATCTAGAGGAAACAATATTAAATCGTATACCTAAGTCAGAAGGGTTAATCAGTTGGAGTTAGGTGGATGAGGTCATTAAGCATAAGCTGCAGAAAAAGAAGATGCTGTGGAGGATAAATACAGAGAAAGGTGACCAGCAAAACTCATGAACAGTACACGGGTCAGGCAAGAAATTTGACTAGAATGGTAAAGAAGGCAAAATCAGATCACAAGAAGAAACTAGCTGAACAGTCCAAAAGAAATCCTAAAGAATTCTTTCTTTATGTGGCAAGTAAGAGGATGAATGACTATGGAAGAATAACATTAATGAGTACTGGTGGTCATAAGGTAACAGAAGCAGATAAAATAGTTGAGTTACTGAGTGACCACTTTGCAAGGTCATATCATGCAAGTAATTAATGCTGTGACAGAGACTTATGTGGGGACAGAGGTGGATGAATTGGAGATTTTTAGAATATTGCAGAATCTAAACAAACTATCATAAAGTCCTGAATAAAGTCTCATAGGCATTGAGTTCTATTCTAAAGAAAATTCATTATAGCAAACTATTAAATGAATTTGCTATGGTGAAGAGTTAAAGTTTATACAGGCAGATGATAGGTAAGTTATGCATTTGTTTCATGAAAAAGACATAAATGCATAGTATTATAAAATTTTATTTTAATTTTTTAACTCCAAAATCTTCATCTTGACAATATTTCAGTTTATGTGCCTTTGCTAATAACAGTACAAATAAGCACTAATTATTTTTTCAAAGAATTCTGTGATTTATTTTTATTTGCAAAGAATTTGTGTTTTACCTTTATTTGTAAAGAATTTTAATTGCGTATTATTTGTCTTTTTTGAAGATTTAGATGAAACGTTTTTCTTTATTTCAGTTTACAGTGAAAATAAACCTGATCTGAACAATGAACTGGAAATCTCAGTAAGAATCTGTTTGACTGTTTATAGTGAAATTTTAACAGTTCCTTGTTAATGGTAATTTGCTATGTAACTTTCATTAGAATTATATCTAAATTAGTTATAATATTTGATAGTATTTTGACTGAATGAAAAGTTTATATGTACATGTTTGTTTATTTGTACATGCTTCAAAGAAATATTAGTAATAACTAAATATAAGCTCATTTGAAGGAGGCATTCTCCCAAGCAAAATAGGGGATGTGATTGGTGTTATTGCACATATATTTTAGGAAAGATAACAATTTCCTATTTATTTAAAGGTTTTCATCTTAAATTAACTGTCCATACATTCACTACCCCCCTCTAAGGCAAAGCATTCTGTACACCCACCAATCCCCATTCCAACAAACTCTTTTCACCAAACTCTGTAGTGAAATAGTCAAAGTGATATAGCTAAAATTGTATCTAAATATATTATCTAAATATATAAATAAATTATCTTTCTTATCCACCTTTGTACCCAAAACCGGCTTGGTTGGCCGAGTGGTTAGCGTATCCGCTCTCCAGCCAAAAGGCTGTGGGTTCGAATCCCGCCTTGGGCATGGATGTTTGTGATTGTCTGTAGAAATACTAGTGATGGCGGCGTTAGTGTGGTTGCGGTTAGTTGTACTTGGTGGATTTGAATGGTGGATGCAGAGTTGTAGAGTAGGTGCCCTCCCTCAAATGGTCTTTGGACTCCCTGGAGGTGTCATGTAATAATAATAATAATAATATTTTGCAACATTGAACTGATAGTTCCACTTACCTGCCCATTCATATAATCTGTTTAAGTCCTCCTGCAGGGTCATAACATCTGCTTGACTATGCATCGCTCTTCCCAATTTTACCTCAGCTGCATATCACCATTAACCCATCCCAGTATCATTAATATACAAATTGAACAACAATAGCCCTAATACAGACACCCAAAAGAGGAGGCGACCTTCATCCTTTGGGAAACTGCACCTCCAGATACAACTTTCTGATATCTGTCTGACAGCCAGTCACCAATCCAACTCACTGTCAGTTGATTTAACAGCTTGTCATATGTCAGCCTATCAAAAGCTTTTGCAAAATCTAAGCATACCACTATATATGCATCTCCCTTGTCCAAGACATTTGTCATCATCATCATCATCAAATTCATGATAATATACCCTCAAGGGGTGTACAGGATATGATAGTATTATATGAAAAATTTACATTATCACTAACTTCCTATCTACAATTTTCCTCCAAATCAGTCTGTTACCTGTGAAGACTCCAATATTATCAGATCTTATATCTTCTTCTAAAGCACTTTTTACTGTATCAATCCAACTATATATCTTGGTCTTCCTCTAGGACTTTTTCCTGCCAACCTGGCAGAGAACACTTGTTTTGCTAATCTTTCCTCTCCCATTCTATTTAAGTGACCATACCACTTGAGATTAGCTCTGCTAACGCATACCTAGATGCTGACATTGTCGAGTTCTTTCCTAATATCCTCGTTTTTAATATGATATTGCCATTTATGCCATCTGTTCACACCTATAATCTTTCTCAGGACTCTCATATCTGCAGTCTCTAGTCTTTGGTCAAGTGTTTTACCTCTGACCCAGCTCTCAGATCCATAAGTTAAAACTGGTTTGAACACTGTCTTGTATACAGCTAATTTACTGTTCTGACTAATTTTTCTCTTATTCCATATGAATTTATTCAATTGACTTCCTACAATACCAGCTTTGTTGATTCTGTTGTCTATTTCCATATTTAATTTACCATCTTCACTAAAAATCGTGCCTAAGTCAATAATTCAACTGTGCCCAACATTTTGACCGAGAGTTTGGGCCTTCATAAATTGAATTCGCGATTTTTCCCCACAAGTTGACTGACGACCAAAAAATGTATTGAATTGAACACTGCAAGGACCTCGTTAAAACTGCTCGTAAGGACTCGTTACTGATGAAACGATCGTTACTGTAGTGTTTTGAGTATGAGCTGGAAACAAAGCACCAGAGTGCTGAATGGAGACCACCAGAAGAGGGGCATCCGAAAAAAAGTTGCTCGGAGAAGGTAAAAGTAAAGACAATGCTGATTTGTTTCTATGATATTCCAATGGCATTATCCACAAAGAACTCATTCCGCCTGGCCAAACAGTCTGATGATGAGTTTTATCGCGAAGTTTTGAAGTGATCGATAGCGAGAATTCGTCATGTACGGCATGAATATCGTGATGCAGGCAGCTGGTCACTTTTGCACTATAATGTACCATCTCATCATTCGAACATTATGAGACAATTTTTGAGCAAAAAATGTGTGTTGGATCACTCACCAATTTAGCAACCTGTGTCTTCTTTCTCTTCCTCCGACTTCAGTTACCGATGAAAGGAAAGCAACATGACACCATTGAAAACGTTCAAGCATCAGTAACCATGACCCTCAACAGTATCCCAAAAACTGATATAAAAAACTCATTTAACGAATTAATTGACCATGCGAAACGCTGTATCGAAGCTGAGGGAGAGTATATTGATTGAAATAAATGATTTGAATAATTATAATGGCCTATATTTTATTTCCTATCAATAGTTCAGTTTCTTTTTGGACAGAAGGTGTGTGTGTGTGTGTGTATATATATATATGTGTGTATATATATATATGTATGTATATATATATATATATATATATATATATATATATATATATATGGGTACTATGAGAGCTCTACTCCAATCATCTGGAATTCATCCATCTGTCCAGTCCTTCCGATCTATGCAGTGCTGCCACTGTAAGACTTTTATATCTCCATACTTGAGCATTTCTGGTCGAAAATCATCTACTCCCACTGGCTTTCCACATTTCAGGCTTTCGATGGCTTTTTCTACTTCAAGTATGGATATGTATTCCTGACTGCATGCCTGGTCAGTGTTTCATTTAGCAATTTTTCGAAGTAATTACTTCATACTTCAAGGATATCTTTTCTCCTGTTTTCATGTCACCTTTATCATCTCTAATTCCTTTTGCAGCACTCTTTCCTCCATTTCTGAGCTTCTTCAACAACCTCTAGAATATCTTGCCACCTTCTTGATAATTATTTTCTATGTTCTTACCCAAGTCCTCCCATGACTTTTGTTTAGCCAGTTTTACACTGTGTTTAGCTTTCTTACATTTGTCTCTGTATTCTCTGAGAGCACAAGCTGACTTATTTGCCAGGAACTTTTGATATGCTTTCTTCTTTTCTTTCACTGCCTCTTTAACTTCCTGTGTCCACCATGAGTTCTGATTTTTCTATCCTTGCAGACAACTTCACCACATGCCTCTCTGGCTGAATCAATCAGTGTTTTCTTCAGGGCTTGCCACTGAATCTCCAAGGTTTGGTTCCTGTTCTCAAACTCTTTCATTTTTTCTTGAATAAGATTTGTGTATTTTGGTCTACAGTTCACATCTGAGAGCTGCTCAACTTTTATTCACTTTAAAACTTTCTTACATGTTCTTCTTTTCAGTATGAATCTCAATTTTATCCTGCTCATGACTAAATGGTGATCACTTCCAATTTCAAATCCTCTGTGCACTCTGGTGTCCTGCACCAGGGAGAAAACATCACAATCAACAATAACATGATCAACATTATAAAGACATTTGTCACCTTGTCATAGTACATAAGTAAGTTAGTAAACATGATCTCCCTTTAACAAACAAATGCTGACAACCACAGAGAATACTGCTATTATCAACTCATTTCTGTGTCATAGTTCTTAACAATTTCTTCTTAACCACAACTCCAGATATATACAGATTGGTCTATAATTTGTAGCCACAGCCTTTTCACCACCTTTATGCAGTGGAACAATTTTATCTTTTTTCCACTGTCTTGGAACGTGTGTTGTTGTAAGACTCTTATTAAACAGTCATGCCATTGCTATTGCTAATTCCCTGGAACATTCCCTTAAGATGTGGTGATATGATATCAAGTCCTATCACCTTATTGGCATAAAGCAGGGGTTCCCAACCTTTTTGTTTCCTAGAGCACATTCTAAAATATCGATAGGGCGACAGACATCCATTTTTTCAAGCAAATTTTTTGAATTCTTTTGTTAAATGAATACATACAAAGTTTACATTATAATCAAATGTTTTTTTACTTAAAAGTTTACATTATATAAAAATTTAAATATATATATATATATATAGCGGCGGGCACACACAAATTGGTCGACGGGTGCCATGGTGCCCGCGGGCATAGGGTTGGGAACCCCTGACATAAAGCTTATTTTTTCCTCATATACCTCCTGCTCACTCACAATTAAGCCATCCTTTCCTATATTCTCTACACTTGAGTTTTTCATAATCTCACCCTGATGAGGATGAAACACCATTATAAATTGTTCCCTAAATACCTCAACAGTGTTTTCTACAGCAGTTACCATTCTATCATTTTCATCTGTTAACATCATTTTATCATAATAATTCATCCTTCTACTTGCCACATATCTAAAAAAAAATTCTCTAGGGTTTTTCTTTGCCTGATTTGCCAATTTCTGCTCATATAGTTTTCTGTTCTTACCAGCTGAGTCACTTTCCTGGCCTGCTTTTTATACTTTTCATGCAACTTATTGCTACCATTATTCATCTTGTGTTGCCTTCACAGTATCCCCTTCTTCCAAATTTCATTCTTAAACCCTTTATTCATCTATTTGACACCTACTTTATTTAGTCTTTTTTGACCTTTGGAATACATTCACACATCGATGTTATATATCATTTAGTCAATTCCCACACAGCATTTATCTCCCTCCTGCTTAATACCTCATTTCATGCTATAGCTCCAGGCTGTCTCCTTAGTTTTTCATAGTCACCTGACTTGTGTATCCTTTCTTCACAGAAGTCTCCATATTGCTAATCACAAAATGCTAATCACTTCATGATCACCACCCATAATTTCTCCAGTTGGAGAAATTGCAAAATCCCATTCACAATCACATCCTCTGATGAAATGATCAGATCTAAAACTCTCGATTCCTGTGCCCTCCTTCACATACTGTCTGAGATTGTTGTCTCTCCAGAGAATTCAAGAAATTCATTTTCGTTATTCCCAAATGCTATCTCTTCATTCCAATTTATATTGCTATAATTAAAATCACCCATAATAATCACTTTTCCTTTGTTCACTAGACTAATTGCTTATAGATTTCTTCATCACTATCCTCCACATTCCGGCCTATAGCAGCTTCCAACTCAGTATTCCTTCCTGTCAACTTCCACCTCACATCATAATGATTGAAAACCATTTCCACTATTTACATCTTTCATCTCTATCTAGCATGGACATAATTTGCCTTCAGCCATCAACGGCATCCCCTCTTTTTTTGGCCTTTCTATTTTCATGGAAAACATCATACCCTTCCATTTCTATTCCTATCAGGATATCAATCTTATCCAACCATGTTTCGCTTGTTCCACAATTTTTGGCTAGCAAACTTTATCATTAGAACCATTTATTTCTGATGCTTCGGGTATTTGTAAATAAACACAGCAAATTCACCTTTAGGTCTATAACTGGTCCTATCCATGCCACTTGTAGATTGTAATTTCTCCACACCTAACCATTTCCAACTGCCTTTATCACTGCTTAACTTATCTATCTCTTCAGGCTCAGCTACATTCTGTGCATCTCAGACCATCCCTGGGATGTACAGAATGTTCAACTTGCCCCTCCCCCCTCCGTTTTTTTTTTGTGTATCTTGCATTCATGTTCCGTCATTATCACTCACAGTGCTACTATTCTCATTTAACTTCAGCTGCCAGTTCCTCTCTACTGACCTCTTACTTCTTCTGCTCTCTTGCTCACATCACTCATTCCTCCTTGCAGCTATAGTCTCGCTAACTGACACACACACACCAAATCCATTCAAATGTAACCATCACTTTTGTACATTTCCATCTTTCTTTCAAATGCATCCCACACATTCACAAATTCCACTCCCTTCTCCTCACACAGCTCTATCAACATACCATTCATGATCCCTGCTCTTCATCTCAACTCATCATTTCATATGTAAGCAACACACTGACCACTTTTCCAACCACACTGTTATCTTTCACTCTCCTCAGCAATCTAATTCTCCCTTCCGGAAAATCCAACTTATGGAATCTCTCATTTACCACAACTCTAATAATGGATTCTCCATACATCGCTATTCTGAAGTCATTCATTATCTCTTTTTCTCTGCTTTTCTTTCTTGTAACCTTTTGTATGCATATATGCATACAAAAGGTTACAAGAAAGAAAAGGTTACTTCTCCTTTTGATCAACTTATTTTTCATGTCTTGCATCCTGGCACTATCTGTTAGGCTATCATTCATTTCCTCATTCCAACATTCCTTTGCTTCCACAGTATCAGTTGCTTTTATTTCTTCAGCTATACTTTGTTTTGATTCTGTAGTTCCGCTTGCTTCCATTCTGTGATTTATATAATCATTTGAGTTGTTTTCATTCTGTTATTCATATGGCCATTTGTTCCTGCAACTGTGCATGCTTTCAGCCTGTTTTGCATTTACCAAGAACATGTAGTCTGAGAGAATAACACATTTTTTGTGTATCCATACCTTCTCTTGTCTCCTGCCACGTAAACATGTTGCATTCATGACAATGAAAATATCATTAATGTTGCTTTCATGACAAAAAATACCATCCTTGAAAAGTCCATGCTGTTAATTCACTTGATTTTCATGCATCCTGACTTGCCTGAATTCCCAATCTCATTTGTACTGCCATTTTGTTGGCATTCACTACAAGTTTCCAAAATAGTAAAAGTAAAAGCCTGTTTCGAACACACAAATCTCCACAGTCACTCAGTTATGCTAAGCTTTAAAAAATAAACAACTACACCAAAATGCAAATCCAAATCACTACTTTACTACAAAAACAAAACTTATCTTTTCAGCACCAACTTTTGCTGGCTTTTCACTAAATGGCACTCTATTTATTATTATTATTATTATTATTATTATTGTTCCGGGAAACTCCAAGGAGTCGACAGACTCATCAAGGGAGGCCCTAACATCATGTCAAGAACAACTATTCAACATTCACACAGTATCTATCATACCTTGCCTTGAACTCATTCACGGTCGTAGCACCCACAACAGACTCTGGAAGCTTATTCCACTCATTTACCACTCTCCAAGTAAAGAACCTAGCTCTAACACCCTTGTCAACCATGCTCTTGCCCAGCTTCCATGCATTCCATGCATTTACTCACTTTCACTTTCCAACAGGCTGTGTTGAAACCACAGCCTGTTGGAAAGTGAGTAAATTAATCACTTAGCAATCAGACTGGCATGTATTTCAAGCCTCAGTATTTTAATTTTACCTTACTATCTGATACTTTTAATTAGTTTAGTAGTTCAAGAAAAATCTCAATTAGGACAGTTTTAATATAGTATGTCATACTTATTACTATTGAAAAGTTTCCAAAACCAATGAATAATCTGCCTAAAATGATACTATCAATTTCCCCCTTCCTTCCCCCACAGCAAAATGTGGTGATATACTTCATTTTAAGAGAAACACAGAGCTGAGTTATAATTGAATTTTTAACATATAAATATACTATAACTTAAAATGAATTAATATAATTGCTGGAAGAATGACATGAATATTTCATGTTGTATTTGTTGCATTTTCAGAGTTACCATTAAATTTGAGGAGCCTCTGTAGCTCGGTCAGTATAGACGAAGCCCTTTAGTTGGAAAGACCTGGGTTCAATTCCCGTCCATGACGTGAAGAACCTTTATCTGGTCTCTTTTGACTTAAGGTGAGTTAACTGGTCTCATACGAAGGTGGAGGATTTTTTCTCCCGGTAACTCGGGTTTTTCATCCCTGAAGACATCCAGACTGGTCCCGTGAACACACACACAGCTACAGTTATAAATACTTATGGCAAGGAAGGCAATGGGGAACCCCCCCCCCCCCACATCATATCTCCCTAGTAATCGGTTGCAACTCTCTCAAAGAGAGAAAGCCACAGGATTAGAATTAGATTTGAAAACAAGAGAAGAGAAAACCAGGGGTTGAAATGTTTTTGAACCAAATTAAAATGTTCCTCTCATAACAGTTCAAAAGGAACTTTTTTTTTTTTTTTTTTTAATTGCACAAATTAATAATCCCAGATAGAAATTTTTTCGTTATCAGGAATTTTTTTATCTTTCAGTTTACATATTCCCTGAAGATATATTTCTGGGTCAAGCAAAAAATTACACTCCCAGAAAATAATGCTCCATCTGAAAACACACACACACAAATTTATATCTATTTATTTATTTATTGACTATTCAGTATTAATTTAATAATTATGATAGTGAAAAAAAGATGCAAAAATAGTATATATTTATTTATTTATTGTTACTATTAACAAGGGAAAATAAAAGTTTTATTTATAGAGAAGATATAAGCAGTGTGTGTGTATGTGCGTGCATATTTTGTCATGAATTTAATAATGAATAAATATATATATATAGATGTTTGGCATAGTGTGTGTGATGATGATGGGTTTTTAGTATATTAGCAGTAGATGGCATGTGCAGGTTGCAGGAGCTGAAACAGAACTTATCCATACTTGCTGCTCATAGTGCCATTATATATATGATTAGATTTGAATGCGTAACTCTCCAGAGAGTTGGAGGCAGTCATCATCATTGGAATGACAAAAATATTGTAATAGTTCTTCTGCTTGGCACTTAGTGCAGGCCTAGGATCTATCAGCCAAGTAACATATGAGTTTGTTTCTCTTTCCTTGTCTTTTTCCAACCTAACATTTCTCTGTAGATGCACCCTTTTTATCTATATCCTTTTTAGTATCATCTTATTGCCTTTTAATTTAGAGCCCATTTCATTTCTGAGCACAAGAAGAGCCAAAATCTTACCCAGTCAAACATGCACTTTTGTCACCCATGCTGGACAGCTCCTCACTTAATTATTATTATTATTATTCATGACACCTCCAAGGAGTCCGAAGACTCATCGTGAGAGGACACCTACTATAACAATTATCTCCACCACTACACCGAACCTCCACCACGAATCATCCCCATCAATGCCATCTACCATTCACCACCACCACAACTAATATTTTTTTACCTGTAAATTGGTGTGTTCTGAAGGGCCAATTTGTCTGTATGTGGGATGAAAAACTCGAGTTTCCGGGAGAAAAAACCCTGCTACCTCCGTATGAGATTGGCTAACTCACCTTCGATTGAAAAAGTCCATATAAAGATTCCTCCCGTCACGACGAGAATCGAACTTAGGTCTATTCCAATCGAAGTGCGCAATGTACTGTCGTTCTTCCAGTTGTGCTACGGAGGCGCTATAATGGTCATAATCCTTTGATCATGTTTAATGCTCTCTCTTGTGGCCCCTGCCCAGTCATCTGCTGGTATATTTTATATTTTGTGTCTCTATTCACAAAAGATTGTAAATGTATAGTGAATCAACACCTTAGGTGGGCCAAGGTTCTTTTTTATCATTCATTTTGTTATTTTTTTATTCATTTTTAACATAGTCCAGAAATCCTTTTCTAGAGACCAAATATGGAACTTTTTTCAAGCCACCAGTAAATGTGGTGGTGGCCTCTAGTTGGGCAACGAAGTTTATCTACTGCCTAAACACATTACGAACAGCCATGCCCATAGCATGATTCAAATTCAAACCCATTTTAATCTATAATCTCATCTAGTTTTTTCAGTTGCTCTTCATTAATATGATAATAACTTGAGCTGCCCAAAGTACATGATTTTAGACTTAGTAAAGCTACACCATAACATTGGAAGAATGATGCAACATACACTTTGATTGGGAAAGAAACCTTAGTTCAGTTCTCATCATACAAAAAGAATCTTGATGTGTGCATTTTCAGCTGCAGGTAAGATAGCTGATCTCAAGCAGAGGTAGCAGTGTAGTAAAAGTAACAATCTTTCACTTGTTAAGTGAGTATATTATTCATTTAAGTTAGGATATTATTAACTGAGTGTACAGTTATATAGTGCTGTTCCATTTGACATGCTAATTCATTCAAGGCATGACTAACCGAAAGTTCTTTGAAGGTTGGATAATCAAGAGGCGCTGCAATTTATGTGCCCCTTAGCCCGTGTATGTAAATAGATTACAATTTTTGTAATATATTTAATTAGATGGCGGTACATAAGGGGTTGCTAAGAGTTATATAATGATTACATAATCCGTTTAATAGACTAAAAGGCTTATGGAATCAGGATTATGCTTTAGAGACTAAATGGATATGCAAAGTGGAGCTTGCATGCGAGGCAGTGAAAATCATCTCCCACCTAAAGGCATTCATAAAAATCTACATTAAAATAAATTTAACCTCCATCTCTCCGGGAACAGAGATATTATCCACTCAGCCAACAAAGTTGGCAGTACAATAAATTACGATACAATAAGTAAGAATTTATTTTTTTAAAAAAAATGTCAAATATACACACAAATTTAAAAGTACTTTGTTTCTTTTGTTAAGAGCACGTTGAAAAAACCAAACAACAATAGTCTCCAGTCATACTAACATTCCATTTTCTCTGGTGTCATTGCTCCATTTCCAGTATGACATATTGAAGTGCTCCTTACTTACTGCATCATGGTTTCAGGAAAAAAATTCAGGTAGACTTCTTTCCTGACTATGACTGTGTCCAGGTAGCACAGGGGGGGGGGGACAAAATCAAATAACTGGGAGGAGACCTCCAAATTGTCTTTCAGGAATGCAGAGAATCAACTGGAGATTTTACCTAATGTCCAATCCTTGCCTTCATGTGGTGCACCCCATTAGTAGGTATCTACTGAGTACTGAATGAACAAGGATATGCTGGCAATTTAGAACTTGACCGACCGAATTGTATAGACTTAAACCACAAATACATATGATGGTACAACACGATGAGATTTCATGCCAGCTGGTGTGTCATCCTCCTGTTAAACAACACCTCCCTGCTGTTTTTGTCAGGGAACCAGAACAAATGATAAAAGTAAGTTATTGGAACAAGTGACAACTCAGCATCTAGTAGAAGAGTAAACCCAATGTCAGAAGAACTAAAGATAGGAACCAGCTATCAATATAAGGAGTATTAATGGCGTGGAAACCAAATTTGAGATGAAAAGTACCATTTAGACATAACTGCCATTACTGAGACAAAGAAGACAAAAACAGGTGAGATCTTATTTGGGAAATAATGATCAAGAAAAAGGAGTAGTGATAGCATTCAACACCAAACATGAAGAAAAACTTCTTGATTGGAAGGCAGTTTCAAGTAGAGTTATATGGGCAAACTTCAAAATGGGGAAATGGACAATGAACTATTTATGTCTGTGATCTCACAGAAGGTTCTAATTACGAAGAAATGGAGGAAATGTTTCGAGTCATTTTGAACAGGTTGCTGACATAAAGATGTGCACAAGTTCACATCAAGAGAGGGCACAAGAAATAAGAAAATCCTCATTGACTATGTCATTGTTGACAGTAATATCTTCATATTGGTTCAGGATATAAGTCTGTGCAGAGGATTTGAAATTGGAAGTGACCACGTAGTATTTGGAAGGATAAAAATGGAGATCACATTGAAAAGAACAGTATGTAAGAAAGTTTTAAAAATAATTCAAGTTGAGCAGCTTTTAAGGTAAACTATAGACTTGACTGTACAAACATTATTGAAGAAAATTTGAAACAGCTTGAAAACAAGCTACTTCAAATTCAAGAACCAAACCTTGGAGTCTCATTGGCAAACTCTGAAGAAGACATTGAGTGATTTAGCCAGGAAGATATGCGGTGTAAGGATAGAAAAAATAACAAACCCATTGTGGGCACAAGAAGCTAAAAAAGCAGTCCTGGAAAAGAAGAAAGCATACCAAAAGTTCTTGGAAAAAAGTCAGCAGATCTCCTAAAATATGACAGAGAAAAACTTAAGAGAGCTAATTTGTGTGTGAAATAGCTAAATAAATGTCATAGGAAGAATTTGGTAAGAATATAGAAATAAATATCAGGAAAGTGGCAAAATGTTCTGAAGGCTATTGAAAAAGCTTAGAAATGGAGGAAAGAGTCCTTTCAAATTTTCAAGAGGAATGCAAAGCAGAGCATAGAGATCACTACTTGAGGTAGAAAAAGCCATCAAAAACATGAAATGTGGAAATGCAGCTAAATTATTATTATTATGTGACACCTCCAAGGAGTGCAAGGACTCATTGTGGGAGGACACTGCTCAACTCTGCTATGCACACATCATACCCTCTCTCCTACCACTTAATTCTCCAAATACACACAATGACCATCAACACCACCAACAGTATTTTTTTTGGTCTATAAATTGCGTGTGTTCTCATGGCCAATTTGCTTGTACATGGGATTAAAAACCCAAATTTCTGGGAAAAAGCTCTACTACCTTTGTATGAGATTGGCTAGCTCACCTTCAATTGAAAAAGCCCATATAAGGATTCCTCTTGTCACAATGAGAATTGAACTTGGGCCTTTTCTAATCGAGGGATGCACCATACCATTGTTCTTCCATTTGTGCTATGGAAACAGTTTAAGTATGGAGATATAAAAGTTTTGCAATGGCTACACTGCATATTTCAGATGATTGTAGTTGAGCTCTCATAATTTCCATTTGTAAAAAAAGGGAATAAAGCTGAATATGAGAATGACAAAGGAATTTCTCTACTGTGTTCCAGGTAAGATTTATGCAAACATACTTGAAAAGAGATTGAGAAAGATTGTGGAAGAGAAACTAGAAGAAGACTAACCAGGCTAAATAAATGTTGTCAAGATCAGATTTTCACTTTACAACAAAGTTGAGAAATCATGGGAATATGACATGGATTTGTACTTAAGTTTTGTAGATCTGGAAGGCATATGACAAGGTGTCCAGAGAAAAGCTTTTCAAAGCACTAGAGTTATATGGAGTAAATGGAACATTATGCAGAGCAATACATAGTCTATATTTAAGTTGTAGGTCAGCAGTTAGAATTGAAGGAAATACAGGAAGCTGGTTTGATGTAAAATTGGGGTGAAGACAAAGATGCTCATTATCTCCACTGTTATTCATCATCTAAATGAATCACATTATGAAAGAAAGTGGCATGGAATCTGATATTAGAATAGGAAATATCAGACTTATCTCTTTGCTTTATGCAGATGATGTTATACTCCTAAATGCATAAATCTCCAGGATTTCTAACTGAATTGCATAACAACTATAATAAATTTGGCATGAAAATCAGGCTACAAAAAGACCAAAACTATGAAAATAGGCAGGTGCATGGAAAACTCAGATGCATTCTTAATGGAGAACAAGTAAAACATTTCAACTATTTAGGCACAGTTTTTTGTGAAGATGGAAAATTAAATATGGAAATGACAACAGAATAAGTAAAGATGGTTTGATGGATAGCCAGCTGAATAAATTTATATATTGAATAAAGAAAGAAATTAATCAAAACACTAAATTAAATGTTTATTATTATTATTATTATTACGTAACACCTCCAGGGAGTGCAATGACTCATTGAGGGAGGGTACCAACTCTACAACTTTCAATCTCCACAATCGCAACTACCTTCATCATTTACACCAACGCCATCTACTGCCGACTACCATTACTACTGTTTTCATAATCATCCATGCACATGTCGGGATTCAAACCCGCGCCCTTTTGGCTGGAGAGTGGATGCGCTAACCACTCGGCCTGGGTGGCCGAGTGGTTAGCGCAAAGTTAGTGGTTAAAGCAAAGAGATAAATTAGCTGTATAAAAGACTGTTCAAACCAGTTTTAAGTTATGGATCTGAGAGTTGGGTTAAGAATAAGGCACTGGATAAAGGACTAGAGACCACAGATATGAGAGTTCTGAGAAAAATTAAGGAAGTGAACAGATGGAATGATGGCAGAATTATATTAAAAATGAAGATATTAGAAAGGAAGTTGACATTGTTAGCATTCAGTTACGTGTAAGTAGAGCTAATCTAAGGTGGTATGGTCACTGAAATAGAATGGGTGAGGAAAGGTTAGCAAAATAGGTGCCAAGATGGCAGGAAAGAGACCCAGAGAAGAGCAAAGCCTAGGGGATTGATTCAGTCAGAAGTGCCTTAGAAGCACAAGATTTTAGATATGAGAATATTAGAGTGTGAGTATTCCAATATTCTCATTGAGAATGAATGGGACATGTTAGAAAATCAGACCCAGAAGCAAATTCCTCTTCTGTCAAATGTTAAAGGACTGTCTAGTGAACTCCTTGTGCGTTGTAGACATAGATGCAATCCAACACTTTGTGTAATCTATGCCAAACCGCATGATGTGCTGTAATTCAGGATAAACAAGGTCCAAAACGGTATTAAATAAACGTTTCTAATTCGATGGCAGGGGTATGTGTACATGTACATGCATATCTATATACATTACACGCACATGCACATCTGTATACAAGTAACACATTCATGAAGATACTTCATATGCAGAGTTTGTTTACTTATCCTAGGGTAAAGGATTAAACCAAGAATATAATTTCTTGGCATCTTTAATTTATGCCATTTGATTTGATTTCCTTTGTTTATGTTTTTAAGTTTTTACGTATGCAGGATTTGAAGTTATTCCTAATAGTTGCTTGAAGTGTAAACAACAGAAGGTTAAATTATCGTGTGTGTGTTCAATGCCCCTGCTCCCTCATTAATATCCCTGCTGTTTTTCAGGTTAGTTAACAAAATTTTTTAATTTATCAGCCACAATATTACAAACTTATGCTGTTATATATTAGTTAGGTTAGCCTCAACATAAAGGCTTGAAATCTTGAGTGCATTTATTTTTAAATAAATGTTATTCTCTTATATAGTAATATAATCTGCCAATCATTTATATTAAATCAGTAGTGTCTGATTTACTTCATGGATGTTTTCCATGGTTTAGTTTGATGGCCCTAATTTTTTTTGTATTGTGTGTCATACCTCTTATATCTTGTTTTAGAATGATCTCACATTAGCACCCAGTTTTTATAAAAATATGTTTTTTATATATAAATTATATATATATATATATACACACACACACATATTGTGAACACAGATCATCAACAGTTTATTAAATGGGGAGAACTAGTGAGAATATTACATCCACCTGTCAGGATTATTTATTTTATTTTATTTTTTGCAGCAAATAATAGTTTCTTAAGTAGCTTTAATTTGTACCCATCTTGTTTATTGCATTATTTGAAATCCATAGTTCTGGCTTCAAGGTTCTTTACTATACCAAGCTTTTCACTTTAGATGAGTTGGATTGAACATGTAAATTTTTGCAGGTATGAGTTTTCTTTTTGTAACCTCTAAAAGTCCAACCTATTTCTTTATTACTATTGCAATGAAGAAGGATAAAGCTTTTTCCTGCTGTTGCTTAATAATCAGTTTTATTTATTGTTGGCCTTCTTTCTTTCTTTGGAAAATAATAATATCATTAATTTCTTCCAGAACAGCAACACTAAATATATCATCCAAGTATCTGTCTACCTTTCAACTTTTTATCCATTGTTGCCATGCTGCATCCTCAAAACTTTCCATGGATAATTTTGCACACTCTTGCCATGTGATGGAGACCCCATCAGTAGATCCCAAGTGTGATCATAATAAATACTGTAACTAAATAGCTTTGTATATTAAAATAGTTCTATGTCTGAGGAGAGCAATTCTGTTGTGCTGTTGCATCTTTTCTGGCTATAAACTGATGCTACATCTTAACTTATTAAGTGGTCTGTTTATTTGATGTTAATATTTTAATTCAATTATATAATGCCTTTGGAACTTTTAAAGATTGTTTCTGCATGAGCCGTCCTGGTTGGCTGAGTGGATAGTGTATCTGTTCTCCAGCCAAAAGACTGTGGGTTTGAATCCTGCCGAGGGCATGGATGTTTGTGATTGTCTGTGGAAATACCAGTGGTGGTCGGTGGTAGATGGCATTGGTGTAGTTGCAGTCAGTTGGTGATTGAATGGTGGAGACAGAGTTGTAGAGCCAGGTGCCCTCCCTCAATGAGTCCTTGGACTCCCTGGAGGCATCAAATAATAATAATATCCGGCCCTAATCTATTTCAGCGAAGTTTGTCTTGATTCATGGTGGGAGAAAACATGGTGTGTTCTACTAACTCACATTAAGCTGATGTCATATGACTTGCGCAAAACACACTATGTTTTCTCCGACCAAGGTCTCTTTCTCACTTTGACTGGTGGCGTGTGTGAACGTGTTACAACGTGTCAGTTCGGTACTTGCGTTGGTGTTGTGCTTTGTTCAGTGCCTGTGGTGTAGAAGACAGTTTTGTTTGACAGTTCTGAATATCACTTATAAATTTGGGACAATGTCAGGGGTTATTGCAAAAAAAAAAAAAAGAAAAGTAAATGCAGAGAATCACCAATTTCAAGACAACTGGACGGAGGATTATTATTTTATTCTGAATAAAGGTTTGCCTGTATGTTTGCTGAGCAACGAATCCATATCAGTCAACAAAGAATACAACTTGAAGAGACACTTTACTTCGAGACATGCGGATCACCCACAAATTGATGGACAACTACGAAAAGATGAAATACAGAAGTTGAAGAAGAACCTGGATACCCAGCAGCAAATGTTCAACAAGCAAAGAATGCAGCACCACAGCATTGTCAAAGCCAGCTTTATGGTAAGCGAAAAAAATTGCTAAGCATTCTAAGTCATTTGGTGAAGGAGAATTTATCAAAGAATGTCTGCTGGATGTTGCAAGTATAATATGTCCTGAAAAGAAAAAAGACTTCGAGAATATTCGTTTGTCGAGGCGTACTGTTGTCCGACAGAAATTATGGCTGATGATATCAAAAAAAGTTTAAAAGAGAAGATTGCTAGATTGGAAGCATTTTCTATTGCTTTGGATGACAGCACCGATGCCTCCGATACAGCACAACTAGCAATATTTATTCAAGGAGTTGATGTGGATTTCAACATCACAGAAGAATTATTGGCACTTTGCCAGTTAAAAGGAACAACTACCGGTGAAGAGATATTTGAAACAGTCAACACAGTCTTCGAGAGATTTGGGCTTAAATGGAGTCACTATCTGGCATATGCACTAATAGAGCCCCTGTAATGGTTGGTGCACAAAAGGGATTTATTGGAATAGTTCATGAAAGAGCAAGAGAACTACAGATCCATCCGGAAAGTTTAGCAAATTTTCACTTCATTATCCACCAACAAAATCTCTGTGCAAAATCGATTAAATTCACAAATGTTATGGAAGTTGTAATAGGCAGTATTAACTTTATTAAGTCACGTGCTCTTAATCACCACCAATTTAAGGAGTATTTGGCACACCTATTTTCAGATTATGAAGATGTGTCTTATTATTGTTATATGTCTCAGATCATAAAATCGTTAAAACAATTTTATGATCTGAGACAAGACATTGCAGATTTTATGGACATAAAAGGAAATGCAATTAACCAAGTAAACGATGATGAGTGGGTGTGTGATTTACCATTCCTTGTGGATGTCACCTGATACCTAAACGAACTGAATCTTAAATTGCAAAAACAAGGACAATTGGTTCATGAACTGCATAGACATGTCAAAGCTTTTTGTAATAAACTAAGATTGTTGGAAAGTCAGATAAGAGCTAAAAATTGTTATAATTTTCCTATACTAGCAACTCATAAAATTATCCCTTATAATTGTTATGGAAATGAACTGAAGGTACTAATAGAGCAATTTGATATAAGATTTGCCGACTTCAAAAACAAAGACTCCACATTCACTATATTTGCTCGTCCGATGGATGCTGATGTAAATAATGTGCCAGAAAACTTACAGATGGAACTTATTGAGCTTTAGTCGGATTTAGTGCTAAAATCACAATTTAACAACATTGCTTTGATGGATTTTTATAAATTTTATTTGGTGGAAGAAAAATATACAAATTTACTTGCCTTTTCAAGAAAAATCATTTGTCTTTTCAGCAGCACATATATGTGTGAACAGTTTTTTTCGAGGATGAAATACAATAAATCAAAAATTCGGACAAGAATAACGGATGAAAACCTCGAAAATTCTATGCAATTATCCTTAAATAATATTAACATCAATATTGATAGTCTCGTAGTTGAAGTACAAGGCCAATCTTCACATTAAATTGTTATGTCGTTCATTATATTATAAAATTTATGTAGAGCTTTATACCAAAGCATTATATTATAAATAAATGAAATATGAAGTAGCAACTTGTTTTAATTCATTTAATATTAATTTATTTTATTTAATAATTTGGTCCGGCCCTTGACTCGGAGACAGAATGATAATTTGGCCCCTGAACTAGGAAAGGTTGCCCATGCCTGCTATAGTTGCTTTTAGACTGGTTCTATCTTTTTAACTTTTTAGTCAGTTGCTCATCATCTTTATCAGTTTGCTTGTTTTATTGAATAAGAACGATGCAGAGTTTTCATCTAGAACTCTGTAGTATTTATTTTTCACATGAAATGGTCCTTATGATTTTCTGACTACTGCATTTTCTTTGTTTCTGAAAATCCAAATATTTTAATCTCTCTTTTATTTAGGTAAAAGTTGATGTTCTGTTTTTGGAATATTATTATTATTATTTTGTTGAATTGTTGATATTTAATAATATCACAGTTGTCTATAGTCTAAAATTATTTTTTGGCAATGATATTATTAACAGCCTACACCTGTTGTTCTTTGTGTTTGAACTTTGTTTGTATTTATAGTATCAAATAGGTCTTCCTCAGGAAGGCATCATGAAACAGAGGTTTATAAATCAATTATATGAAAAAATATTTTTTAAAGAATGCATAATTTTTTTGGAATATAGTCCAAAGAAAAAATACAAAAAATCAATAGGCAAACAGAATTTTAATATATGGAATTTTTAACATCACAAAATAGTTTTCAAAAGTGAAATTGTGGCATCCATTATAAATGGACAAAGAGTTATTCTACTTTTGATTTATTTTATAGATGGCAGAAACTGTGGAAGCCATTGTTCAGCAACTTATGGAGAAACAACGGTGTAAAACTGCAGTAAGGACACATGAATGCCCCTGTGATAACAAACCTAAACCACAGAAAAATGCTTCAGGAGGAAACAAATGCAGTCCTACGTTACATTGTATTATTTCTCCCAAAACTCAGGCCGGAACTGTAGTGGGTGTTTGTACTGCTAGTACTTCATTGGTTTCCAGTACGTCAGTTGTTACTCCGGCAACAGCTATTGTTCCTGTTACTCAGTCAGGTAATCATAAAGGAAGTGATATTTCTTTGAAACATGGTCCTACAACTACCACCACTACCAGTGTTGCAACTGTAACCAGTGCATCACGGGCCAGCAGTGTAATTCTAGCAACTCCCTGCAGACCTTTGGTGCAAGATAATAGGGCGGAAGTGCCAAATTTGTCTGTGACTCAGACATCTTCAGCTACAGCTGCCACTGCTGCTGCAACCTCACTTATTCTTAATTTGTCACAGCTTCAAGGGGGAGGAGGCCTTTTAATTTTGAACAGTGCTGCCACCAGAATGGGTCTTACTTCAGCTTCTGTAACACCTGTTACCTTAATCTGTAACCAGGAAGCGGCGGCAACAACGACAACTGCAGCTACTAATAGTAGTAATAGTTCTGCTCAACCAACTGTTTGCTCATCATCAGTCAGCTTGTCCAGTGGCTCTAATTTCAACACCAATATTACTTTTAAATCTCAGAAAGACAAACTTGTGAAAACAGAAAAAGCTGATGTGACTTGCATGACTGGTTGCAAAGGTTTAGCAAGTAGCATTGGAGAACAGAGTATTACATGTGATTTAAAAGAAAATTTTAGTTTGTTTAGTGGTACAGTTGCAATGACTGCTGAGGATATCCAGCAAATGTTGTCAGCCAATCTTTCATCTGCAAAATCTCCATCAAGTTTAAGTAACTCTCCCCAAATCTCAGTGAAAACAGAACCAAATCATTCTGATACTGATCCTGTAGATCTCAATCCAATGGACTTCATTGACAATGACATTTCTACACCGGATGAAGAAGTTTTCAGTCTTGATACCTTTGATATGCTTACTGATCTTCCTAATTTAGATGATCTAAATTCAGACTTAGGAGGAAGTATTGGTCTCTCTAGCAGTAGTTCTTCAGCATACAGTTCAGGATACATGAGTACTATTTATTCTCATCAACAGAGTCCACAATCTCAGTCTGCTATGCACTATAGAGAAGGAACAGCAAACATTTTAGATTATTCACCGGATTGGTCATACACAGAGGTAAGAATTTATAATATAATCTTGTAGATTTTGTATTTAATAGCATATGAGAGAGGAGGTCAAATAGTTTATTTTCTGTGAACTGCTGCTGTTATTTAAATATATTAATGGCATAAACATGAAAAAAAAATTATTTTTCATTTAGTTAATCAAAATAATAAACAGGTAAATATAATGATGCTTGCAAGAAAAATAAAGCACAATCAATCATTAAACAACAGGCAATTTATTAGTAGCTACATTACCTGCAAAATACACCTACTGGCTTCCAACTTAAAATGGACTGGTGGCTTCTTCAGGGTTAAAACACCAAAAAACTATGAATGCATGGATCACTAAGTTGATTAAATGCTGAAAAATCATTATAATACAAAACAAAAGTGATGAGAACATCAAGAAAAGGGAGCTTTCCATCTTTTTCAAGCTATAATGTAAATTTGATACTAAGTTTGAAAAAATTGTTGCAAGCTTGGAACACCATGTTTCCAAATAATCAAGATGTCATCCACATATCTTTACCATACTGCTGGTTTTAGACTCTGTTAGCAATGTCTTCTCAAAATTCATGAATTTTGAGGAGAGAGGGGGCTGTCTATAGCAAGTCCAAATGTTTGTTTCAAAAACATATTGCTCCACTAAAAAAAATTGGACAAGAGACCAACAGTGTGGTGGGAATATTATTAACACCAGATCTCCATGGAGTCAAAAGACTCATGGATGATATCTTTATTATTTGGAAACTTGGCCTCCAAAGCCTTCAATAATTTCTCCATTCCCTTAACTCTTACAAACCTACTATCAAATTTACACTGTAGCTTGTTTTCCTTAACTCCCTTTCCTTGATGCTTTCATCACTATAAAGCTTGAAAATGGTATTACTCTTGAAGTGTATCGTAACCTACACATGTAGGACATTATCTTCATGCCTCATCCCTTCACTATCCTTCTCAAAAATTATGCATCATCGACACCCTGGAGAATAGAGAAGTTCCTATTATGAAAAATGATGACTGACTCAAGATAGAGCTCCAGACTCTTTCTAATTTTTTTTGTTCTCAAAGGCTATTCCAAGAAAACAGTTGATAGGATTTTATTTTTGAATCTTACTGCTCCTAATAACCAGAATAACCAGTGGAATGAACCGTATGAGAACAGGTTGAGGATTTGTGGGTTGCAAAAATTGGTTGATAGGCGGAGGAGGGGAGATATGATTGAGACATTCAAATTACTGAAGGGTTTCTATAAAATTAATTCAGAAGATATTTTTGAGTACAGGGCTGGTTGTGGGAGGACTAGGGGACATCCATGGAAACTGGGCAAAAGTGTGGTTAGTAAAGGTGTTAGAGCTGGGTTCTTTACTTTTAGAGTAGTGAATGAGTGGAATGCGCTCCCTGAGTCTGTGGTGGATGCTGTGACAGTGAATGAGTTTAAGGCGAGGTATGATAGATACTGTATGAATGTCAAATAGTTGTGATGAATATGATTTGGGGCCTCCCTCGATGAGTCCAATGACTCCCTGGAGTTGCCCGTAATAATAGTAATAGTAATAGAATATCCAATACAAAGACTCCTTCACAATACCATATATTGGAAGTTCCTCAATTAAAATAACATCTTTTTTTTTTTCAAATATCACAACATTAAAGTTACTTTTAAACCAATTCAAACTGTTCATAGCCTCCTGAGGTCTCCTAATGATAGCACACCTCTCTACAAATACCCAGGACTGTAAAGAATTCCAAACTCATGTGCAGACAAGTCTTGAATTTTAGGTTAGAAAGAAATAAAGAACATGTTGCAGATGATGACCATAAAAAAGAGACAGATCTGGTTTGACCAACCATACTTATAATACCAACCATGCAGTGAACTGGAACTTTTCTACCATGCCTTATATAGAAAAGAAATTTCATTCCAGACTTCTGAAAGAATCGTTTATGGTTATCCGTTCACATGGATCACTGAATAAAAACCAAGGACTGATATTAAATGACATATGGAAATCTCTTATCAAATCTTTTAACATTAGAGATTTCAAATTCACCAACAATTATCTTCTACTGCTAACTGCTGACAACTAATGCATGTCACAGATTTTTACTTTTATTGTCTAGCATGAATTTACCTGTTTGTATGGTAAAGGTTGTTTGGCATTTAATCAACTTTTGTGATCCATGTGTTTAAAGTTGTTTCATGTTTCAACACTAAAGAAGTCACCAGTTCCATTTTAGGTGGTGAAACTAGTAGGTATATTTTTACTTATAAATTTCCTGTTATTTCATGAACATTTTAGATGTAAAACTTTCTCTATTTAAATATAAAGTAGCAACAATTTAAAAGTTCTGAACAATTACCCATAATGAGCTAAAAATTAAAAATTGTTATGCTTCATATAAGGAAAAATAATTTTATCGTTTCTTTTTCTAGAAGTAACAGTGATTATGAGGAGTCATTGAGAAATTGCATGAATGCCATTGTTTCCTGTTAATCATTAGAACAAATTGATTTATAAAAAATAAATAGTAAAAACTTGATTTAAACTTTATTATATGGATACCTTTAGGAAGGACAATGACTTATTCAACTCTCTTGAATAATCTATCCTGTTGAGCTTACATATCAATTATCATACCAGTAAAGGTTGGTCAATTGGTCACATATCGATTATTTAGCCAGAAAAAGGCTGGCCAATTGATAGAGCCTCTGCTACTAATGGCTCACGCAAAACGTTAAGCAAGTTTAAGCACGGTTAGTAGTTGGAAGGGATATTGTTCGATGCTATTGGCACACTCTCCCTCGATGAGTCTTTGGACTCCCTGGAGGTGTCACATAATAATAATATAATAATAATACCTCTCCTCAAACTCATTCACAGACAGTACATTCACCATTCATTGGCAATCCATTCCACTCACTGGCCAGGAGAAAAATGTATGAAGTAGTGTCATCTTCCATCATATCATATTATGCAATATTTTGTTTACCTCTGGTCTATAAAGTCTGCTTCAACAGTTTCTTTCTTTATTTTATCATTTCTCCTTTCTGTTTACCAGGATTTGTCACTTGTATTCCCTTAATCAATCCTACCCACAAAATTCCATAATTCTAATATCATTAGGGTGTAGGCTGCAAAAAGATAAGTAAATTTCATATTTAATGTGGGACAGTATTGTCTGATTTCTAGATCGAGTGTTAATATGAGATTTTGAGTGTGGAATGTGGTGTTTAGTTAAATTTCTAAGGCAGTATTACTTTAAATTCATTGTTTCTTGCTAGTACTGTGATACAACATGGCAGTGAAAGATAGATCACTGCATAAGTTACTGTAAAAGACAAGTAAAGCGAGTTGTGTGGATTTTTAAAAAATGGTACTGTGTCGCTAATGTATGCACACGTCGGAAGATATCACAGATGTTTATGTGGAGAGGTTGAATAAGAGAAAGCAGTAAGTGTGGATATGTAAAGTGCAGTATTCATGAGGAATGTTTATTTATGAGTAAGAAGCATTCCATTGTAACTGAAACAGTAGTTGAGGAAGGCTGTGTGAATGTTCAGAAAATGTTCAAAAGTGATAGCAAGAAAAAGAGTTCGATTAACGATACACCATGTGTGTGTATTGAACAGAGTGCAATTAACAATAAAATAGTGAGTGGGGTTGATGGTAAATAAGCTAGTGTGACTGATGATAAGATAGTGAGAACAAAAGAATGATGCAAGATTTGAAAGCAGAGTTGGTGATGATGAGGCAAGATATGAAGCAAATGCAAGTAAAATGAAGAGAACTGTAGATATGTATGGAAGAGTGAAGAAGACTGGAACAAATTATGTTGGTACCGAAAGACTCACGAGTTGCATTATATGGCGATTTGATTATTAGAGGTGTGGTAAATGTGGTAAATGAGGAGATGTACAATGTTTTTTTTTCCAAAAAGGCAACACGAATAGAGTGATTGAGGCATTAGATATCAGGAGTAAGCAAGCAAAAGAGTTGGCAGTGGTAATAGAAACAAATGACTTGACTAGGAACAAGGAGAATGTAAGACTGGATATCAGGAGTTGTTGAGAAGGATCAAAGTTAAGGTAATGGGAAAGGTAGTCAATATGTT
The DNA here is from genome assembly GCF_054136105.1 of Typopeltis vanoorti. Taxonomy (NCBI): domain Eukaryota; kingdom Metazoa; phylum Arthropoda; class Arachnida; order Uropygi; family Thelyphonidae; genus Typopeltis; species Typopeltis vanoorti. Next base: position 126,088,941 of record NC_143552.1, read on the forward strand.
TCCCAAGTATGACAGTGATGAGATGAGGCAGAGAGCAAGGATTATGAATGGTATTTAGCATAAATGTGTAAAGAGGAAAGGGGCGTATCTTGTTAATGTGTGAAATGAGTTTGAAGGACAAACTGAACTATATAAGACTTTGTTTGAATGGTTTTGATATGAGTCATTTGGAGAGACTGCTGCTGGAAGGGAGAATAATGAATACAGAGAATGAATCTAAGTAAGTAAGAAGAGATGTGAAAGAGTGGTTAGAGTAAGGAAGGAGAGATTGAAGTGGTGCTTATGAATGGAGAAGTGGGAAGCATGAGTGTAGAGAATGAGTGAACAAGTGTACAATACAAACAGGAAGACTCAACACAGCATCAGAAAGTTTGATGCTCAATGAGGAAGTGAATGTGTGTGTGCAGATAAGAAGGGAATGGGATGGCCTGGGATGTAGAAAGAAAAGTTGGATTTAAATAAGGTTCTGGGATGGGTAAGGAGAAAAAGAAATGGCCCAAGGAAGGTATGGAGAAGTCATATCTAATAAGTGGTATCAGTGAAGCTTTTTATAGATCCAGGAATGAGCTGTTACATTTGTATACAAATGCTAGAAGTATCAGAAACAAGGAAAATGAAATGGTTGCATTGATTGAGTTTGCTCACCCAAAAATTGTTGGAATAAGTGAGACATGTTTGGATGAGGATGCCTTCCTGACTGGAATAGAGATGGAAAGGTATGATGTTTTTCATGAAGATTGAAAGTGTAAAACATGTTGAACTGGAAATCTTCTGAAATCATTTTCCCAAACCTTCAGTCTGTTTGATTGTCTTGCAGAAACTCCATATTAAAATCATTCCTTGTTTTCATATCCAATTTAGCATCATCAGCAAATAATTGCATATCTTCCTTCAAGCCTTTCCCAATGTCATTAATAAGCAAACTGAAAATAATGGTCTGAGGACAAAGCTCTGTGGTATTTCAGTGATCATTTTCTTAAACTGCTTAACACTTCACATACTACTTTCTGGTACCTCTTGGTTTTTGACCCTCTTATCCATGCTGCTAAATGCTTTCCATTCCTAAATGCTCCAGTTTATATACTAACTTTCCATGCAATATTCTGTCAGATGCATTAACAAAGTCCAGTAATATTTTTATAACCATTTCCCTTAACCAGCTCATTGGTTCCCTTAACCAATACTTGAACTATCATTACAGTGTTATTGAATTATCTGTAGTTGGTTGCATAAGATTTGGAACCTATGCACTTGTGCAATAGAGTCTTTGGCCTGCTTTCCATTCCTTCAGAATTCTACTTGGTTGAGACTTAAATTGAATAATTATGTCAGAGATATTCCATTTCCTCTGCACATTCTTTTAATGCATGCTGAAATTCTGTTTATTTCAATAGCTAGTAGAAAGTAGGTATGGCTGAAATATTGAAGTTTTTGCTTTTATTGGTTTTAATTTGATAGTAGTGTTCATTATCATTATGAAAAGCAATAAACAGTTTTCCTCCTGCTCAGAGAGCATCAATTAACAGTTTCACTGCCCAGTTTTGAAGATATTATGAGATTCTATCAGAAATAAAGAAATGGTACATTTCTTTCTGATTGTGTCGCTTTTGATGAATTATCGAAACAAATTGGACATTGCACATCATAACAATTGCCAACATATTTGATTTTTTTTGTGGGAATTTTGACAAAACACAGTATTCTGAAATATCTTACAGCTCTCCAACACGGATTATCTGTTAGACAATTTGACATGGATATTGTGCAAATCAGTAGATCAGAATATCAAGATCTAAGTGGATGATATAATAATAAAATCATAAAAGTAATGGAATGACTAAATGGAATAACATTAGGAAAAATTATTTCATATTTATAGAATTTTTGGCTAGGTTTCCTAGCCATTGTCAGAATAGTTGAAAATAGATACACCCAATAAGAACGACACTTCAGTTGCAAGCTTATGGCAGTATATTCTATTAACTGACAATTGGCCATCCCTGGAAGTTACGAAAGGAAACTGTGAGAAAGAGGGTGAGGAGTGGTTTCTTTGCATGGAGGGTGGTTGAACCATGGAATACATTGCTTGATAGAGTGGTGAGAGCGAGAATGGTCAATGCGTTTAAGGAGTGGTATGATAGACTTTGTGTTTCCTAGGAGGGACCTCCTTTGGTGAGTCTTGATAGGCTTGTGTTTCTTAGAAAGAACCTCCCACGATGAGTCTTTTGACTCCATGGAGGCCTGAATAATAATAATAATTGTAGGAGGATAACTCCATCTACAACTATTCAAATTCAAAGGAAAGTTTTAAGGCAGTTGTTTTTGTTGAAATTGGTCTATGAATGTGTTTCACAGTCTTTCTTTTATGTTGGACTTTAGTTTTATTCCAATGAATTTTATTCCTGGTGGATACTTTGCCAAACCAGACTTATCAAACTCTTGAAGTAGAATGTACTCTTGATGTTCTAGACCAGTGATTTTCAACCTTTTTTCATAATATGGCACACCTAGACTAATTATTAAATTCTGCTGCACACTAAAAATATATTCTTTAAATTTTTTGATTGATTAGTTTTGATTGATTTACACACACAAGATATTAATAATAGTAATTATCTTTTTTGCTCCAAAAAAATGTAAACTATATTTTTGACATTTTGAGTAAGAAAAACAATACTCAAAATTATTTTTAAAATTTTTTATTGATTTTTTCAAATGAATATTAAATGTATTAAATACCATACATACTTGCAGTTAATTTTAATGAGATATCTGAGCTTGGTGTTGTTTCAGAATGTCTTTTGTGCGAGGTCGAATTTTAGATAGGCATACTTTTAAATAATCTTCCAAGCTGCGATCTATTTTTGTTCTTAATAATAATCATTGTGGAAAAGCTTGATTTGCACAAATATGATGTGGGGAATGGAAATACTTCTATTGCTTTTTTGGTAATATTAGGAAATTCACTTCTTTAGAGATAACCAAAACGAAGTAGTATCTATCATTGACCTCTGTCATTTCTTTTATCTGTTAATTCGTCCTCTTCTGTCATCTTTAAATTTCCCAATTTACACGTGCTCAAGACAAACGGATCTCTTATCCAATCGAAGGATAATATGTCAAGTGAGGGAAAATATTTTTCAATATTTGTATTTAGTAATCTTAAGGTTTATAAAATTAGATCTATTAGATTTTTGTTCAGTTGGCACTTTTTTGTTAGTTCAAACATATTTACTGCATTTTCTTTTCTGATTCTTTCTTCCCAAAGCATTAGTTTTTCCTTGAATGCATTAATTTTGTCAGTGGAAGTAAGAATGTTTTCACAGTCTCCCTGCATACTTTTATTAAGTGTATTTAAAGATTGAAATAAATGCAACCTTACTGCACCAAAGCTCGTCGCTAAGAAAATCTGATAACTCAAATTGTTGAGTTGTCAAAAAAATTAGAATTTCCTCTTTTAGTTCATAAAATCTAGAATAAAACTCATCCACGAGATAACCATCTCGCTTCTGTATGTATTAACAACTGCATGCAAGCTTCCATTGAGGAGCATAGTGCTACAAACAATCTCGATTGTAATGGCTCGGTTTTATATAATTGACAATTTTGATACCGTCTAGTACTATTTTATGCTCAGGTACCAATGATTTTGATGCTAGTACTTCTCTGTGGAGAAAACAATATGTAAAAATAATTCTAGGATTCTTATTTTGAGCCAGTGTAACAAATTCCTTTACATTTCCTGACATCGAGTGGGCACCATCCATGCAAATACTAATGCAATAATCCCAAACAAGTTATGGCAGTTAAAGTAATTATCAACAACATCAAAAATATCTCAGCCTTTCATTGTTTCTGGGAGTTGTCGACAAAGTAAAAACTATTCTATAATATCTTCCTTATAAATAAATCTACTGAAGGCTAGAAGTTGAGCTTTACCAGTTACATCAGTTGATTGGTCCAACTGAATAGCAAACATATCTGCTTCTTTAATGTGAGATACCACTTGCAACTCAACATCTTTGGCCAAATCCTGAATACATCGATAAATGGTGTTATCTGATATAGGAATTCAGATTCTTCAATTGTGTGAGGTTTCATTTTATTAGTAACAATTTCTGCGATTGCTTAACTGGCTTCTTAGGCCTTTTTGGACACAGTTAGAAATTTAGTCCATCTTTTTGCTTGAATAATTTTATCCGGTAGAAGTCTTTTAAAATATTCAGCTGGTTTTTCGCTCAAGTGAGAATGTTTAGATTCTAAATGTCTTTTTAATTTACTTGGAACCACAGCATTGTTTGCTAATTTTTCACCACAAACTATGCATGTAGGACATGGCAGATCTCCTTGACTGGAAATAAAGCCAAATGACAAATAATTTTTGTCATAATGGCAAATGTTAGTTTTTAATTTAGTTTTAGAAGAACCAGTGCTAGATATGGTATCAGCTGCCGATGTGCTGGGCAAAACTAGCTTCACTTTCTTCTTTCTTTCTTTTTTTTTTTTTTTTCTTTCGACGTACTAGTTTCATTTTCTTTTGTCTTCAAATTTTCGTTTTTTTATTACAAATTTATCCATGTTAAAGGAATACTGTTAAATAAAATTAACTGAATGAAAAAAAAAGCAATAAAAGAACTCTTACCAGTTACCTTAAAAATAAGAGAATTAAATGAAGTTATTTGTGAACACACTTATCAAAAGATTAAAGCTAATTAACACACAATTTTAAACCGATTCATCAACTGTAAGTTTCATAAAATTTAATTAAGGGAGCTTTAGGTGCGGATGGAAGAACCAGACACTAATAAATAAATGCGCAAATTACGACATTATTTCTTTCAATTAATTTGTTTTCACAAATTTCGCGGCAGACCTGAAGACCTCTCGCTGCACACCGATTGAAAATCGCTGTTCTAGACAAATCTGAGATGAACAACTCATCTGTCCGTAATAACAGAGGCTCTATGAACACAAGATCCTGTAAACTTCAAGATAAGAAAGGGAAGAATGTTTGCCTTTTGGAGAGGCTAGGAAGTAATTTAGTTTTTAAACTGGATGAAAAGAAATTTATAAGTCAATGTGCTGAGTGCTGAAGAAGTGGCACCACAATTTTCTCAGACAGTCCTTTAACATATGGAATTGAAATTCTAGATAGTTCTTCTTGAGGAGGATTAGGATGAAGGCTATATTTATTAATTATTTTTGTATTGTAACCATTAGAGATGAAAGTAACTCTGATAAATGACAGTTGCTTATTTAAAAGAGAACAGTCTAGTAAATACATTAATGCTGCTTCACATCATCACCCATGTCAGAAATATGGTGTGATTGAAACTTTAGTTCACTATGCACATGAATTTTAGTCTGCTGAGTCTCTTTTAAATAAAGAATTGTCATTTATTAGAGCTGCTTTCATCTGTACTCCCTCTCCTCCTCCCACACACACACATACATACATACATACATACTCTAGAAGACAGTTGGGTACTGAGCCATTGTCAATTACATTGACAATAGCTCTGTACCCTAAGCTATGGCCTTTATAGGAATGTTAGTCGTGGTTGAGAACATTAAGGTTTTCAATGAAGCTGGCTTTATTGTTAAGAAAGTTGGTTAAAGAAAGGGAATCAATAGTTCAGAATAGTCAGTAGAATCAGCAGAACAAACAGCAAATGAAATGAATTTAATGGAATGAAGTGAAAGAGAGAGAGTTTTAGAACAAAAGGACAAAAAAAGGAAATTTTTTTGTCCTTTTGCACCACTCTGTCATGGTATATCAGAGTTGAACCTATTCACAAATGGAATGTTTGAGACAAAAAAAATAATAATAATATGGAGCCGAGATAACTGAGATGAGTACTACTTATAGAACCTGAAATTCAAGTTTTTTTGGAAGAGTAGATGTGGTGTTGAAGATTTATAATAATGGAAATGAATTGAGTTTGAAACTAAATTTGAATATATTTGTAAAGTGAATGTGGAAGGTGTGAAGAGATTTGATGTTTTCTGCTTATAGTCTGTTTCTTTTCATGGTTTCAGTTTTACTTCTCTCATGGTTATTATTTAAGGTGAGTTGAAATTGTGAAGAACAGAAAGTATATGATAATAGATTCTTTACCATACACATGGAGAATTATGCCCAAATGCTCTGAAATTATGGTCTTGATAGTGTCCTCCATATGTATCTTAGATTTTTTCTGGACAGCAACATTATTTGCTAGCTAACCGAGAAGCCTTCTCCTAAAGCATAGTCATTAGGTTTTGTCTATTATACTATACTATACTATACTATACTATTTAGTGGCTGATCTGCATGGTAATGATTTTAAAGCTTTTTCCTTGAAAAGAAGAAATGTTGATCCATTGTATATGATCTAACTCTGTAAAGTCACTCTTATGGCATACTAGAAAAATGATGATTATTATTATCATCATTCCAAGACCCCCATGGAGTCAAAGACTCATCATGGAAGGTCCCTTTGTCATACAGATGGCTCATCATATGGTGCCTTAAATATATTCATATTCCCTGTAGACACCACACTCTCAGACAGTGCATTCCAATCATTTGCAATTCTCCATGAAAAAAACCTGCTTCTTACTCTCATGCTCACCCCTCCTTTATACAGCTTCGAGGGATGACCTCTTGTTCTGCTTCCATCTCCTTCTATTTTGTGAAAAACTTCTTCAACATTAATCTGATAACAGCCCCTTACAAACTTGTATGTCTCTCTCTCTATCATATCACCCATCTTCCTCCTAACCACTAGACTCTGCACACTACATCTTCTCAACCTTTCCTCATACTCAACATTCCAGAGACAGAAACTACCTGTCAATCACCTCTCAACCCTTTCCAATATCTCTTCATCCTTTAGAAAATCAGTTGACCAAATCTGTGAACAGTAGTCCATATGTGTCCTAATCAAGACCTTATACAATGGAACTAGAATTTCAGTTGTACAAGTAATTTCTTTCTACAAGTCAGTGTCCTTTACATCATTGCCAGAATTTATGTTGTCCTCACAATTTTGGCAATGTGTCCTTTAAATTTTAGATCCATATCCACCATCACCCTAGGATCTCTTATGTACCCCACCTCCAACAATATATCCCTACTAAGCATGAATTCTACATCCCATCTTTGTTTCCCATATTTTAAAGCCGTATATTTCACAACATTGAACTGGCATCCCCACTCCCATGTCCATTCACTCAATGTATTCAAGTCTTTTTATAAGGCTACCACAACATCTGCTCTGCTCCTCATAGTTCATCCCAACTTTGCATCACCTGCAAACAACTGAATATCCCCATTCACATCTTTCCCAGTATTATTAACATACAGGTTAAATAAATGGTTCTAAAACAGACCTCTGAGACACACTACTTGTGACTTCCCTCTTCTGGCATCCTTTAGAAAATCAGGTGACCAAATATTGCTTTCCCATACACAACCACTTAGATTGGCCTATAATTTGATGCTTGAGTTCTGTCACCTCCCTTATGAAGTGGTAATATCTTGCTTCCTTCCACTCCCTTGAACTTGATCCAGTATAAGACTCTCATTAAACAAATATGCTAAGGCAGATGTCATCTTCTTGGCACATTATTTCAAAATATGTGGTGATATATCATCAAGTCCCACAGCCTTATTTAATCAAGTTTGTTCAATTCCCCATATACGTCTTGCTCACTTATAGTCAGTTTCTCTTCATCTTCATCCAGTGCTCTCAATGATGTCACATTCACAAAGATGAAAGATATTTAATCTTTGTGAATATGATATCATTGAGAGTTTGAGAGCATGGGATGAGGAGAAAGAGAGATTGACTATGAGTGAACAAGAGGTATATGGGGAATTGAGCAAACTTGATGCTCAATTGGAACTGCTCATTAAATATATCAACTATATCCTCTATAGCAATTGTACTTATACCATTTTCTCCAATAAATGTTATCATTATTATTATTAAGAGAGACCTCCAGGGAGTCAGAGACTCATTGAGGGAGGTCACATACTACACACACACACACACCAGTGTCAACCTACAGTAATCTTTTTTTTTGCTGGCTACATATTGAAAGAACTTCCTAGAGTTTTTTATTTATTTATTTATTATTATTATTATTATTTTTGCTTCATTGGCTAACTGCTGCTCATACTGCACTTTTGCTACCAACTGAGTAACCCCTCCTTTCCTGTTCTTTGTACTACTTATCTTGCATTGCCTCCATAATACCTTCTTTCTCTGCATTGCATGCTTAATTGTGTCCTGAGTTTCACATATTCAGCAACCTTGTAATTCCACATATGAGGGTTGTTTGAAAAGTTTGGTAAATTTCCAATAGATGTCAACACAATTTGTACGTTCATACCAGTGTCGGTACGTATCATCATCTTTTTCATGACCCCTAGCAAAATTTTAGCCATGTGTGACGCGTAGTTCTCATCTGGCAAACATTTAAAATGACCGTGTTTGCATTTTTCATAAAAATGTTAAAAAACAAGTTTCGTGCAGTGATAAAACACTTTTATTTGAAGAAGTGAACAGCCATGCAGATCAAAGCCGAGTTAGATGCAGTTCATGGGAACTCTGCACTAGCATTAAAGACTATTTATTTTTGGATAAATGAGTTTAAACATGGTCATAAATCCATCTAAGATGAAGTGCGCTCCAGACGCCTGACTGAGGTCACTATGAAGGAAATGATTGACAAAATCCATGGTATCGTTATGGAAGACAGTCAAATATAAGTGCTTGAAATTGCTGAGATTGTAGGCATTTCAACTGAACAAGTGTATAGTATCCTGCACGAAAAATTGCACATGTATCATCTTTTGACTGTCGATCAAAAACACATGCATAAAGACATTTCAGCATGGTGTTTGGCGATGCTTAATCACAATTTGCAGGATTTTTTATGTCAATTCATGACTGTAGATCAGGGGGTCTTCAACCTTTCAGACAGTGCAGGCCGCATTAAAAATTTCAATGAAACCTGCGGGCCACTAAGCTATACTGCAGTATTTAGAATTGTAAGATGCTTTCCAGATTCACAAGGAATGCTGTGCATTTGATACTTTACATAAAATCCTATAAAAATAAACAAACTTCAGCTTTAAGAGCATAGGTAGGAGATAAGTAAATACAATCAATACTTGAAAAAAGATAATTTAATGAAGAAAACATTCTTTTTTACAATGTCAATGGGAAACTTGGCAATGCTTTTATTTGACCAGCTTGTTGATGTTGGAAGTTGCTATGCACAGAGTATTCTTGAGATGTTGGTCCATAATGTCAGTTCATGTCTTGGACTTCACATGCTTCATTCTGGAGAAGAATTGCTCACATAAGCTTTGTTAGGAAGCTCACATGTGCTTCCTAACAAAGCGCATATCTTCAAAGCATGCCGGTGAAGATTAGGGAATGCGTCCTCAGAAATGTAGTCTTTGGAAAATGTAAGTAAGAAATGTAAGCACTCCAAATGAAGTTTTGGAGTTCAAGCAACTCCATTTGTACTGAGCCTGGTATTTCGCAGCATTGACACTGAATAGAATTGAAAATAAATCTAAAGAAGTCTATTGGTTCTGAAAATCACTAAATCCGTCTTCGAATTCACATCGCAACACGGCTAATTTTGTAGTGTATTCATCAGGAGACGAACAGTTGGACCCAGCGAGAAGCTGAAAATGAGTTAAGTCTTTTTTTGCAAGTTGTGTCCCCCAAAGTTTGAGGTTGGCCACAAAAGTTTTGATGTGATCAAACAGAGTGTGCACCAGTTGATCTTTGAATTGTAGCCGTGTATTTAGGATGTTCATATGCAACGAGATGTTGGTCACAAAGGCAAAGTCTGTCATCTACTTCGTATCGTTAAATTCCACAATCGGATTCCCCCTTGGTTTGCATGAACTGCTGTATTTGGCTCCTTAAGTCAAAGACTCTTGTAAGAACCTTCCCTCTGCTCAACTAACGCACATCACTGTGATCCACTTCGCACTCTTGGGTCAAAAACTCTTGGAATTGACGATGATTCAATCCTCTTGCCCTAATAATGTTGACAACAGTCACAGTAACTTTCATGACATTCTCAAATCCAATAGTTTTCACGCACAAATTCTCCTGGTGGATTAAACAGTGGTAATTGACAAAATCTTTTCCTTCTAGTTCAGTTCTTTCCATAGCAGCTCAACAAACCCTTCGTTCTTTCCCACCATAGCAGGGGCACCATCAGTTACCACACTCTCGAGGTTGGTTAGGCTGAGGTCGAAACGCTGGAGCATTTTCTTGGCAGCTTCAAGAATATCAGTGCCGTTCATCATTCCCTTCATAGGTACAATGCTGGCAGTTCTTCTGTCACATCGAATTGTTGATCAATACCACGGACAATGATAGCCAGTTGTGCTGTATCATTCACATCTGTGCTCTCATCTAAAGCAAGTGAATATGACGTAAATTAAGATGACCGTTTTTTTAAAGTTCCTTCAATGTCATTGACAAGTTCTTTGACACATCGTGCTACAGTTACCCCAGACAAACTAGGTTTTTTAAACACTTCCTTATTATTTGGGCACAGAATATCCCCATCGGCGATGAGACACCCTTTTACAACCTGCCGTCCAAGAAGGCTTTGATTTTTTAGCAATTTTTTCAGCTATTACATAATTTACTTTGATGCATGCTTCACTCTCTTCCCTCTTGCCTTTTAAACATATACCTTGGTGGCATTTTAAATCAATTTGGAGACGGTTCACTTTCTCCACACAAAGCCACCCTTGAAGGTGATCGAAATTGGGCATATGCTTTGTCTCATAGTGTCGTTTTATATTGTATTCTTTTGATATTGACACTGACTCACGACAAAATAAACACGCTGGCTTATTGTCAATCGGCACAGGGAAGTACAAATTGGTCCACTTTTCATCAAAAACCCGACAAGAATCCCTCGATTTACGCTTTTTACTCGTAGACGCCATAGTTGATGAAAGGTGAACCCAAAAAAATGATCAAAATGGCTGTGTAATGGTTATTATCCGCTGAATATGTCTCTCACTAATAATGAAAAAAGTCTGGCAATATAAAACCACAATATGCTTTGGCTGACACGACAAACCTGCGTGCGCTTATACATGAATATCACACTGTTCACGACTGACTGACTGTGGATGAGATTCTCTTGTATTTACATATGAAAATAAAGTATCGAGAACCTTCGAGATGTATCTGGAAGGCATTAGGTAGCGCACTCGAATGAACTACTGCTTCAGCCATCTACCAGTGACATTATTGCTAGTACTTAAGTACTAGCAACAACTTCAGCCATCTACCTCTTGGCACTGGTAGATGGCTGAAGAAGCATATCTATTTAATATTTATTTTTATAGCATTTTATGTAAAGTATCAAATGCACAGCATTCCTTGTGAATCTGGAAAGCATCTTACAATTCTAAATACCACAGTTAATAGAAAAGCACTGAAAGAGCACTGAAAAGAGCACTGAAAAGCACTGGTGAAAGAGCACTGAAAAAAGCAAAGACTGTTTTGTCAGCTGGGAAGGTGATGGCCACTGTTTTTTGGGATTCCCAAGGAATTATCATGATGGACTATTTGGAAAAAGGGTAAAACAATAACAGGAGTTTAGTATGTGTCATTTGGACCATTTAAAAGAAGAGCTGAAGGGAAAAACAGCCAAGATTGGTACACAAAAAAAGTGCTCTTTCATCAAGACAATGCACCGTCCCACACATCAGCTGTTGCAATGGTAAAATTGCATGAATTTAGGTTCTAATTGGTTCCACATCCACCATATTCTCCGGATTTTACCCGTGTGACTTCTTGTTCCCAATCTTAAAAATTCAGCTTGGTGAGAAAAAAATTCTCTCTGAACAAGGATGTCATCAAGGCTGTCAGTGACTATTTTGCACAATTTGACAAATCCTACTTTTTAGATGGGATGAAAAATTTGGAAACTTGCTGGACCAGATGCGTAGACCTCGATGGAGACTATGTTGAGAAATAAAGGTGATTTTTTTCAAAAAATGCATTTAACTTATTTTTTTTACCAAACTTTTCAAACAACCCTCATATATGCCCTTTCCTCACATGGTTGGCAACTGCCTAAGTAACGGTCACTCTCACCAACAGGAGGGAGATTTGACATCCTCATTTATGACATCCTCTCATGAGATAATCAAATCCAAGACCCTCAATCCTGGCATGCCTCTGTTACATTCTGTCTGATATAGTTATTCCTCAGAATAACTGAGAAATAACTTGTGAAATTCATTCTTTACTTTCAGTTGCTATCTCTTCATCTGAATCTTTATTGCCATAATTAAAATAATTGATATGACTTCTTCATATCTTCCTCGAACCATTTATTTTTCTCCTTACCCATCCCAGAACATTCTTCAAATCCATCTGTTCTCCCTACATCCCAGGCCTTTCCATTCTCTTCTTGTCTACACACATACACATTTGCTTCCTCTTTGAGCATCATCCTTTCTCATTCTGTGTTTTCCTGTTCAACATAAGTCTTCCTATTTCCCTGTTTGTCTTGCACATTTGTTCTCTCATTCTCTGCACTCATGCTACTCACTTCTCCCTTCATAAGCACTACTTCAATCTCTCCTTTCTTACTATCGAAGTCTTTCACATTGCTCCTTACTCGCTCAGATTCATTTTCTGCATTCATTACTCTTCAAAGTCCATTATACTGGGTCTTTTCTGTATAGTCCAAACATGGTTATGTAGTCTCCAGATAAGCAAAGTAGTGTTATTATATTTGGTGCTGAAACTCTTCCACTTAATAGTGCCTGCCTAGTACCAGAGAGACCATGGCTTGAACATCTGTTTCATCAGTGTTTTATGACTTCTTAGAAAGTTCAGCTTTTTAGACATTATAATTCTGTGTGTATCACAGAAAGTGCCTTAGAAAAATAATGAAATTTCCAAACAAACCACAGTGATAGAAATGCAGAAGAATTTTATCGTTCAAACAATGGTTTTATTTGTTTAACAATAAAAAGTGGATGATATATATACATGTATTTGTAAATTCTTTCTTTTAAGGTTACACGGTGATCAGCACTCATATTTGTAAATTTAGGGACACAAAAACACACGTGTTGAACAGATTATTTTATTAATTACTAATAAAATAAAACTTGACGTTTCAACCTCTATATCGAGGTCATCATTGGAAGAATACAACTGTATAAGGAACCAAGCTACATGCTCATGCCCTGTATACCGGTAAACTAAATCTACGTAGTTAATAAATCCTTTTTCCTAGCCTGACCTCTAGTGATTAAAAAATAAAATAAATAAAAAAATATATATAAATAAAATAAAATAAAATTAATTAATTAATTAAAAAAATTATATATATATGTATATATATATATATATATTATAAATAAATATATACAACTGCAATAAACTGCTAAAGTCCTCATGTATTAATATTCTTCTAGATAGTTCCGATTGTTATAAAATGATTTCTTTCAGTTGCTGTTGAATGTTCTAACCACTTCACCAGGTTGTCTTCTTGTAGTGGGATTTTTCTAAGGCTAGTTTAGGTTGTTATACAGGTTGTAGATGGGTCCTCCACATTCTTGAAACAGTTAGGCCATCGTTTTTGTTGAGATTTGGGTTGTGTTTAAGCATTTCACATGACTCTTTAAATTTTCTCTCAAACCAGGTTTTGGTGCGGTGTAGGGACTTGGTATTTTTCCAGTCAATTCCACAGAATTGACTGGAAAAATACAAAGTCCCTTCACCTTTTGGAGTGCGTGGTCAGAAAGGCCGGTTTTACCAAAATGGAGGTATTTAATGTGTCGTTTGCATTCGTCTTGTCTGATTGGGATATAAAAAGTCTTCCATATAAAAGTTAGCTATTGGGGGAGAAAGTGGTGAGCCCATGGCTGTACCTTCTTTTTGAAGATAAAAATTGTTTTGCCACACGAAATATCCAGAGCGGAGTACGTGGGCAAAGAGGGCCGTGATGTCATGTGGAAATATATTCTGTAGGAGCAAGATCATGTCATTGATCGGGACATTGGTGAAAAGGGAAGTTATGTCAAAGCTGACTAATAAATCTTGGTCGTTGAGTGTAATGTTTTTAATTTTGTTAATGAAATGTTGTGTATTTTTTATGTAGGAAGGGGACTGACCTACTAATTCCTTGAGTGTGGCAGCTAATTTTTTGGCTAAGTGATAATTTGGGCTGTCAATTCCTTCAACAATTGGACGAAGCGGTGTGCCTGGTTTTGTTAGGTTAGGAGCAACCAACCAACCATCACTGCTTGGTTATCAACCAATCAAACCACAATCTCACCCAAGGTGAACTCTCGCTGCTAAAGAAAGGTTTGAACTATGCCATTGCTCCGAGGTTAGTAAACAAACTTGATATCGTGTATCATATTGAGAGAGGTTTAAGATCCCTCCCAACCATTCTGGCTGATAAAATATGAATGGAAACATCGTGTATACTAAATGCTAACAAAAAACTAAGTACCAACTTAAACAAAACCGAAAATCTAGCCCTTAAATCCTTAAAAAATAACCAAGACATTATAATCATGAAAGCAGATAAAGGCAATGCCACTGTCCTTTTAGACCATATAACATACATTGAAAAAATGAACCATTTAAAAACCCCACAAAACGTAACAAAAAGAAAACAACTGAATTAATCAAATCCGTCTACACATGGCCCGAAGAAACAACAAAAAAATTAATACCTCAGTATGCCTGTGCGGCCAGAATATATGACTTGCCAAAAATACACATACCAGGCACACCGCTTCGTCCAATTGATGAAGGAATTGACAGCCCAAATTATCACTTAGCCAAAAAATTAGCTGCCACATTCAAGGAATTGGTAGGTCATTCCCCTTCCTACATAAAAAATACACAACATTTCATTAACAAAATTAAAAACATTACACTCAACGACCAAGATTTATTAGTCAGCTTTGATATAACTTCCCTTTTCACCAATGTCCCGATCAATGACATGATCTTGCTCCTACAGAACATATTTCCACATGACATCACGGCCCTCTTTGCCCACGTACTCCGCTCTGGATATTTCGTGTGGCAAAACAATTTTTACCTTCAAAAAGAAGGTACAGCCATGGGCTCGCCACTTTCTCCCCCAATAGCTAACTTTTATATGGAAGACTTTGAGCAACATGCTCTAAAGACAGCATGCCTAAAGCCCAAACTGTGGCTCAGATACGTCGACGATATTTTCGCAATTTGGCCCCACGGCCGCGAAGCTCTAAATACATTCCTTAACCACCTAAACAAACAACACAAACATATCCAGTTCACCATTGAAATGGAAAAAAACAACTCTCTTCCTTTCCTAGACACACTTGTCACACGTCTTCCCTCTGGCTGTCTCTCCTTCTCAGTTTACCGCAAACCTACACACACAGGCCAATACATACACAAAAATTCTTACCACCACCCAACACAAAAACTAGGTGTCATAAGCACCCTTAAACACAGAGCCCTAACTATTTGTTCTAATGAACAGGCTCTAAACCAGGAATACAAGATCATCAACCAAACATTTATCAAAAATGGATACAGTAAAAACACTATTCACAAGATCCTCCATAAAGATACCAGTAAGAACAAAAAAGATTTCAAGAATGCTATTGCCATTCCTTATGTTAGAGGCATTTCTGAAAAAATAGAACACTTCTCAAATACAACATTAAAACCACCTTTAAACTCCCAAATAAGTTAAGACACCTACTCAGTTCTACTAAAGATCCTCTTCCACACCTAGCACACCCAGGGGTATACAAAATACAATGCACATGTAACATACAATACATAGGGGAAACAGGGCGAACTATCCCAATCAGACAAGACGAACACAAACGTCACATTAAATGCCTCCATTTTGGTAAAACCGGCCTTTCTGACCACGCACTCCAAACATTCCACAGAATTGACTGGAAAAATACCAAGTCCCTCCACTGCACCAAAACCTGGTTTGAGAGAAAATTTAAAGAGTCATGTGAAATGCTTAAACACAACCCAAATCTCAACAGAAATGATGGCCTAACCATTTCAAGAATGTGGAGGACCCATCTACAACCTGTATAACAACCTAAACTAGCCTTAGAAAAATCCCACTACAAGAAGACAACCTGGTGAAGTGGTTGGAACATTCAACAGCAACTGAAAGAAATCATTTTATAACAATTGGAACTATCCAGAAGAATATTAATACATGAGGACTTTAGCAGTTTATTGCAGTTGTATATATTTATTTATAATATATATATATATATATATATATATATATATTTATTTATTTATTTATAATATATATATATATAATTTTTTTAAATTAATTTTATTTATTTTTATTTTTATTTATTTATTTTTATTTATATATATATTTTTTATTTATTTTATTTTTTAATCACCAGAGGTCAGGCTAGGAAAAAGGATTTATTAACTACGTAGATTTAGTTTACCGGTATACAGGGCATGAGCATGTAGCTTGGTTCCTTATACAGTTGTATTCTTCCGATGATGACCTCGATATAGAGGTCGAAACGTCAAGTTTTATTTTATTAGTAATTAATAAAATAATCTGTTCAACACGTGTGTTTTTGTGTCCCTAAATTTACAAATATGGATGTATTTGTAAAATTTTGCATAATAAATGATAAATCCATTTGGAAGAATGCTATTGATAGGAAAATACTTGAAGTATTAATTGCATTTTCATGATATCTGTCTTCCTCTTGAGGTTGCATGCCTGAAAATGGTGATGATGGTTTCTTGAAAGAAAGTGATGCTAATTGTTGGAAGTTTTTCCCACTTTGTTAGACTATAATTTATGGTGATGCTAATTATTTAGCAATGATTTCACTATAAAAGTATTTGAGGTTCAACTACTGATAGTTGGGAGAAATTTGTCAATGTTAATTACTGTCAATCAATTTTTATTGATTGACAGTAATTAACATTGACAAATTTGTAGACAATAGACTATAACAAATTACTATTGTTATTGACCTTGATTACCATATGTTGCACTTATCTTTTCTGAAAACATGAAATCTATGTACATCTGAAATAATCTTTCATTGTAGTGTTACCTCTTATACTATAATTTCAGCTTTAGATTTAATTTGATTTAATAAATGACATTTAATAAAAATATTAAATAAGCAATACTTAATAAATCCATATTGGCAGTATAATCAGCTTAATGATAACACACCATAAAATGTGTTTTTTCCATTATATCTGAAAGCAATATTTTTGTGTAGTTTATACCTACAATTTAGTACTTGTGCCAGAATTTAGAAGTTATAATGGAAATTAACTCATAATTGCAAGTTCCTTTTCCAATATAATTAAAAACCTGCTGAGCCTTATTGAGACACTTTAAAAGTAGTAACACAGCTGCCATAAAACTGCAGGAAATGCAGATAGATCAGACTTCCAGAGTTGAAAATCAGGTTATGTCATCAAAAGGGAACTGATATTTATTAATGTTGGAAAGACTAATTAAAATAAAAATTTTCTTAAGTTTTCTTAATTTCATCACTCTCTCTGAAGCAATTGTCCACAGATCCTTATGAATGAGCTTCACTGTGAGCTCCTATTTTGATTCTCCATTTTTTTAGGATGGTGAAAAATAAGTTATTGTAGTTGGAAATGGTCATACTGGTAAAATAATTTAGAGATCAGCAGATCAAAACAAACACGAATGTATTAGTTTGAAATTCTGTAAGAGAACCTACTATTACATATCTTTATGAGAGTGCATTTGACAATAAATTGGCAAATTAAGAAGTTATTATTATGAACTAATGCTTTATTGATCATAAGGCTACACTTAGAAAGTTCTGCAGAGACAGATCATGTAATGTTTTATATTGAATTTTTAGTAAAACTATTCTAGCAGATTTCATTAAACTGTGATATATAGTTCTTTTATATTCACTATAGTGATGATTCTTTACAAGCAAGTTTTTTTTGTAAAAGTCTGACTCTTAATAATATACAGTTGGAGAAGTTCACTCTCATTAAAGAACATATAGTTTTTAAACTTCAGCACAGTATATATATATATATATATATATATATATATATATATATATATATATATATATATATATAAATCATAAGTTTATGGTATTCCATTAATGGACACTGGTGATGTGCAATATATAGCTTCTCTCAGCCAAGTTAACCTCACCTTCTTGTATAACGTCCTGTTTCTACAAACATAGCTCTGGTGAGGTGAGTATGACTGCCTTAAAAGCAGCCCTTCTTTACTTGGAGGAAATGCTAACTGGGCATCTAGATGATAGGGGACTTTCATTGCTGGTGAAACACCACCACCCTGTTTACTGAAGGAATAAAGTGGTTATTACTATATGTCATCTCTAGAATAGGGTCCTCAGTTTCTGTTCCCTCCCATTCTTCTAGACGTCTACATAGATAGAATGTAAGTGGTGGCCTTCCTGGGCTTATTCTGTGTATTGTAATTATTAAACTAGGAAGCCACACTTCCTCCATTCAAGGATGTTGCAGGGCAGAACAGTTTCTGCAGGCCAACTGGCAGATAGTACATGGGACCAAACCTTTGGTAACTCTTCAGGAGTTTTCCAGATCAGCTGGTGAATAATTCTTCTACTCCTTCCTCTTCCAGGTTTTGCCTGGAGGCCGTCAGAATACAGGAACTTTACTGTGAGCACTGTCAAGGCCATATTTAGATTGAAGTCTGAGCACTCCCTTTGTGGAATTCATGCCACAAGTCCTTTACTCCAACTGCATACACCTACTATATAAATTTTTCAAGCATTCTACCATGAAAAAAGCATAAAAAATTAGTCTTTCTGCAGTTAAAAATTCCCACAAAAACAAAAAAAATATTAAAAATATAACAAAAATTGCAAAAAGTAATTAAAATATACCCCAAAAAATCCAATGAAACAGCAAATCTCCCAACTAAAAAAAAAAGAGGAGAAAAGGGGCTTCCACCTAGATTTTACCACCATCTGGGTACTTAAAAGCCATCCAAATTTGATCTGTTAGTCATGAACCTCAACTGGCATCTTCTACAGCTCACCTAATCTTTACATGCATGATGGCTTTTGTAAGAAGGGTGAAACATACACTTTTGTCAAGTCTGATATCCTACACCAAAATGTTATCAGACATGGAATTTTTCTGGAATCTTTGACTCAGTATTTTATTGCCTCATTTTGTTTCCCTGATTTGCTACTTTTACAGCTCCCCTAATTCTGATGATTATGATGACTTTTTTGATTATCTGTCTTTGAAAATTGATCACACTAATCACCCAAATAGTAAAATAATCTTCCTGGGAGATTTAAACATTCATAATTCTGACTGGCTTCCCTTCTTTAACTTCACAGACCAATCTGGAAGACAAGCTGAATTGTTTGCTGTGTGTAATAATCTAATTATGTAAATTAATAACCTGCATACCAGAATTCCAGATAATCCTCATCATTCTCTCAACACCCTAGACCTTTTCTTAACCAGCTCTCCCTTCAAATGCATGGTTGATGTTACCTCTCCTCTTGACAACTCTGACACCACAGATCATCCTTCTCCCAGCCAATCTCTTTTCCATGGTTTGATTATTTCTTCCACTTTTCTCATCCAAGCTTTCTCTGATCTAATAACTAAAATTAATTTTGATAAGATGAGTGCCTTTATTCCCCATTCCACTCAAAATTCAAAATCAGTTTAAGCTAAAAATGCAGCACACATCCAAAAAAGACTCAAGCTAATGATATCAGTCTCTTGGTCATTTATACTGCAGTCCATAAACAATTGCATAAAAAATCATCATCAATTCTAAAGCAGACTTCTAAAGGATGAACATGCTAATCTTGCCTCCTGCAGAAATAACAGTCAAGCCTTCCATTTGTTTGCCAAGGTTGACATCAGTCTTCTCACCCATCTTTGGTTTAGATGATCAAGAGAAATCTTACCCTACTATTCCTCAAATCACC
This sequence comes from Typopeltis vanoorti, assembly GCF_054136105.1. Taxonomy (NCBI): domain Eukaryota; kingdom Metazoa; phylum Arthropoda; class Arachnida; order Uropygi; family Thelyphonidae; genus Typopeltis; species Typopeltis vanoorti. Next base: position 126,108,979 of record NC_143552.1, read on the forward strand.
CTAAAAATGCCTCCTTTTATTACCTTTCATCAGAAGGACATAAGAAAAGTACTCAGTATCCTTGATACTAATAAGAATTCTGAGGCTGATGGTATTACTCGAGTTGAGAAGAGCTTGGGTTCTAAAATTAAGTTCAATCCTGTATCACCTTTACAAACTGTCCTACTCATCTGGCATCTATCTAACAGCATGGAATAATCTAAATTTTCCAGCCTAAATACTTTCAAAAATAATGAAAGGTCATCAGTAAATAGCTTCTTTACCACCTAGAGACCAATTGATTAATTAGTGATCCAATATGGATGCTGCCATTCTCATTCTGCAGCAGACTCCTTGCTAACATTACCCACCTTTGCTCTCATGGAAACATTTGGAGAATATTGTGTGATCACTCTTCATATTTCCAACACATTTGATCAAGTCTGGCGCTATATGGTATTCTTTCCTAGCTACCATCTTATTGTCTCACTCCTATGTGATTACCGGCTTACTCTCTGGTTGTTCATTGCATGTCATTGTGGATGATTTTCTCTCATCTGATTTTACCATCCATTCTGCACTACCCCAGAGTTCTGTGCATTTACCTATGCTCTTCCCTCTATACATTAATCATCTTCTTTCACTAACATGCAATCCTATTCATAGCTTTGCTGATACAGTACACTTCATTCCTCTTTTTCATTTACAAAAAACGTGTGGTACTTAGATGAGTTGAGCTTCAAGATCTTCTATGACCAGTGCTCTAAACACCAATCTTCTAACCATTCTCAGGTGAGATGAAGATAATTTAGTAAAATTTAATGCTACCAAAACACAATCCTTCCTTATTTCCAGGAAGAAAGACTATGCCTCACTTCTGATAACACTCTGCTCAACCAAGATAGTTTCTCTTCTTGGTCTGACTTTCACATCTAGCCCATCCTGACATAAACACATCATATCCATAGCCCTTTTCAGCCTCCAAAAAGCTTGGTATTCTTTTTTTATTCTAAACATTACTTCTCTTCTACTCAGATAACACTTTATAAACTCCACATCCTCCCAATCTTAGAATATTGCTCTCATATCTAGGATGATGCACCAGAGAGTCCCTCAGAATGCTAGATTGTAACCAGAAAAAAGCTATTCATTTAATAGATAACCATTTTCTCCCTGACTCCTTCCAATTGCTTTCCCATAGCTGCTTTGTTTCTGCATTAGGTAATCCCATGAATGCTACTCCACTGAACTGGCCACCACTGTTATTCCACTTTCCTCTAATCATATATAAACATAGGCAGCTGCTGGTCAACATTCATATACCATTCAGCTTCATACTCATTGAGTCAACTTCTAATTTTCCCCCCCCTCTGTCCTTTGGAACCATTTTCCCAGAGCATACATGTAAATCTTCAAGAAACATATTAAGAGATTGCTTTCTTTTCTATGATCACCTATCCAGAAATGGTACTATCAGGTTATAGGACTGGAGATTTCATATGTATGAAGTTTATATAAAAAATAATAATAATATAAAAAAAATAATAAAAACAATAAACCACAGTTAAAATATACAAAGTAAAAATCATTTATTTCATTAATCATTCTACTTTCTTCATTCTTCATTCTACTAGTTTGTTATGCCAGCTAGTAGAATGAAGATGATAGAATAAAGAATAAGATGGCATGCTTCACCAGGAATAAAGATATTTTTAATTTGAAAACAAATAGCAGCAGAATGATTTATAATACATAAACTGACACTGAAGTTGTCTTCAAATTAAAAATACATTTATTCATGATTTAGTATGCTATAGAGCATGAGAAACTAGCCAAGCAAATTATTATTACTTTGTATATTTTAATCGTAATTTATGTGAGATAATGCTATGAACAATACAAACCACAGAAGCTTGATGTTAGCTAAATAATGTTTGTTTTATTAATTTTATAATTGATTTATAGTTTGTGATACATTTCAGCAAATTATCGCTGAAAGTTAAATACTTTTCTTGAATTTATGTGATTTTATTTAATTCTGATGTCCATATCTTACATGATCTAATCAAGGCAATGAAAAATATAATAAATTTACTTAAATATTTCAGCATATATTACAAAAGTGAGATGTTAAGTCTCACTTTTGTAACATATACTCTCACTTTCTCTCACTCACTCACTCTCTTTTAGTTATCTCTAACCTAGAAATCTGTTATGTGTAATACAGATTAAGAGATAACTAACAGAGAGATAGACAGATGGAGAGAATAAATGAAAACATTATAATTATTGAAATGTAAAATCCTCAAAAGGTAGAACATGTGCACATGAGAATTAAAAGTATTAATTATTTTCATTTGAATGATTCTGATCAGGAATCAAGAAAATTCTAGAATTTTGGAAATTGAATTTTATGAGAGTTTATCAGTAATCAGATATCTCAGTTATTTCCTTTCAGTTTTTCTCATTACTGTTATTATTTGTTTATTTGAAATTTAATCTGCACTGGTGATAAAATTTATATTTTTAAGTTTTTAATTTTTCATAGTGCAGATCAAATTTCCAATAAACAAATAATAATAGTACTGACAGTGGTGGATTAAAGATAGTTGGGGCCCCTAGGCAAATTATATTTGGGGGCCCCCAGAAAAGAATAAAAAAAAATAAAAGTTAGGTGGCAAATAAATGAAATTTTGTACTTTTGAAATTTTTGAACTTCTGGATTTTTCTGCCTGTTAAAGGGTTAAAGGATGATAAATAATAAAACTCTTTATTTATTTATTTTTATCAGTTTTTTTTTACAATTTTCCGGAGTTATTTTTTACTTGCACTACACTCAAATAATGAAAACACGAAAAGTCACATTAAAAAGTTATTTTTAAAAGAAACACCTCACTCTTACACGATTCAATAACAAATGGAGTTAAGGAGCAAACAGGCGAAACTTCCTATCATCGGCAATGCAATCAGTTTCATGACCTCGAAGCTGTCAACAGCACCATGTACCGACATTGGTAATGCGGTTTAATTTAAAGCGTAGATAGCGCGCGCGCTGTTCAAAATACGAAGCTTGTCAACTAGCGCGAACATTGGTATTGCGGCATTATTTAAAGCGTAGATAGTGCACGCTGTTCAAAATACGTATTAAAACATAATAATTGTTTTCAAAAAATTTTTACTCGAAATAATCAAGATTTTTATGATGTTTACTGAAAACATTAATCTATTTTAAAACACTATAGGAAAATGTCTTGGCTTGGGGGTCCCCCCAAAGCTTTAGGGCCATGCACGTGCCTCATTGCCTTAATGGGTAATCCATCACTGAGTACTGAGAATATTCAATCTATCTCTTCTCAATTGTCATTATGTAATTTATAAAGCACCTGTAGGAACATCATCATTTTAGATTTTAACTTCAGGTCACAGTTTATATTTTAATTTAAAAATGTTATCCCATCGACTCAGAAATAAAATATGGCATATTCCTCATCCAGCTATGTTCCTCATAAAAAGTATCGTGCTCTTCCATTTCTATAGAAATGGAACGGACCTTTCGTGCTCCACTTTCACTTCTTATTAGTCATATGTGAAGGACTGTTCATAACGTATCTCAAGTCTTATAAATTACTGATAATTTTGCTTGAAATATGGAGAAACGTTCAAGTTACGGTTGGTTTTAAGCTCAAAGTTTTGATAAACTCAAAGATCATGTGATTCTGAAATGATAAAAGGACAAGCAATAATGAAACTGTTTGTTTTAATTTAATTAGAGATGCATTGTCCCTGGAGATTCAAATATATCATGTGATGGTGAGAAGCCGATCACATAAATAATGTTGATAATTAAAATTGAAATGCATTCATTTTATAAATAATGTGAACAATTATAAATGATAATGAATATTTGGGATTTAATTATAAACGTCAATTTAGTTTCTTCCTGAAAAACTTGAGTTTCCAAAAATCCCTGCATATATCTCGCACCAAGATTTTTTAACTTTAATTTTGGGAAAAAAGTGTGACTTATATTTGAGTAAATACGGTATGCTTTTGATGATATCTCAGGGGAACTAATCACTTTTGAGAGAAAATGTTCAGAATCTGATTCAATCAAGTCAATATATTCTCCTCACCTCCTTTTAGCATTTTTTGCGGTAATCTCATCACATCCTTTTGATTTATGAAATTTTAATTTCATAAATCGATAAAATTATAGCAAGTCTAACCTCAAATGGTGTAATGGAACTGATATCAAATTGGGAAGTGAAACTAGTCTATTCAAAAAGGACAATTAGATTACAAAACTGAATATTGTTTAAAAGATTATCAAAATGTTCTGCCCACTTTACCATGAAGGCATCTTGCTCTTTTGCTATGTTCATTTTTTAATGACTTAACTCTCCATTTTCCTCTCTTCCATCATGGCTTATTAATAACTTCATATTAGTCTTTTGTAATTATTCTCTCTAGCTGCATTTTCTGCTTTCTCTGTCATGCTGTTGGACCAGAAGTTTTTTTTTATTTATTTTTTTAATATTTTTTATTTTACTGTACTTTTACTTATTTATTAATTTTCCTGTACCTATGTTTTTTTTTTCTCATTATTTGGATGCTGCACGAACTGCTTTCTGCATTTTCTGCTTTCAGCAATTAACGGCATTGCCTCGTTGCTCAAAGAATTCTGTTTTTGGTTATCTCTAATCCCTAAAAATCAGACCCACTAACTCTAATTGGACTTCTTGAATCTTCCCATACATTTTCTACATTATGATATTGTAGGTTAGCTCTTTCAGAACATCTAAACAACTTATCTCAATAAATACTGGCGGTTTCACATTACTCAGATATTACTAATTTCATCATTACTCAAAGTGTTAATAGTGACAATGGTGGACCTTAGAGCATTTTCTAAGCTTCTCTTGCAATGTGCTTTTAATAAGGTAGTGGTTAGATTATCTCTGTACATCCTAGTGTTCTGCACAGAAGTTGCCCATTTAGTATTAATTAGAATGTAGTCAGTCACGTTCCTGGATATCATCAAATGAGACCCAAGGTTGAGATGTTGGAACACTGCAAGATTTGTCATATGAGTTGAAGGAATGGAGAGCTTACGCTCATCAGCAAACCTGTGAATAGGGTTTGACATCAGTGAGAAAAAGTTATTGGAAGTTTTTTCCCACTTGGTTAGACTATAATAAATTTAGTTTAATCCTTTATCCAAGTGTAGAAGATACTTTTGGTGCAGACTTTGTTTGCTTACACTTGGATAAAGGATTAAAGTAAGTGAGAAAAAGTTGTTTCTGTATATGATTAAAAGAGTGGGTGAGGTAACAGAACCCTGAAAATATCTGCATTAATAGGAAAATCTGAAGAGAGAGAACATCCTCCACAATTACTTGTAATGAACAGCCTAAAAGAAAATTAGCAATCATGTTAGAAAGGGTGAAAGTCAGACTATCCTTGTTGATAAGCCCTTGGAAATGTAGGAGTGTAACCTGCCTCTGAACACAGCATGTGTTCAGAGGTGATATCGGCAAGATCTGATCTTGATTGGCAGGATCCACATAGGTGGTCACTGATAAGTTGACAGTTCTCAAGCTATTGAAGAAGGTGACTGTTGATGACTTTCTCCATTACTTAAGAGCACTGAATAGAGCAGTAGGTCAATAATTTGATTGTAAATGCATTTTTGGAATTGGTTGTAAATGGGTTTGCTTTCATGGTGTAGGGTAGATGCTAACCGAGTATAATACAATGTAGAGATCATAAAAAAGAGGTGTTAGTTTTAGGAGTGCATCTCCTGAGCACAATTAGTAGATTAGGAGCAAAGCCTTTTAAGTATCCAGATTGTTCAATACTCATGGTGTCTTTCTGGCAGAAAGCCACAGGAGGCATGCAGTGAATTATTTCAAGTAAAGTAGGAAGCAGTTTGCCTTGGTCATCTATGCAAGAATTAGATGAGAAGATCAGTGGTGGATTAAGGATAGTTGGGGCCCCTAGGCAAATTATATTTGGGACCCCCAAAAAATTTCCGCTTTTCTGCTCCACTTGGGTACCGCTGCTTCATAGTTAAACACTGAAGAGTAAAATAAGTAAATTTAAAAAATGTTTATGAGATTTAGTTTTGAGATATCCAAAAAAAAATGTTTATTACTTATGTTTGCTCTTTAACCTGATTGTTTTTTTTTTATAATTTTACAAAGTTTTTTTTTACTTGCAAGTTGCACTACACTCAAATAATGAAAACACGAAAAGTCACGCTAAAAAGTTATTTTTGAAACAAACACCTCACTCTTACACGATTCAATAACAAATGAAGTTAAGGAGCAATCAGGTGACACTTCCTACTCTTACACGATTCAATAATAAATGAAGTTAAGGAGCAACCAGGCGAAACTTCCTATCTCGGCAATGCAATCAGTTTTCGTGACCTCGAAGCTGTCAACAGCACTGTGCGCCAACATTGGTAATGCGGTTTAATTTAAAGTATAGATAGCGCACGCTGTTCAAAATACAAAATACGAAGCTTGTCAACTAGCGCCAACATTGGTATTGCGGCATTATTTAAAGCGTAGATAGTGCACGCTGTTCAAAATATGTATTAAAATGTAATAATTGTTTTGAAAAAATTTTCGCTTTAAATAATCAAGATTTTTATGATGTTTACTGAAAACATTAATCTATTTTAGAAAAATGTCTTGGCTAGGGCCTAGGGGCCCCAAGGTGATGTTGCTATATGGCCAAGTGAGAGAGGCATAGATGAACAGTAGTTGCACCCAACCACTCTTGCAAGGGGCTAGCAGGCATGACTGCTATTGGCACAGGCAGGTCAGTTTAACTCTTTCAGGGTTAGATTCTCCAGCCACTTATGATAGGTTTAATCTCTACAAATAACTGTAATGCCAAATCATGCCCAAGGAGAGACTGGTATGGCTGGGACACTATCAAGGCCATGTTAGGGTATGGGCACTTCTGAGAAAAACTATGGCATGGATATTGGATGGGGATTTTGAATGAAGACCTTCATTCCCTACTATGTTCAAAGGAGTAGAAATATTGCTCTTTACACTTGTTGTAGTGACAAAGGCTGAGGAGAACATTCCAATGGAGTTGAAACTTTAATGAGATTGTGACCTGAATTACCAAGAGAAGTGGTTACCTTCAGCAGTGTTGGTGAAGCAAGTTCCAGAGTGTCAGGTGATTGGAGAGGATTGTTGGATATTCTGGTTGGTAGATGCACAGTATCCTTTAGATCAGGGGTCGGGAACCTTTTTGAACCAAAGAGCCATTCCACCAAAAACATTAATTAAAACAAAATTTTGGGAGCCGCAACTTCCATTCGATTTTTCCTGATGACTCAAAGTTGCAGTTAGTTCAAACTTAGGTAAATTTGTTTTTAATTCAGTACTTACAGATATCAAATACCACTTTTATGTTTGCATATAAATTTTTTATATGTTCAATAAATAAAACAACATTAAGTTTGATTAAGTTTTTAATCACAAAACATGTTTAAGTAAGTATAATATTGCAAAAAAAAGTCCGAATTTGCATTGCAAAAAGAATTAGGCTGAACAAAAATACAATATTATGTATTTTAATAGACGTTTGATTGTTTTAATTTAAAATTCACTAACGAGACTTTTGATTTTGCATCTTCTCAATTTACTTAAAAATGGATTGTATGCATGCACTTTAATAGTAATTCAGCTTTCAAACTTTCATCAGTCAATTTGTTCCTATACTTATTTTTAATGTAGAGGGGGTCGAGAGTTAGAACATTAGAAAGATTTAATGATAGAGAGAATGTTTTGCGAGATTCGGAAAGTGAATTGGATTGGATGAGGCAAGAAATGAAATGGATGAAGAATGAAATTAAGAGAATTCAGGTCAAAACTATTAAAATAAATCATGATGGCACGAAAGATGAGCGAGTGGCGTTGTATGGCGACTCCATTATTAAAGGTGTGCTAGAGGATAAACTGCACAAGGTATGTTTTCCACACAGTAAAACGAGTAGAGTGATTGAGGCATTGGATATGAGGCGGGAGCGAGCAAAAGAGTTAATTGTATTAATTGATACAAATGATTTGAGAGAGAACAAAGAGCATGTCAGAATGAATGTCAGGAGGCTGCTTGGAAAGATAAAAGAGAATAGTGTGACAGGAAGGGTAGTCAGTGTGTTGCCTAGGTATGATTGTTGTGAAATGAGGCGAAGAGCAAGGATTATGAATGATATGTTGGCTGAAATGTGTGAGGAGAGGGGAGTACAGTTTGTTAATGTGTGGAATGAGTTTGAGGGACGAAGTAAGCTGTATGGGAGCGATGGACTGCATTTGAGTGGTTATGGTGTGAGTCGCTTGGAGAGACTGCTGCTGGAAGGTAGAGAAGTGAATAGAGAGAATGAATCAGATCGAGAGGGGAGTGATGTGGAAGAGCAGGAGAGTAAGACAGGAGAGATTGAAGAAGTGGAAATGAATCGGGAAGTGAGTGGTATGAGTATAGAAAATGAGAGAATGGGTGTGCAAGAGGAGCAGGGAAACGTGGAGGCTCAGGGTGGACAGGGGTACACAGCGTGAGAAAGGTGGATGCTCCAAGAGGATTTGAGAGCATCTGTAGACAGGAAAGGAATGGGATGACCAGGGATCAAGAGGGAACAGATGAAATTGAAAAGGGTTCTAAAATGAAGAAGCAGAAAGGGAAATGGCCCCAGTCCAGCATGGAGAGATCACATTGAGTGAGTAGTATCAGTGGAACTAGCTGTAGATCCAGAATTGAGCTGTCGTGTTTGTATACCAATGCTAGAGTATAAGAAACAAGGCGGATGAAATGGTTGCACTAATTGTGTCTGTTCACCCAAAGATTGTCGGAATAAGTGAGACATGGTTAGATGAGGACAACATCCTGACAGGAATAGAGATAGAAGGGTATGATATGTTTCATGAGTATAGAAGGGGTAAAAAGGGAGGGGGGGTACTATTGATGATAGAGAAAGAGTTATGTCCATACAAGGTAGAGATGCAAGAGGGAAATAGGGCCAGTGGTTTTGAGGCAGTATGGTGTTGAGATAGAGGTGAATAGAATCAAATACTTGGTGGGATGTTGTTATAGACCTGGAAATGTGGATGGTGGTGATAATGAAATGTATAGTCAAATAAGCCAAGCAAATAAGAAAAAGGTGATCATTATGGGTGATTTTAATTATGGCAGTATAGACTGGAATGAAGAGAAAGCAACTGGAAGTAAAGAAAATTAGTTTCTTGAGTTTTTGAGGAATAATTTTTTAATTTTTTTAATTTTTAGATAGTACGTAACAGAAGGCACATGAGGATTAAGGGTCTTGGATTTGGTCATCTCATCAGAGGATGTAATTATAAATGAGGTGTCAAATCATTATTAAAACACTTAAGGAATAGAACAACGTAGTTAAGGATATAAATTAAACTTTAATAAATATTTTCCAATATTTCGGCAATGTCACATTGCCATTTTCTAAAGGAACTTACAAAAAAGTTACGTGCACGTAGGCACTACAACACAGAAAACTGGGAATGAAGAGATGAAGCTATTGTTCTCCTCATCCACCAATTGGTGAAAGTGACCATGAGGTGATTACCTGGGTGGTTGCTAGCAGTGCATGGACCCCTCTGAAAAAAGGATATATGTGGAACTAAAAGGAGGGGAGTGATTATGAAGAGCTTAGGAGACAGCTTGCGGGTGTAGCACGGAATGAGAAGTTAGCTGGAAAAGAGATCAATGCAGCTTATGGGATTTTCAAAAACTATTTAGTAGATGCAATGTCTAAATGTATTCCAAGGGTGAGAAGGTTAAATAACGTAGGTGTGAGATGGACGAATAAAGAGATTAAGCATGCGATACAGAGAAAAAGGGCATTGTGGAGGCAGCATAAGAGAAATGGAAGTAACCAATTTCATGAGGTCTACAAAGACCAGGCAAGGAGGGTGACTTGGTTGGTGAGAGTAGCTAAAGAGAGGTATGAACAGCAGTTAGCTAATGAAGCAAAAAGAATCCTAGGGATTTCTTTCGATATGTAGCCAGCAAAAGAAAGAATGATTATGGAAGGATGACATTGATTGGAGGAAATGGTATAAAGACAGCTGTTGCAGAATGTGTGGTGGAGATACTTAAAGCAGTTCATAAAGATCTTTCAATCTTGTGAATGTGACTTCATGGAGAGATTGAGAGCAGTTGATGATGGGGAGGAGAGACTGATTGTAAGTGAGCAAGAGGTGTTTGGGGAGTTGAGTAAACTACATGTAAATAAGGCTGTGGCACTTGATAATATATCACTGCGTATTCTGAAGGAATGTGCCAGAGAGTTGACACCTGCCTTGACATATTTTTTTAATATGAGTCTTGCACTCGGTCAAGTTCCTAAAGAGTGGAAGGAGGGCAAGATTGTGCCACTTCATAAAGGAGGTGATCGAACTCAAGCATTAAACTATAGGCCTATCTGTGTGTCAGGTGTTGTGGTTAAGTTGTTGGAGAAGCTTGTGAGAACTAGGATCCAGAGTTGGGTTGACAACAATTGTATAATCTTTGATGGACAGCATGGATTTGCTAAAGGGAGGTCATGTTTTAGTAATCTACTTACTTATTACAATAAAGTGACTGCTTCCTTGGACAGAGGAGAAGGATACACAGTAATATACTTGGATTTCGCAGAGGCTTTTGATAGAGTACCTCATGATAAGTTGACAGTCAAACTAGAGCAGATGGGGTTGGATATTAGATCAGTGCATTGGATTGGAGACTGGCTATCTGATAGGTATCAACAAGTTGTGTATGGGAGTGCGATATCCAGAAAAAGGAAAGTCACTAGTGGTGTGCCTCAGGGGTCTGTTTTAGGGCCATTACTATTTAACTTGTATATTAATGATATTGGTGAAGATTTGGATGGAGATATTCAGTTGTTTGCAGATGATGCAAAGTTGGGACGAACCATAAAGAGTAGTGAAGATGTTGTGGCCTTGCAAGAAGACTTGAATAAATTGAGTGATTGGGCAAGCAAATGGAGATGTGAGTTCATTGTTGCAAAATGTAAGGTTTTGAAATTTGGAAAACAAAGATTGGATGCAGAATTTATGCTTGGTGAGAATATATTGTTGGAGGTAGAGGAAATAAGAGATCTGGGGGTGATAGTGGATAAGGATCTAAAATTTAGGGGACACATCGCCAAAATTGTGAAGACAACACAAAGACTTCTGGGAATGATGCAGAGGACCCTGACGTGTAGAAGTAGGGAGATTCTTGTTCCATTGTATAAGGCTTTGATTAGGCCACACATGGACTATTGCACCTAGATTTGGTCACTGGGTTTTCAGAAGGATGGAAGATTGGAAAGGATCCTAAGGCGACTGACTAAGGTAGTTTCTGACCTCTGGAATGTTGAGTATGAGGAAAGATTGAGAAGATGTAATTTGCAGAGTCTGGTGGAGAGAAGGAAGAAGGGAGATATGTTAGAGACCTACAAGTTTATAAGATCAATGGTGGTCTTATAACAACCTACAGAGAATAGTGGGAGATCAGGGGAGAAACAGAGGTCATCCCTGGAAACTGTATAAAGAGTGTGTGAGTAGGGGAGTGAGAGGCAGGTTTTTTTCGTGCAGAGTTGTGAATGATTGGAATGCTTTGCCTGAGAGTGTGGTGTCTGCAAGGAGTTTGAGTGTGTTTAAGACACGGTATGATGAGATGTGTGTGTGATAAAAGGACCTCCCAGATGAGTCTTTGACTCCATGAGGTCTTAAGAAATAATAATAATAATAATGTAATTCATTGCGAGAAAAATCATTCGCAATTTTACGTTGAACCGAAAAGAGTCAAAACCCCAAAAACAAGTCGCCTGGCATTTGAATAATTAGTTAGGGAAGAATTCCAACATTTAAATATAATTTCCTGTGGTGTTTCTTCCATAGTTTCCTCATTTTCTTCAATTTGTGCTACCATTTCCTGAAGTTTTTGCACCCAGATGCTTTTATTCTGAATTTCCAGAACTCCATTTGTAGTTCTGCAATTGATATTCTGGGAAAAGCTTCAATATCTATTAATTTTAAATCGCAATTTAACGAATGTAATATAAATTTCATCATGCTTTTTAAAATCTTGAAATCTGCTTGTAAATGAATCTAAAATTACAGTAATCATTTCAGTGAATATTTTGCAATAAACTTTTTCTTGATTTCAATTCAATCTATAATTTTTTAGATTTTCAAAATATATAAATTTTTCTTCAGTAACATCTTCCAAAAGCATTCTTAGTTTCTGTTCAAAGGTTTCCTCCAGTAATTGTAAGACTGTGTTTCCCTTCCCTTGCAACTTCAAATTTAGCTTATTAAAATGTTCTGTCATATCAAGGAAAAAAACAAAAATTTTGTATCCATCCGGGATTACTGAGAAGTTCTACATGATTTACGTTATAATTTTTAGTGGTTAAGAAAACTATTACTTCTTTTAACCACTGAAAAAAACATTTTAATGCTTTTCCTCTTGCTAACCATCATGCAGATGTAAATGTCACTAAATCTTTATGTTGACTACCTAGTTCCTCTAAAAATGTGTCAAAAAGTCTGTGATTCAATGCCTGAAATCAGATTAAATTGATCATTGGCACAGCAACATCCATCACTCTTTTTAGTTCTGGTAATAATCCCAAAGAATTTGCAACTAAAGCTTCCTGATGCAAAATGCAATGAAATGAAATAACTCCATGTGGAATACGAGTGAGAATAATTTAACAAACCCTTTATTTTTCGCAATCATAGAATGCGTGCCATCGATCGCAATGTATACTATATTATTCATATTTTTATTTTTATTCTGTAAACTTGTTAGAAAGTTTTCTGAAATATCTTGACCTGTAGTGTGTCCTTTAAGTGTTAGCAGATCAAGAAGTTCTTCTCGAATACCAGAAGATGTGATATATTTAACTATCATGCAGCATTGTGCCATATTGGAAATATCATTTCATTCATCAACTGCAATAGATATAAAATCAGCAGAATTAATATCCATAATTTGCATATTTGAAACTTCTGCAGAAATTGTTACAATCCCTTCCTTGACAGTTATAGCCGAAAGAGGTAAATCTTTAATTTTTTTACATACCTCGTCCTCATTTTTCATATCCTTAAATAGAATTTCAGAGACCTTATACATGTAATTTTTTAGAAATTCACCATCGGTAAAAGGTTTCCCACTTTTGTTATTTCAAGGGATAACAAAAAGCTTGCTTCAGTAGTATTCGACAAAGATTTCGTCCAAATTGACAAATTTCTTTGCTGAAGCAATGTTTTCTTTTGTAATTCTTCAATAGCCTTTTTTTCGATTATCACCCTCAGGTTATTTTTTACTGATGTCTATGTTTTCCTCGAAATTGTCGTTCGACATTACTTGATTTGTTATTTTGAAGTCGTAGATGGCAAATTAAACATTGTGGATTTCCATTTACTTCTATAAATGCAAAGTTCTCTATCCACATTTTATTGAATCCTCTGTTTTCTTTGATTATGTTTCTTTTTCTTGAACTCATATTAGGAGGGTTATTATCACAAATTTACCTGCAAGTAAAAACACAAATTCAACATAATAAAAATTAATTTGTGCATAACATTACCTGACACTAAATTAAACACCAGTTTAGTACCACAATAAATAAGTTAACTAACAGAATATTTATTTTGACAGTTAAAATCCATATGCATCTAAAAACCATGGTGTTTGACAGGACAGTTGATCAAGTAGTTAAAATTTTCGCTGTGCCACTAGTGACTTTAGGCAGGGTTAACATTTAGCAGTATTTCAAATGTAACATAGTTGTCAGTTGTTCATGTCATAAAATTTCATGCGTAACACACGTCACATGCATAGTATCTAGCACCACGAATAGGCCGTATCAAAAAAACAATATTTAGTTGTTTGTATTAATTATGTATCTTTTAATTCAATATAAAAGAGCTGCACTTTGTTCAGCCAAGAGCTGCATGCGGCTCTGGAGCCACCGGTTCCCGACCCCTGCTTTTGATCATTGCTTATAGAAAATACCTCAGTCTCTCTCTCTCTCTTCCAGCTTTGTCATTGGAATTGTAAATGGGGAGCTATTTGGACTTAGACATTAAGGTAATTAGGAAAGTGTTCTCTGTTAGGGTAGTTTGGATTGCATGAATTCAAGCTTTAGGATGAGAAGTCAAAGAGGTCAAAATGATTTTCAGGGATTGGAGAGCAATAGAGATATAAGATGAGTGATATGCAATGAGGTAAGCCACAGTGTTAGAAGGTGGAGATTATGCATCCTCTGGCAACAAATATCATATTGCACAAAAATATCAGTGCCATTTATGTGGCAGAAGGAATCACAGAAAGTGTTGTTTGGACAATTAAGATGGACTATTGTTACTTAAGTATAAAGAGCTAATAAGCTTCGTTTGGAAAATACCTAAGAATAGCGATCTGAACTTCCCCCACCTTTGCAACGAGTTGCCCGGTATTGTACTACGTACTAGGATCACTTGCATTGGCTAACGCTAGTGTCGCCGATACTTTATAGTTTACTATATTTGGCAAGAAACTCTCTGATTCCAATCTTTGAATTTCTTATTCGGTTTTAAAACTATGTGGGATTTAATATCCCCTTAATTTAAGTAATGGACTATTGTTGTTGTGGAAGCAGTTTGGGATTTGGTCAAAAACAGGAGATCATGTGTGGATATCCTGTTTATTAGCTTAAAAAAACTTAAATGGTGATACACATCATTTAAGCTTATAGTCTGAATGATAAAGTGAATATGGAACAATGTTTTTTTGAGTTTTTGAGTTTTTTTTTTTTTATATTTAAAGAGTTTTTTTTTTATATTTTGATTGCAGAAACACTGTATCTATGGATTTACTATCATGTTAGTGTTCAAATGAATATATTTTCTTTAAAATCACCTATAACTCATTAATATGTAAATCAAATAATAACAGCCTACAAATGGAATGCTGCTTTATTACTCTATTTTGTAGCATTCATTTCTTGGTTTAGTAAGTCATGTCAGTGTATGAATTGTTCTATCATATAAGACAACCAGTCTATGAATCCCACTGTTGTTTTAACATTATTATTACTGACAATAAGTTATTCACATAAATTACATCAAGACTGTGTGACAAGACTATGGTTTCAAATTACAACCAGAATTTGTATACAAAGCAATAGTTAAGGTAGTAGAGAGGCTGATAAGCTAGAATTTAGGATTATGTTGAGAATGCAGGATTTTCAAGGACTACTATGAATTTGCTAAAGGTTGATAGGTGCAGCAAAAATGTAATGCTTGTATTTATGTACATAGAACAACTTGATAATAAAAAATGTTTAGTAAAATGGCTATAACAGAATATTGATCAACAAATTCCTATGTCACCCCCCACATACACACAGATAACCAAATGAACAAAACAAGTTTTCAGAGGAGCAGTGATTCTCCCCTATGTTGAGTTAGTCATGCACAAGATTTTCAAAGTTGCTGTCTCAACAGGGTATCAAAGTCGCCTCCAAAATCTCCCTATCTATCATTTAAGAAATCTGGCATGTACGAGATCACCTGCACCTATGGGATGTGTTATGTAGGATAGACAGGCAGGCTTGGAGAGATAGGCATGTCAGAACATGTCAGGGATATGCAGGAAAAAATAGAAAACACAAATCAGGATTGGCAGCACATACAATGGAAACCAAACATGAAGTACTGTGGCAGTGAACTGAAATGTTCTGCATAGATTACAGTTTCCACTCAAAAGTTTAAATATGGCTGAAATGGCCATAACAGTGCAACAAGAAGCAAGGCATGATATTACATCAGGTCTAGACTTCTCTTGTAAAACACCTAAGTAGCATGTAAGACATGCCAGTAGCACACACTAGATGCTGCCAACCATCAAGTGTCAACTTGGTATATGTGTGTGTTCTATTGTTAGTTTCTCTTTTTTCAAATATTTACATTGTAATCATTACTTGCTTATAGCTTAATTTGCATCTACTGATGATGTGATGCAGTTATTTCACAAAACTAGTGAGTGTCTGAACATACATTTTTTTATTACGAAGTTGTTTTGTGTGGTTAAATACCTGCATTACATTTTCCTCAGACCATAGAGGCCTTCATAACAAAAGGTTAACAGATGTTTGGATAAGTGAAGGGAATACATGAACAGTAGTAAATTAAAATTTTTAAAAATACCTTTAAGAACTTGTCACATGACAGCTGATATTTAAATTGGAACAAGTGGAGTAAGAAATTGGCTGTTTGATAGGTAGCAATAAGTTGTATATGAAATATTCTAGAAGAGAAAGGTTCCTAGTGGTAAGCTAAAAAGGTCTGTTGTAGGACTGATGTTTCAGCTGTATATTAATAATATCAGAAAAGGGTTAAATGGGGATATATAACTATTTTCAGATGGTACGAAGTTGGGGAGAGTTGTGAGGAATGTAGCAGATTTGGCTCTGCAGTTGGATTTGAATAGATAACAATTCATTGTTATAGAATGTAAGGTTTTGGAATTCAGAAGATGATGGGATGCTGTATATCCAGGTGGTGGGAATGTTTTGCTGGTGACAGGGACACCAACAATACATTCCCAATTTAAGATCTTGTAATACAGATCTTAAATACAATTTAAGATCTGTATTACAAGAAATGTGAGAACAATACAGTAGATTATGAAAATGATGAAGAGGACAACGACATGCAGAATGGAGATTATAGTTTCACTGCAACGGTTTGATCAGGCCACATTTGGACTACCTTGCAAAGATTTTGGCCAAAGATCTTTTATATAGAGTTGTGGGGGACAGAAATAGAACAAGTTGTATAAAGGTATTGCATAAGTTATTACAAGGAACAGTTTTTTTGCTTAGAGAGTGGTGGATAGTGAATGCATTGTCTGAAAATATGGAAACAGCAAATAAGTTTAAGGCATTGTTTGACAATGGAGACCTACCATCATGAGTCTTTTAAGGTCTGAGGATAATGATAAGGTTACTTAATATTACATATACAGTTCATTTACTGTTAGTTATTCAACTATCACTTGCTTCTTTTCTTAAGATCATCATGAAGTGCTCATTAAATAATCATTTTTATTGGCCAAAATCTCTGCTGATGGAAGGGGTAGATAAGCAAAGGAATTAGAGTGGTGGTTCGAAATTTGAAGTTTGAGGGACATTGCAAAGGTGGTGAAAGCATCCCAGAGGATTGCTGAGATACTGAGATGGACAGTGACCAGTAGAAACAAGAAGTGTTTCCATTGTTTCAGATCCTAATCAGATCACATTTATATTACTGTGCTCAGTATCTGGTCACCAAAATTTGAAAGGGATGAAGAAATTTTAGAGAGGGTACGAATGATAGATAACAAAAATGATATCAGAACTGTGAAACATTAATTATGAGGATAGGCTTGAAGGTATTTAATCTGCAGAATTTGGCAGAAGGAAAAATGATGCGATTGAGGAATGCAGATGTTAAGGGGTATTTACTGAATGGATATTGGAGAGATTGTTCATCTGGAAGTTGTATAAGGTGGCAGAGTAAGAGAGTGAGAGCAGTTTTTTTTGCATGAAGAGTGATTGGAGCTTAGAATTCATTGCCTGAGAGGGTAGTCAAAGCATGCAAACAGTGAATGACTTTGAGTAGTTACATGATAGACTTTATATCGTCTAAGGCGGACCTCCTACAGTGTCTCATGACTTCATAGGGATCTGAATAATAATAAATAATAATGCTCTTGAAGAATAATTGTTTCCATTTCTTCAAGGCATGGGCATCAATTTGCAGATGATTTTGCAACAGGATGAAGGTTGCTGAATTGAGAAAATTCAATACTGAATATTTCTAACGAAATAGTCCTCTTGTATCTATAAGCAGTATCCTTACTTTTCATCTTTCCTTTATGTGTTAGTCTTGTTGGCCTAGCATGGCCGCAGTATCCTTACTTTTCATCTTTCCTTTATGTGTTAGTCTTGTTGGCCTAGCATGGCCAAGTAAATTAATTTCATAGAAACTTAACGAAACCTATGATCGTGGGTGGTCAGTCCTATCTACTTAGTCTGCCATGCCTCTCAGTTGTGTGTATTCTCTGATTGGTTTGTCCATTTGAGGAACCGTTACTGTTGAAGAATTGAAACAAGATGTCTTAGCAGCAGGGATTACCTTCATTGAACAAACTAGCTGGAGGTTTGTTCAAAATCTCCAAATTCCCTCTCTTCATCAGTTTCTTGGAATATTAAAGGAGATAAATATTAAATTCATTATGGTGATGTCACCAGTTGTTAAAGACTTAATAAGGAACATTTAATGTACTATTATTAGTAGATGAATATTAATTTTGAATCACTTTTAATAACCTCCATACAATTCCATTTTTATAATAAATTATTTGAATATCCCAAATTACTGAAAATATTCGGATTCTTAATTCAAATATTATCTCAATTTATTTGTAATTGCTTTTTTTTTATTTTTATAGGGAGGTATTAAGGTATTAGTTATTGGACCATGGTATTCATGTTCCTCTCCATATACTATCTTGTTTGATGGAGTTAGTGTACCAACTACACTTGTACAGAGTGGAGTACTGCGATGTTTTTGTCCAGGTTAGAATAAATTTCTGAGTAGTAACAAAGCAGTTGTGGATAGCATAGTATATCAAAATAATTAATCACAATATTATAATTATATAACGTAGGAAAATTATTTAACCACCCACCTGGCCATGTAGATGAAATATATCAACTATTGTGTCATGCAGTATGCTTGATATCCATTCAATGGTACACTTTATATCCATGTTTTGCTTAACAGTGAAATACATCATGGCTGGTGGGATAGTTGAGCACTGTAGTTACCCATTACTCAAATACAGATGTTTGCACTTGTTGAACAGGAGATTGCAAGTCAGTTCAGTTTCTGCTGCTATATAAAGGCATTTTTTTCCTTTGTCAAGAATTGATTATGTGAAACAACCAAAAAAAAAAAAAAAAAAAAAAAAATCAAGTATTAAGTTTAATTACTTACTAATCACTAATCCTTTTGTGGCAGATATACTTCACAAACATTAATGCCATGGTAGTGTTCTAACCCAGAGACTGAAAGTTTCTTTCTCTAAATCCAGAGTAATTTATTAAAAAAGGGTGGCACACCATTTGGCAACTCCTATAGGTAGAGATGACCTGCTAAAGCTTCTGCCTGGTATCTCAACTTGGGCCTGGCTCCCACTGAAGAGACCTCAATAAAGGTCGAAACTAGTCTGGGTAGTGGCCCTTCCCTTAATGCATAACATTAGACATATCCGCAAGGAGATGTGTTTTGCATTAAAGGAGGTACTGAGACAGGAGTGTTGGTATCTTGCTCCACCTTTACAACGAGTTGCCTGGTGTTGTACCACCTTACCCCAGTCCTGAAGATACTTTCAGGCGCAAACTTTATTTGCTCACACTTGGATAAAGGATTAAACTAAATTTATTATAAAAAAAAAAAAAAAAAAAAAAAAAAGAGTAGAGATGCTATTCACTTGGCCACTCGAGCCAGCAAGAAATTCCACTTTGGAACAAAATTCATATACTACAAGACTAATTCTTCACTACTGATGTGGATAACACCATTAAGCTGCAGAGGAACAGCATAATAAATTAACAAATAGAAACTTATGATGATAATTTTAAAAAATATTGGTTTAGGATGAGTCCTTTTTTTATTTGTCTCCCAGACATGAAAGGTCATAAAGTTATCATGCATTAGTACTGTTAGCAGGCTGAAGATTTTTTAACCTGTTAAAAAATTTTATTTATTATTTGTATTTTTTTAAATTTATTTTTTATATGGTCTGGAAACCCCTGCTCTAAAAACCAAACATGGTTGGTTTTTAGTGTGTCTGTGTGCGTGTGTGTGGGGGGAGGATTCCAGGCTGAAGACATGTTTAGATTCAAAAGTGCTCCATAAAAATAAAGCTTTGCTTATCTCTTTATATCAAAGATTGCAAAAGCAGTCATACAAACCATAAGTTCAGAGATAGCATAAACTCCCCAAGCATGAAACTTTTTCAGGCCTTCAATAAGTGAGGCAGTGGTCTCACATCAGGCAGTGAAATTAATCTATCACCTAAAGATAAACACATATATTCACACCCATAGCAGGATTTAAATCCACAGCCTATTCATATGGAGAATGGATACATTAACCACTCAGCTAATCAGGTTGTCAAAGTTCCTTGATTTGGCACACTTACCAAACTTCCCTGATTGAGATTCAGTGTGCTTGTTAATGTCCACTGAATTTTTAAGAAGAAGTGTGAACTCCCACTCACATGTGGTTATAACTGTATAGTAGTATGTTAGTACCATGGAAGGACGTAGTTTTATTTATAAATTTTTAACATTTTAAATCTGTTTTGTTCATAATCCAGAAACCTTGCTTTGCAGATCAGAGCTTTAGAGCATTTGGACTTATGAAGCTTTTTTGAATGATTTTTATTTCATTCTGGCATATCCTCTTTCTGTAAGAGGCAACATGCTCTGCAGTCCCAGATCTGTCGGACAAGAGAAGAGGAATCTTGTGTAATCTGTAAAGATACCTGAATTCATTCAACATTTTTACATAATTTATTTATAAAAAATTTCATTATTATGTTGATTATTCATTTACAACTAATAAATGTTACTAAACCATCACATTAAGCAATTGTTTTGTTCATATTATATGAAGTAAATGAAATTGCTTTGATTTTTGTTTTGTTATCAACAGCAAACTAAGAAGACCAATTAAGCCTTACTGTGTCTTTGTAATATCAGTGTCATTGATAGAGAATGAAATGTAGTTGCCATAGTTTCAGTGTAGCAAAAAATTAGTGTAGTGTGCTTGCCTCATAACATTGCTAAAGCCTAAAATATTTATAGATGTTTTTGCACTGAAATTCAGTCATTTTGTTTCAGCTGTGTTACAAGTAGTTCTACATTTTCCACAATAGATGAACTTCGTAACTAGTTGTTCACAATATTTGGTTGTTATGGCATCATGCCATGCTACTTTGATAATATTATATGGATAAATTATGATACAAAAAACACTTGTGTTATTTGGAAGTGAAAAGAATCGCTGATGTATATGTGAGAGGAGAATAAAGAGACAGAAGAGATAATACTAAAATGAAGTTGTAGCAAGGAGAATCTTTTTAGGAACAAAAGAAAGGAAGGCCTAAATCATTGGATGATTTGTGAGTTTTTATAGTTAACAAGTCCTTCCTTTCATTGGGTTGTCTTAGAACCAAAAAAAAATGGAAAGACCTATAGCACAACAGCTGTCAGAGAAAAAAAAATCCAAAATAGAAGACTCCCAATTTTTTGTCAGTGTGCTGATGGTTTATTAATGTGTTTAAAAAATATGCATAATATACCTTCTTAAACGATTCAAATGACTTCTAAGGCTGGAACATGCTAGGCCTAAATCCTTGATACGCATGATGATGATATACCTTCATATGAAGTACAATGGAAAAGACTTATGTAGCTAAATTGACCCTGAAGGTATTGATAAAACTATGTAAGTTGTCTGAAACCTGAGTTTGGAGTTTATTCTGTAACACTATATTCAGGATATTGATTTATATTCTTTGATTTTTGTAACTGTGCATGAGTACACTTTTTTTTTTTTAATAAAAATTCTTTGTGTGCACAACATGACTACAGTGACAGAGACACCCACCCACCCACACACAAAGAATTTCTTTTTTCTTATTGAAACTCTCCTTATACAAGTCTTGTAAACTTGCATTTTGAACTATGCAGACTGTGCTTACAAGAGCATTGGTTAGCTGTGTTTTATAACATGCTATATGAATTTAGTTATTTGTATCATATCATTTAACTTCATTTGCAAATATTATTGTTTCGAGAATTTGTTGATTTTTTTTTAAGGTTGGAAAGGATGAACGAATGAGTAGAAATCATTATTTTTTCTAGTTCTTTTATTATGTGCTATTTCTCATATTTATTTTCAAATCCTGAAGGATTTGAACCTTGATTGATTTGTCCCTCTGTATGAGGCTTTGGGCTATGTAACAACCATCCAACCATCTGGGCCATTATGTTTAGATTTGGTGGCCTGAATTTCATGGAGCTGAGAAAGAAGTAGAAATGATTCAGTAGTAGGTAACTATAATAACAGATATGTGAAATACTTGCTATGAAGATAGATTAAAAGTTTGATTTACAAAATTTATTTGTTAGACAGAAGAGAGGAGATATGATAGAAAAAATACTGGTTTCTAATGAGATTTTATATGATAAATGCTGATGAACTATTTCAATACATAGCAGCAGGTAAGAGAAAGGAGAAGGAGGGGATCATCATAAAAGTATACAGTCAGCAAGATTGTGAAGACTTGATTTTTTGTATGGTGAATGGAGCAAAAGTGGAATGAGTTGTCATCATGTAGTATTCTGAGTGCATTATTAGTTTTTGTTAGACCTACATATACCTTCAAACTGTGTGCTAAAGGTGAGATGAACAGAATCCTTGTCTAGAGACCAAAAGTGAAACTTTTTTGTTAGCTTCAGGTCTGTACTGTGCAGTATATTGGTCTCGTACCAGGTGACAAAAACTGCCTGTTAGTGACATCCACAAATGTCGATACTAGAGTGGGATTCAAATCCTTAACCTGATTGGCCAATTAGGCCAGAAATTAATGAGTTGGAGAAAGTGAATGACTTTACAAAGAGGTATGATACCAGTTGTGTAGTTTAGTATGAGCATTCCACACTGAACCCTAGGAATCTGGGAAGATACCCACATAATAACAATATGGACGGTTCCCACTTTACAAGTTCTCACTTTACAGGTTCTTTTTTTTCAAGTATCAACAAAAATCAAAAATATGAACATTAATTGCAAGAAATAAATGCTAAACATTCATAAATGTGGCATTTCAAACTGGACACAGCTATACAGTACAATCTACTTTGTGTGCATTCAGCCAGATGAGAGCATCTCACTAATTCACATAACATAAAATTTTTCATTTTTGCTGTCTTATCTTATTTCTTGTTTATTCTTCTTATTAATACTGTACAGTAAGCCAAAACAAATGAACCCTGTTGCGAGAGATCTTAACTGTTGCGAGAGATCTTAATCAACAGAAACAGCAAAGATAAACTATCAGTGAGTGTGCATTTGAAATGATGAAGAATAAACATGAGAATGAGTTGACATGATGACAACTCATTTTAACACTTATATGACATGAACAGTTTCTTTATTATTATAATTTGCTTGATTTTTAAATGGTATGTTTTCATTTCTTTGGATAACTACATCATTTTAAGCATAAACTGTCATTTTGTTTACTTTATTTAACATTCCAATTTCATTGTTGGGAATATAATTCATTTTATTCTTGGTCTATTGGAACATTATTGGTCTATTGGAAATTAATTCCTATTTTATGACTTTTCATCTTACAAGCTCATGCTATGAACAAATATAAGTCGCTATGTCAGGAATATAAAATGTCATAATTAATATGGTTTTTCTTCTCTTTACTTTTTTTTAACATAATTGTAAATTTTCTTATACAGATAGCTGCCACAAACTTTTATAAACTACTTGCTGGCCTGGTTGGCCGAGTGGATAGCATGGCCACTCTCCAGCCAAAAGGCTGCAGGTTTGAATCCTGCCGTGGGCATGGATGTTTGTGATTGTCTGTGGAAATACCAGTGGTAGATGGCGTTGGTGTAGTTGCAGTCAGTTGGTGATTGAATGGTGGAGATGGAGTTGTAGAACAGGTGCCCTCCCTCGATGAGTCTTTGGGCTCCCTGGAGATGTCAAATAAAAATAATAATACTTGAAATAAATGAATTAACTAGGTTTTTGTTCATTTAAGATAAACATATATTTACTGAACAAAAACTATTTGACCTCTAGGTAGAATTATAGAGTCATCAGAGTTTACAGTTAACAAAATATTGCAAATAAATTCATCTGCTGAAAAAAAAAAAAGGAAGATCATGGCAGTCTTCCTCTTTAAGACTAAGAACACAAGCAGTTCTTGGTCAGCATCCATATATATATATATATATATATCAACCCCACAAATGAGAAATCATGAAGCCTATAGCATGCCTGCACCATTTGTGGACAAGTGGATAGATAGAAAGGAGCAACATGTTAACATGTGTCCTGAAAAGCTGAGAATTATATTCATTAGAAAAAATGGTAACGAGAGAAGGCTTTCCAAAAAAATAGAGGTAAATGGAATGAATGAAAGAAGAAGAGAAGCTGGTTTGATAAGTTTGGTGTTGAACTATGCATGGATGTTGACTGGATGCTCATGTTCTTACATGATTAGAGAGAAGCAGGGGAATGGTGATGGCCGCTTTGGTAGAGCAGTGCCTGTGAAAGTACCTGTAAAAAAAGACATAATGCCGAGACAAACTGTTTAAGAGAAAGTGATTGCAGAGTCTTTTACAGAGGTCATCTGCTAAGCAGATTGACCTCATGTGTATACAATCAAGAATTCTTAGGAAGTTTTTGGTGTACTGCTCCAAAGGCATTGAGTAGCAGAGAAGTAGTATTTTGAATTAAAAAAAGAATACCAAATTTTTTTGGAGGCTGTGGAGGAGGAGGAGGTTATGGATATGTGATATATTTGTTCTGGTATAAGCTAGATATGAAAGTCTCTCAAAATGAGAAACGTTATCTTAAGTGGGGGATTGGAGCATTATCAAAAGTATGAAAGAGCAAAGCAAGAACAGGTCTGTGTTTTGATAGTGCTTAAATTCCCTGGATTATATTTACCATACTTGAAAATGGGAGGTCACTGTTTGGGACATTGGTTATGGAAGATCTTTAAGCTTGAATCATTTGAGCATTACTAGGTTTTATAAATGAAGAGGAATGAGTTGAACTGTCGCCAGCAAACCTATGAATAGGATTAGATGCTGGTGAAAAACGTTATTGATGTATTGGAAGAAGAGTTTTGGTGACAGTGTAAGGAAATTCCAGTGTTGATAGGAAAATCTGTCACCATGACCTGTATAAACAACCAGAGAGGAGCTGTCATTCCACTGACAAAGGTCAAGAGCAAGACCGTAAGATGGTAGCTTGGTTAGACAGCCTCAGTGCCAGACTCAAATGGTTGGAAATATCAAGAGCAATCAACTTTTCCATAGCTTGTGTCCAAAGGTTGGTAAGGTTAGCTAGAAGATCAGCTGTGAAGCAAGAGTGGCAGAATCTATATTGGTAATCACTAATTAATTGATGGATCACAAAGTAGTAAAATGTTTGTCTGTTGAAGAGTATTGAAGTGAGATCAAGAACAAACAGGTTGGATAAAAGCTTGCATCTGACCTGTTAGCAAATACCAGATGAGTATGACAGCTTGTGTAGGCAGTACAGGATCAGCATTAATTCTGGAGAACAAGTTTTTAGCATGATTGGATAGATACCATCTGGACTAGGATATTTTATATTATATTATCTAAAGACTATTGAAGAATTTTCTGATGAAAAATCTTCAATAGTCTTTAGAATGAAAGATTTGAGAAGGTGCTGTGCGCAGTTCATGGTATTGTAAAATCTCACATATATGCTTTGTTTAATATGGTCATTTTTACAAGTTTTGTTTGAGAATTTATGGTAATTATGCACTTTGCAGTATTCAAAGTGTTTTATGACATAAGAATTGTAATAATGACAGATGTGTGTGTGTGTGTGTGTTTGATGCTGAGCTCTTGCTTGAATCTTGAGAATGAGTATGCACATAGGCTGTAAAACGTTTCTATAAGAGCTGTTCGTTTTGTAAGACAAAAAGGGGATGGTCATCGCCATAGATAAGAAAAAGGAGAAATGACAGGAAAGAGAATAGTCAGTGTTGTTGTCAGTAAGACCGAAGTTGACAGGAAGGTTGGCAGAAAGAGTTATCGTCCTAGATAAGAAAAAGGAGAGATGGCAGAGAAGGGAACAGAATAGTCATCATCGTCAAAAAAGACACGAGTCGACAGCAAAGTAAAGAAGTTACTGGGAAAGTATAAGAGTTGTTGTCGGCAAGACAAAGAAGAGAATCGGTGGGAGAGCAAATGAATGGCGGAGAATTTTCTTGAATCACTTTTCAAGGATAAGGAACTATACAGCAAATGTATGCTGAAGTGATAAATCTATCCCTGAAGTAATATGGAATCAGTTGTGAAAGCTCAGGAAATTGGAATTGCATTTGGACTGCTCAAGTAATGTGCTCCTGTTTTTTTTTTTTTTTTTTTTTTTTTTTGTAATCCTATTGTTTATGAGACGTTCTTTTTCGATATTTATTTTGGATAAATCGAAAGACAGATACATTAAATGAGGTTACACATGTTGAACTGAATGTTAAAACATTGGTGGAATTAATTTGTATTTGTTTTAAGCATTGAATAGGATATGAAGAAGATTTGTTTGAGTTCATTAATGTTAATTTAAAATTGGTTATAAAATGTTTCTTGTGATTAATAATCTCTTGTATATAACTTTATAGTGAAAAGTAAATATTATGAAATTTTATTGAGCTTCATTAATTTGTGCAACAACATAGTGATACTGAAGTCAATGTACTATCCCAGGTGAATCTGGAATAATCTAACCAACAAAAGGTTAAAATTTAAATTATTGTTAATTTACTCCATGACTATCATTAAATTATTGGTTGGACGTAAAGGGGAATAACACACATACTTATTATAGTACACAAACTCACAATTTCACATATTTATATAATAATAATAAAATATTAAATAGTGCATCTGGTAGGATAAGTAAAGAAGTTAGTGAGAAAGTAAAGTATTATAAATGAGAGAGAGCAAAGTACTAGAAAAAAATATTACAGTATAGTAGGTGATTTTCCTTGGTCATCTAAACAAGAGTTGGAGAAGTTGGTCTAAACAAGGAGTCTGCCTTGTCTTTGGATGATGCTATAATGGCACCATCAGGATATGAGAAAGGTGGAAACAAGAAGACAAGATTTATTTATTTATTTAGCATATGGCATAATAAAGACACATGACATCAGAATATATAAATACATATTTGTGCAGACAATAAAAATGATCCAAGTAATGCACATATACAAATATTAGATTAAAAAAAAATAATAATAAATTAAATAAAATAAAGTCTAAAATTTTAAATCAAGTTCAGATAGCCAATCAAGAGCTGAAGGATCTGCCTCAAAAAAGTTTCTCAGGTCACCAGGGTAGGCTCTTATCCTGCAGTCCTCCACAATGTGCCGGATGGTTTGGTTTATGGCCCCACAGTCTCACTGAGGTGTAGGTGATCTTCCTCACTTGTGTAAGCTGTCTGTGCAGATACCATGTCCTGTGCATATCCTATTTAGGCTTTTCCATAGATGACGTGGAAGCTCAATCCCTTTTGGATTTTGGTTGGGAAGGATATAATTGTTTAAGTCTGGTGTCGATTTTTCTTTCCAAGTTTAGCAGTTTTGAATTAACATTGAAATTGCTATTTACTGGTTCTTCAGCCAGTATTAGTGGAGGCTGTCGGGATTTAAGGTGATTCATATTTATATATGGGAGGTCTTCGTGTATCGGCAACAGGGGATTGCTATATTCTTTTACCAGAGCATTTTGTCTGAGCAGGTTCGGTGGTGCAATATTGCTCAAAGTTGGGAGCCAGTAGAGGGGAGTGGATTTGACACACCCTGTTATTGTCCTCATCACTGTATTTATTTGGTGTCGATTTTCTTGATATGAGGACTGTTTAGCCATACTGGTGAACAATATTCTGCCGCAGAGTAGACAAAGGCCAACGTGGAGAATCGCAGTGTAATAGCAGAAGAACCCCATATAGAACCACACCGTTTGTATGATGTTATTACGGGTTCTGATCTTTAAAGAGAGATTCTCCAGATGTCTTTTGAAAGATAGTGTTCTATCCAGGATAACACCCAGATATTTAGGGAAATCTTGGTGCTGCAGCATTGTGTTGTTAAAGCTGACCTGAAGTTTCCTATTTGCCAATTTGGTGTTTAGGTGAAAAGAGCTAACCTCGGTCTTATTGAGGTTTGGTGTTAGTCTCCATTTATGAAAGTATTCCCCCAATTGTTCTAAGGTCATTTGTGAGAATATCTTCAGTTACTTCAGTGCTCTTGTGTTGGATGGCAAGGGCTATGTCATCAGCATAAGCAAATTTTTTTGACCTAAAAATATATACACATTTACTCAAGAATAATGTTTAATTTGCCAAATATTTCGGTCTGAATATTACAGACCATCTTCAGTGGCTACATAGGAATAGTTTTAAAAAACAAGATGGAATACAAACAATTGATCATTCACACATAGAACGAGCCACGTGATGTCATATTGCTAAGAATTAGAAGCGTAAACATTTTTAATGTCAAAATTGAAGATATTAATTCAGAAATTCATATAATAATCTTAAATAACATTAGATTAATACAGGAAATTTATATTAAAAAAAAAGTGTAATGTGTTATCCTGATTAAACTTTCCCAAATTTTTGATATAGATATACAGTCATTACGATTCAAGTTAGGACGTTGAAGTAAGGCCTCCACACTTTCTTTAAATAAACATTCAAATTTGTAGCGACATCTGTGTAGGAGGGTCTTGGACCAAAGGATGTTGTGGCTTGTTTCTAATCCATGCTGAGCTAATCCTGATTTCTTGGGTTTGTTGTGTTGAATTGATGCTCTTGAATTCTTTTTTCTATAGAACGTCCAGTTTGTCCAAAGTAGGAAAAATTACAATTACAAGGAACTTGATACACACCAGGTAGAGACATAGTTGAGCGTTTATCTTTAGAAGAAGGAAAATGGGTGGATAATTTGTTAATAGGTGTATAAGTGGCTGTTAAATCATATTTCTTCAGAATTCTTGAAATTGGTTCTGAAATCCACGAAATGTAAGGAATTGGAATTTGACATATTGATTCTTTGCTGTTCTGTGTTGGATTGTAAGAATAGAAAAGATATTGTGTACTCTTTTCGGAGAAGCCATTTAGTTTCATATGATGTTTGATAGTCGAAAGTTCTTTCTGTAATAAATGAGAAGTTGAACAGTTAGTTTTTGGCTTGTTGAATTAAACATTTTATGATTCCTGTTTTTTGACAAGGATGATGAGCAGATTCTTTGAGAATATAACGACCTGTGAAAGTTGGTTTTCTGTAAACTGTTGTTGTAAGAATACCTGAAGGTGAACGGATGAGGAGGATGTCTGAAAATGATAACTCGTTGTCTTTTTCAATCTCCATGGTAAACTTTGTACGAAGATGTAAGGAATTGATACTGCTTAAAACCTATTAACAAATAGGTTTTACATACAGCAAAGATGTCGTCTATATATCTAACCCAAAAGGATGGTTGAGGGAATGTAGATGAGAACAGGACTTCTAGTTGTTTTAAATAAAAGTTGGCAAGAGCAGGAGAGAATGGACTTCCCATGGCTGTTCCTTCCACTTGGTTGTAAAATTTGTTTTGACATAAGAAATATCCAGAGTGCATTACGAAATCAAATGACTTTATAATATCTTGTGGGAAGATGTCAGCAAGTAATTTAGAACATCTAGAAGAAGTCCTGTTGTCATCTATATTCTCTCAACCATCCTTTTGGGTTAGATATATAGATGACATCTTTGCTGTATGGCCTTGCAACAGAGACTCCTTACCTCCCTTTTTAAGCAGTATCAATTCCTTACATCCTCGTATAAAGTTTTCCATGGAGATTGAAAAAGACAACGAGTTATCATTTTCAGATGTCCTTCTCATCCAACAACAGTTTACAGAAAACCAACTTTCACAGGTCGTTATATTCTCAAAGAATCTGCTCATCATCCTTGTCAAAAAACAGGAATCATAAAATGTTTAATCCGACAAGCCAAAAACTAACTGTTCAACTTCTCATTTATTACAGAAAGAACTTTCGACTATCAAACATCATATGAAACTAAATGGCTTCTCCAAAAAGAGTACACAACATCTTTTCTATTCTTACAATCCAACACAGAATAGCAAAGAATCAATATGTCAAGTTCCAATTCCTTACATTTCGTGGATTTCAGAACCAATTTCAAGAATTCTGAAGAAATATGATTTAACAGCCACTTATACACCTATTAACAAATTATCCACCCATTTTCCTTCTTCTAAAGATAAACGCTCAACTATGTCTCTACCTGGTGTGTATCAAGTTCCTTGTAATTGTAATTTTTCCTACTTTGGACAAACTGGACGTTCTATAGAAAAAAGAATTCAAGAGCATCAATTCAACACAACAAACCCGAGAAATCAGGATTAGCTCAGCATTGATTAGAAACAAGCCACAACATCCTTTGTCCAAGACTCTCCTCCTATACAGATGTCGCTACAAATTCGAATGTTTATTTAAAGAAAGTGTGGAGGCCTTACTTCAACGTCCTAACTTGAATCGTAATGACTGTATATCTATATAAAAAATTTGGGAAAGTTGAATCAGGATAACACATTACATTTTTTTTTTAATGTAAATTTCCTGTATTAATCTAATGTTATTTAAGATTATTATATGAATTTCTGAATTAATATCTTCAATTTTGACATTAAAAATGTTTACTCTTGTAATACTTAGTGATATGACATCATGCGGCTTGTTCTATGTGTGAACGATCAATTGTTCGTATTCCACCTTGTTTTTTAAAACTATTCCTATGTAGCCACTGAAGATGGTCTGTAATATTCAGACTGAAATATTTGAAAAATTAAACATTATTCTTGTGTAAACATGTATATTTTCTAATCATTATGTCACAAGTATCGTTAAAGAATCGTTTTTTGACCTAGTTGTTGGTTTATCAGATGTATATAAGTTGAACAAGATTGGTGCTAATACTGAACTCTGTGGGAGCCCATTGTTCAGTTTTCTTAGTTTGCTCATTTTGTTTCCCAGTACCACATGGAAGAACCTGTCAGAAAGCATGTTACCAAGAAGTCTTATGATGGATTGGCATGGTACGACTTGTATCAGCTTGTATAGCATCCCCTCTTTCCATACCTGGTTGTATGCAGTAGTAAGATCAACAAACACAACAGAGGTTTTCAAGCATCTCTGGAAACCTGCTTCGATATGGGTAGTAAGGCTTAGTACTTGGTCCGTACAACTACGTTGAGTCCTAAAGCCTGCTTGCTTAACAGGGATAACTTCAGATATTTTTAGCCCAATTCTGTTAAGGAGCAGTAGGTGTCTCTCGAGGAGCTTATAACAGCAAGAAGACAAGAATCATGCACCAACAGAAATTTACCAGTGCCAGCATAGGTTGGTCGATTGGTAGAGCCTCTGCTACTAATGGATCACGCAAATAATTAAGCAAGTTTGAGTGTGGTTAGTAGTTGGAAAGGAGTCAATCGTTCAATGCTGTTGGCACACTCTCCCACGATGAGTCTTTGGATTCCCTGGAGGTGTCACATAATAATAATAATAATCACATAGTGCAGTTTTGGTAGTGTTTATTTCCATGAGCTGCTGTTGTTATATGCATATTTCTGTATATATTTAAATCCCTATTCATATATGAATGAACTATGATAATGATGAAGGCATGGATGCACTTGTCACTACATAACATTATTTTTCCCTTGTGATAATAGGGAAGGAATAAGGTGGAAAATACAACGTAATGGATAACCATGATGTTGCAAAAGATACTGACTTGTATGATAAAAAATTTTATCCCTCTTTCTATGATCTTAATGTAACATTGACTACTCTGCTCAGATTTGGTTGCCTGGTTCTGTAATGATGAGGAAATAGTGAAAAAAAAAAAAGGTTTAAAGGAGGCTAAGATAATAAATATTGTTGAAAATATGTTACATATTTGACAAGAAATAACATTTCTTATCAAGAAAATTTGCAAGTATTTTCATGAATAGTTACTTTCATGATGAGAGCAGTTGAATTCACTGAAAGTTGCCTTAGGTAGTGTAAAATTTGGATGAAAAGAATAATGTAATTTCCAGTTAATTGTAATATATATAAAATGCTATTTGAGTTGTGGAACTCTGATCATGATGAAAAATTAAAGGAATGTAGGCTTACAAAGTTTAGTAAGTTGCTTGAGAAGATGGGATGTGCAATGAGGAGATCTTGATTAAATTAAATTTAATTGAGGAGATCTAAGAAGAATATTTTTCATTACCTGGGAGGAAGGAAGTTGAGAAAAATCTGTGTGAAAAATGTTCACAACAAATGCAGGAGGGATTTCTGAGTTTTTCTTGTGACAAGTGCTAAATGAAGATAGGAGTAGGGTGGGAAAAAAGAGTGTCTTGTCAGTGAATGAAATTTAATCAGAAGTATAAGAAGTGTTGTGCAGGTTAGAGAACAGTGATCCATTTATTCATCTGATGTGCAATACAAACAAATACTGTAATCCCCATTATCCATGGGTTCACTATCCGCAGTTTCAGTTATCCGTGATAAACCCTGGTCCAAAAATATTAAATGGAAAATTCCATAAATAAACACTTTCTAATTGCATTGCTAAAGTGGATATTAGATCCAACATTATTTCAAAGCTGAATGTTTGTAGAAACTATGAAAGTTTCGTAAGTTGCCCTGAGAGCTTATGAGAATACAATCCTCAGCATCCCCAAGTTGCCTTAGCTTGTACTACTTTACTTAAGTAGAAAAGGGCAACTCAGGGATGCTGAGGATTGTATTCTTGTAACCTCTCAGATCAACTTATGAAACTTTTGTAGTTTCTGCCAACATTCAGCTTTGAAATAATGTTGGATCTAAGGTCCACTTTGCTTATTATTATTATTAAACAAGACCTCATGGAGTCAAAGACTCATCTGGGAAGTCCTTTTATCACACACACTTATGTAATTTTACATTGCTGAAATGAAGCCATATGGCTCTTTCTTTCAGTAATACACAATTCATAAATTTTAAATTGCGGTCCTTGCTGAATTCTCAGTTCTCAGAACGACTGTCGTGGTATCACAGTGCTTGTGTTCAAGTAACCCTTATTTTACTTAATAATGGCCTTAAAGTGCAAGAGTAATGATACTGGCAATTTGGATATGCCAAAGAGCAGCCATAAAGTGCTTCCTTTTAAATGAAAGAGGTGAAAGTTCTCAACTTCATAAAATAATAAATAAATAAATAATAATAATAATAATAAAAAGATATGCTGAGATTGCTAAGATTACATTCACATTCAGATAACATTTATTACTTATGTTGTTATAAATCTTCTTCTTCTGCAGCTTCTCCCACTTAAGTGGGATAACTGTTGATGATGAGTCTCCTCCACATCCTCCTGTCTTGGGCTGTCACCACATCCAAGTTCTTCATCCTCAAGTTCTCTTCTACCAGCTCCCTCCATCTCTTCTTTGGCCGCCCACACTTCCTCCTTCCTTGCACATCCATTTGCATGACCCTTCTTCCCACATATTCGTCCTCCCTCCTCATCACATGACCAAACCATCTCAACCTTGCCTCCTGTATCTTCGCTTCTAAGTTTGTAACTTTCACTGTTCCCCTCACATAGTCATTTGTCAGACAATCCTTTCTGATCACACCGCACATCCACCTAAGCATTCTCATCTCTGCTACTTCCATCCTGCTGATGTTATTTTTCCTCAAGGCCACAGTTTCTATAGCGTACGTCATAGCTGGCCTCACTACTGTCCTATAGATTTTGCCTTTCAGATTGATCAGCACCCTCTTATCGCATAACACTCCAGCCCTCTCTCTCCATTTCCTCCAACCTGCTTGTATCCTGCATCCCACTTCCTTCTCAGCTCCTCCATCTTCCTCCACTGTTGAACCTTAGTATCTAAAGTCCCTCACCTTCCTGATGACATTTTCCAGCTCCAGATCTGTCTCCTGGCCGCCGCCCACTGTGCAACACATATACTCTGTCTTACTTCTGCTCAGTCTCATACCGCTCTCTTCCAATACTTTTCTTCATCTTTCCAGTTTAGTTCCTGCTTCTTCTCTTGAATCTGCACACAGCAAGATGTCATGTGCATACAACATTATCCAAGGCGCATCTTCTTTCACCTCCTCTGTCACCACCTCCATCACAATGTTAAACAGAAACGGACTTAATGCTGACCCTTGATGCAAGCCAACTGTTACTTGAAAACTTTCTGTCTGTCCCAGACAGGCCCGAACACTTGTCTTCACATTTCTGTACATCTCCTGCACCAACCTGACATATTTCTCCAGAACCTTCTTCTCCCTCAGACACCTCCAGACTTCTTGCCTTGGCACTCTATCATATGCTTTCTCCAGATCAATAAATGCCAGATGTAGCTCCCGTTGTTTCTCTCGAAACTTTTCAATCATCTGCCGTAACCCAAAGATAGCATCTGTTGTTGATCTACCAGGCATGATGCCTAATTGTTATTTTGCAATCTCCACCTCTTTCCTCAATCTTCCATCAAGAACCCTTTCTAGGATTTTCATTGTATGGGACATCAACTTTATTATTATTATTAAACAAGACCTCATGGAGTCAAAGACTCATCTAGGAATTTCCTCTGTAATTTTTACAGTCTTGTGCATCCCCTTTACCCTTGTAGATGGGGACAAGAGTACTCTCCCTCCATTCCTTGGGTATATTTTCCTGTTGGCAAACTTTCACGAACAGGTCCCACAGCTGGTCAATCCCCTCTTCTCCCAGTGCCTTCCATACCTCCACTGGAATCCTGTCGGGGCCCACCGATTTTCCATTCCTCATCCTCTTCATGGCCTCCGTCATGTTGTTATAATTGTTCTATTTTATTATTAATTATTGTTATTAATCTCTTACTGTGCCTAATTTATAAATTAAACTTTATCATAGGTATGTATGTATGCATGTATAGGAATAAACATAGTATATATAGGTTTCGGTGCTATTTGTGGTTTCAGATATCCATGGGCATCAATGTAACATATGACTGTTAACATGCTGTTAACAGACATATGTTACATTGCTAAATAATAATTATGAGATGTTATATTTGACAGTACTGATCAGTGGAAGAAAGGAGTAGTTAATGGCAGTGTAGACAACTTAATTTAGTGTGATATATACAAACTTCAAACTATGGAATTGAAAAATGAGTCGCTTGTCCCATTGAAGTTTCTGTTAAGGGAGAAATGAATTTTTTTATTTTTTTTAATTATTAGAAAAGACATCTGACATAAAAAAAGAAAAACAGGTAGTTTAGTTGTGTAAATCTCCATGTAGGAGATCTACATAACTCAATAGGAAATTAATACCAGCGATATAGAGGTGTTTGGGTGAAATTTGGAGAAAAGGTCAGAGTTAATATTTAACAGTAAAAAATACTTGCTGGATTATTTATTATTTTTTTTGATGTTGTTTCCACCCACGAAAGATTATTTCTGTTCAGGATTACAACTTTCATTACAAAGAACATCTTTCAACATAAAGATGCAGATTAATTCACACGGTGAAAAGATACAAGAAATAATAGAACTCGTTGACTATGTTATTGTTGATAGTGATATGCTCACATTTCTTTAAAATACCTGAGCATATGTGAAATAGAAAGTGTTACTTTAATTTTGAGCAGGATAAAAATGAATATCATATTCAAAAGAAAATATATAAGAAAGTTTTAAGAATTGTCAAAGAGAGAGACAGAAGAGTTGAAAATTTGAAGAAAACATTGATTGATTAGACAGGAAGGCATATGCGTGAAGTTGTTTCAGGTGCTTCACGATGGAACCAAGAAATTAAAAAGGCAGGAAAATCAAGAATCAAAGAGGCAGTCCTGGAAAAGAGGAAAACATATCAAAAGTTTTTAGCAAGTAAGTCAGCAGGGCCCTCAGAAGATACAGAGAATTTTTTTTTTTTTTTTTAAAGAAGCTCTGTGTAAAAGTAGCAAAACAAAATCATTGGAAGATGTGAATAGGAATATACATGATAAATATCATGAAGGTGGCAAAATGTTCTGGAGTCTGTTGAAAAAGCTTTGAAATGAAAAAAAAACAAAAAAAAAGATTTCAGAGATATAATAAAGGTGAAGATATTCTGGATATCTGAAGTAATTACTTTGATAGATTATTAAATGAAACAAGTAGTGTAATGGTAGAAAATATTCAAGAAGAATGCAGTCAGGAGTACATATCAGCAGTGGTGAGCTATAAAGGGCTTGCACGAGTCCTTTGTTAAATTTTTCTGAAATTTGCGAGCCCCTTGTTCTTCTTGTTTAATAATCTTGTAGAACTAGAAAATACCACCGCAGAATGTATGCATGGTACTATAATTGCTACTTTAAATTCATATGAATTTTTTTATAACTATTTAAAAAATCATCTCGTTGCATTTTGTTCTGATGAAGCTAGTTTAATGTTTGGAAACATCAGGTGTTGCAATCAAACTTCTACAAAGATTTCCCAACATTGTGATTTGGCATTGCACAGCTCATTGTTTACAATTTGCATTAGACAATTCAATAAAAAAAACATTAAAGAAATAAATCATTTTGAAATATTTATGGATAAATTATATTCTTTTTATCATCAATCACCAAAAAATCAGCGAGAATTAAATATGATTGCAAAAGACCTTGGTATCAAAATTTTAAAGATCGGCTGTGTGTTTGGACCACGATGGGCAGCTTGCAGTATACGAACGGCATTCGAAGTTTCAGAACGAAAAATATTATACAGGCTATTTAAAAAAAAAAAAAAGCCTTTTTTTTTTTTTTTTTTTTTGCTCCATGATGCGAGCCCTTTGTTAAAATTTCCATAGCCAACCACTGCATATCAGTACTTAATTATTATTATTTCGGGCAACTCCAAGGAGTCGACAGACTCATCGAGGGAGGCCCTAACATCATGTTAAGAACAACTATTCGACATTCACACAGTATCTATCATACCTCGAACTCATTCACAGTCATAGCACCCACAACAAACTCTGGCAGCTTATTCCACTCATTCACCACTCTTCAAGTAAAAAACCTAGCTCTAACCCCCTTGCTAACCACATTCTTGCCCAGCTTCCATGTATGGCCCCTAGTCCTCCCACCACCAGTCCTATTCTCAAAAATATCTTCTGAATTAATCTTATAGAAACCCTTCAGTAATTTGAATGTCTCAATTATATCACCCCTTTTTTGCCTATCAACAAATTTTTGCAACCCTCAAATCTTCAACCTGTTCTCATAGGATTCATTCCATAGACCTGCTATCATCTTGGTCACTTGTCTCTGGATCCTCTCCACCTCCTCCCCATCAAGAAGAAACCCTGGCGCCTATCTGGGCACAGTAGTCTAGATGGGGTCTTATAGGCTTGATACAGAGGAACAATAACTTGTTTGTCTCTGCCTGTTAAAGTATTTTTCAGCAACCAAATGATTTGATGAGCTGATTTAGCCACTTTTGCGATGTGCCCAATAAACTTCAATTCCCTATCCACCAACACTCCCAAATCCTTGGCCTCATCAATCTCCTGGAGTACATTTCCACCAATGTGATATACTGCTGCTAATCTTTTCACCCCCAAAATGCATAACCTACACTTTGCCACATTAAATCGATATCCATTTTCCTTAGCCCAGTTCTCCAAACTATCCAAATGATCTTGCAAAATTTTGACATCCTGTGCACTCACTATTGCTCTACCCAACTTTGCATCATGAGCAAACAAATTAACACTTCCTCTCAGATTCTTTCCTATATCATTAATGAACAAATTTAAAAGCAGTGGTCCAAGAACAGAACCCTGCGACACACCACCAGTCATAAGCCATCTTTTGGACTCTACTCCTGAATAAACCACTCTCTGATATCCCTCCATCAACCCCCCCCCCCCCATCCACCCCACCAACCCTATATCCATCCCCACATGCTGCAGTTTACTGATTAGAATTCCATGTAGTATCCTGTCGAAGGCCTTAGCAATGTCCAGTAGAATCACTGTAAACAAGCATATTCTTATTATCTGACACCTCTAGGGAGTCCAAAGACTCATCAAGGGAGAGTGTGCCAACAGCATCGAACGATTGGTTCCCTTCCAACTACTAACCACGCTCAAACTTACTTAACTAAGCTATTAGTAGCAGAGACTCTACCAATCGACCCATTACTGTTATCCAGTTCAGCCGTCACTGTGTTATAAAATGTGAGCAAGTTACTGAGGCATGATCTACCCTTCACAAAACCATGTTGTACCCCATACAGTATCCCATTTTCATCTAACCAATCCTGGATTTTTCTCTTGACTAATTTCTCCAAAGACCTTGACAACGATTCCTGATATGCTAATCGGTTGGTAATTTACAACAGCAGTCCTGGAACCTCCTTTATGCAGTGGAACTATTTTCACCCCTTTCCACCCCCCTCGGGACTAACCCAGACTCAAGACTCAAATTAAACAAAATGGTCAAGGGCACTGACAATTCTTTAGCCGCCTCACTTACGACAGGAGCTGGTATACCATCCAATCCCACAGATGTATTGACATTGAGGTTTTGTAATAAACTACTCACCTCCACTTCATTCACCACAATTCCCGTATAATCTATTGGTTCATTCATTCCTGCAATGTCATCACCTGGATGATATATTCTCAATATGACTCATTATTAAGAGGAGTGATAGATTTGAGTTTAACTAAATCGTACTTACTGGGTGGGAAATTTAAGGATGTAAGTGAGAGTATTAGAGCCCAAAAACAGAGGGTGAAAGAATTGATAGTTGTGGCGGGTATGAATGAATTGATAGGAGATAAATTTTTTATGAGAGGACTTGAAAGTATTGTTAAAGGTAGCAAAATTAAAGAGTTACAGAGTTAGAGTGGTGAGTCTGTTGCCGCAGTATGAAAGAGAGGAGTTTAGGAGGAGGGCCATAATCGCAAATGACATTATGCGCAGATTATGCAGACGGTGTGGTGTAGAATTCGTGGACATGTGGAATGAGTTTGATGAGCGAAAGGATTTATACAAGATGGATGGCCTGCATTTGAATGGATTTGGTGTGAAGAGACTGGAAAAGGTGTTGCTGAATGAAGTGAAAATGGATGTGCAGAACCAGGGAAACTAGAACTACCAAGAAGGGGGGGGGAGGATTGGATATGCGGACATCAGTGAGACAGTTGAGTGTAGGAATGTATATAATGTACCCGAGCCAGTACTAAGGACAAAAAATGGGAATGGGATATTTAGAATAACGCACCAAGATATGGGTGTGACAATGGGATCACTGCATTTCATGTATACTAATGCCAGAAGTATTAGGAACAAGAACAATTTTTGGGCCTTGACTGGCCCAAAAATTGTTCTTGTTCCTAATACTTCTGGATCAGTGCCAATAACCATGTTTCACTAATGCCACAGGTTATTGGCATTAGTGAAATATGGCTGATGGAAGATGATATAGTTAGTGGGATACAATGTGTAGGTTATAGTGTGTTTAGGAGAGACAGAGAGAATTAAATGGGGGGAGG
Organism: Typopeltis vanoorti; assembly: GCF_054136105.1. NCBI lineage: Eukaryota > Metazoa > Arthropoda > Arachnida > Uropygi > Thelyphonidae > Typopeltis > Typopeltis vanoorti. Next base: position 126,148,459 of record NC_143552.1, read on the forward strand.
GGTGTTATTGATGATAGCTGATGAACTGCAGCCAAGCAGAATTGAAGTTGTATCGCAGGATAGTGAAAAGAGCTCATTTGAGGCTATTTGGTGTGAGATTGAGACTGGCAGAATAAAATATACAGTTGGGTGCTGCTATAGACCAGGTGATGGAATAGATGGTGGAGATAGTATGCATAAACAAATTGATGAAATGAGTGGAAGGAGGGTAATTATTATGGGGGATTTCAACTATAGTAACATTGATTGGAAGGAGGAGAGGACACATGTGAGGAAGAAATGGATTTTATTCAATTATTAAAGGATAACTATCTGAGACAGCATGTAATTGAAAATACTAGGAGTGTGAGAGTGCTTGACCTGGTAATAGCATCTCAGAATTTGACTATAATGAATATGACCATGTTGCCACCTATTGGTGAGAGAGTGATCATAAGATCACAGCTTGACCTGGGAGGTGGCTAAAGGTGTGGAATTTTCGATTAAGACAGGGTATATGAGGAATTACCATGCTGGCAAGTATGACAAGCTTAGGAGATTGCTTGGATCAGTGCCATGGCATGTACAACTGCAAGGGCTGGATGTCAATAGAGCATGGGAAGTGGTCAAGGAGCATTTACAGGAGGTTATGGCTGATTGTATACCTAGGGTCCGAATAGTAAAACAAGTAGGGGTTAAATGGATGAATAACACCATTAACTTGAGCTGCAAAAAAAGAAACAACTGTGGAGGGAATTTAAAGAACGGGGTGACCTACAGGCACACGAACGGTATATAGTGCAGGCCTGAAGGGTAACGAGTGTGGTAAAAAAAGCAAAAGCAGATTATGAAAGGAAACTAGCCATGCAAGCTAAAGAGAATCCCAAACAGTTCTTTCAATATGCTGCAAGCAAGCAAGAAAAAAACTGTACATGGCAAAATGATTTTAAGGAATGACGATGGTAAGGAGGTCACTGAATCAGTCGATATAGTGGAGTTACTGAGCGAGCACTTTGCAAAAGTATATCATCCAGGTGGTGACATTGAGAAAATGAAGGAACCATTAGTTTATACGGGAATTGTGATGAATGTAGTGGAGGTCAATAGTCTATTACAGAACCTTAATGTGAATACATCTGTTGGATTGGATGGTATACCGGCACGGGTCTTGCGTGAAGCAGCTAAGGAATTATCAGTGCCCTTGACCATGTTGTTTAATCTGAGTCTCGGGTCTGGTTTAGTCCCGAAGGTGTGGAAAGAGGGGAAAATTGTTTCACTGCATAAAGGAGGATCCAAGACTTCGGTTGCAAATTACCGACCGATCAGCATATCAGGAGTCGTTGTCAAGGTCTTGGAGAACTTAGTCAAGGGAAAAATACAGGAATGGATTGATGAAAATGAGATACTGTACGGGGGACAGCATGACTTTGTGAAGGGTAGATCATGCCTTAGTAACTTGCTCAAGTTTCATAACAAGGTGATGGCTGAACTGTATAAGCATAATGGGTTTACAGTGATACTGTTGGACCTGGCAAAGGCATTTGACAGGATACCACATGGAATTCTAATCCTTAAACTACAACATCTGGGAATGGATATAGGGTTAGTGAGATGGATAGGTGGGTGGTTGATGGAGAGATATCAAAGAGTATTTTATTCAGGAGTAGAGTTCAAAAGATGGCCTGTGACTAGTGGTGGGCCACAGGGTTCTATTCTTGGACCACTGCTGTTTGATTTGTTCATTAACGATATAGGGAAGGATCTAATAGGAAGAGTTAATTTGTTCGCTGATGATGCAAAGTTGAGTAGGGCGATAGTGAATGCAGAAGTTGTCAGAATCTTGGAGGATGACTTGGATAGATTGGAGTTCTGGGCTAAGGAGAATGGATGTCAATTTAATGTGACAAAATGTAAGGTTATGCATTTTGGGGGTGAAAAGATTAGCAGCAGTATATCACATTGGTGGAACTGTACTCCAGGAGATTGATGAGGCCAGGGACTTGGGAGTGTTGGTGGATAGGGAGATGAAGTTTAGGGGGCACATTGCAAAAGTAGCTAAATCAGCTCATCAACTCACTTTGGTTGTTGAAAAATACCTTGACGAGCAGAGGAAAGCAAGTTATTGTACCTCTGTACCGAGCCTTGATAAGACTTCATCTTGACTACTGTGCCCAGATTTGGTCACCTAGCTACCTTCTTGATGGGGAGGAGGTGGAGAGGATTCAGACTAAGATGATAGCAGGTCTATGGAATGAACCATATGAGAACAGGTTGAAGATTTGTGGGTTGCAGAAATTAGTTGATAGGCGGAAAAAGGGAGATATGATTGAGACGTTCAAATTGCTAAAGAGTTTCTATAGGATTAATTCAGAGGATATTTTTGAGATCAGGACTGGTGGTGGGAGAACTAGGGGACACCTATGGAAGCTGGGCAAGAGTGTGGTTAGCAGGGGGTGTTAGAGTTGGGTTCTTTACTTTTAGAGTGGTAAATGAGTGGAATAAGCTGCCAGAGTCTGTTGTGGGTGCTATGACGGTGAGTGAGTTCAAGGCAAGGTATGATAGATACCGTGAGAATGTCGTGTATTTGTGTGGACATGATGTTTAGTGCCTCCGGTGATGATTCTAAGGACTCCCTGGAGTCGCCTGTAATAATAATAATATTCTTGCAAAGTGCTCACTCAGTAATTCAACTATATCAACTGATTCGGTTACCTCCTTACCATCGGCATTCTTTAAAATCATTCTGCCATATACATTTTTTCTTTTACTTGCAACATATCGAAAAAACTGTTTGGGATTCTCTTTAGCCTGCATGGCTAATGTTCTTTCATAATCTGTTTTTGCTTTTTTTACCACCCTCGTTACCCTTCTGGCCTGTGCCTTATACCTTTCATGTGCCTGCCGGTCACCTTTCTCCTTAAATTCCCTCCATAGTTGTTTATTTTTTTGCAGCTCAAGCTTAATGATGTTATTCATCCATTTAACTCCTACTTGATTTATTATTCGGGACTCTAGGTATACAGTCAGCCCATTGCATCATTCAAACACTTCCCTAACTGCCTTCCGTGCACTATCAACATTTAGCCCTTGCAGTTTTATATGCCATGCCACTGAACCAATCAAACTCCTAAGCTTGTCATACTTACCAGCCCGATAATTCCACATGTACCTTGTCTTTATTGTAATTTCCACACCTTTAGCCACCTCCCAAGTCAAGACCCTATGATCACTCTCACCAATTGGTGGCAATAGTCCTATTCGTTACAGCGAAATTCTCACACGCAATTACTAGGTCAAGCACTCTCTGATCCCTAGTATTTTCCATTACATGCTGTCGCAGATAGTTATCCCTTTATAATCGCATAAAATCCAATTCCTTCCTCCCATGTGTCCTCTCCTCCTTCCAATCAATGTTACCATAGTTGAAATCACCCATAATAATTACCCTCCTTCCACTCATTTCTTCTATTTGATTATGCATACTATCTCCACCATCTATTCCATCCCTTTGTTATAGCAGCACCCACTGTATATTTTGTTCTGCTAGTTTTAATTTCACACCAAATAGCCTCAAATGTGCTCTTTTCTCTATCATGCAGTTCCACTTCTATTCTCCTTGGCTGTAGCTCATCAGCTATCATCAATAACACGCCTCCCCCATTTTATTCTCCCTGTCACTCCTAGCTATATCATCTTCTGTCAGCCATGTTTCACTAATGCCAATAACCTGTCGCCTGGAAGTGCCAACCAAGGCCAAAAATTCTTCCTTCTCGTTCCTAATACTTCTGGCATTAGTATACATGAATTGCAGAAGCCCATTTGTCCCATCCCTATTTTGATACCTTATACAAACTATCCCATTCTGATTCATAGTCTTTCATACTCACTTGGGCATATTACACATTCATACACTCAACTGTCTCCCTAAAGTCTGCATATCTTCCCCCCCCCCCCCCCCCAATAACTCTAGTTTCTCCCCGGATTCTGCACATCCACTACATCCGACAACACCTTTTCAAGTCTCCGTACACCAAACCCATTCAAATGTAAACCATCCATCTTATATAAATCCTTTCATTCATCGAACTCGCTCCACACATCCGCAAATTCCACACCACTCGTCCTGCGTAATTCACGCATAAAGCTATTTGCAAGCATGGCTCCTCCTATACTCTTCACAGTCATACTGCAGCAACAGACTCATCATCCTAACTCTCTCACTCCTCTCTTTTGCTACCTCAAGCAATTCCTTCACATCCTCACTCATAGCCATTTTGTCTCCTTTCAAATCATTTGTACCTGCTACCACTATCAATTCTTTCACCTGTTACTTTTGCATTCTAATAACTCGCTTACATCCTTAACGTTCACACCAGGTTGGTAAGATTTTGTTAAACTCTCAACTAACACACCTCTAACTAAGGAATCTCCATACAACACTCACTCTTTCATTTTGTGTACACTTACTTTCATACTCTTATTGTTTCTATCATACTTTTGCCGTTCACCAGTCGGTACACTCAGTAAACATTTTTGCCAACGCTCCAGCTGCCGATTTGCCCTGTGTATTGCTCCACATAACCGAGCAATCTCACTCATTGCATCACTCTCATCATTTTTATTCTCTGATAATTCGTTCTGTATGTTTACCTTCATTCTCACTTTCAGTGTCACTCTCACAGCTATCTGTTACTACCTCGCAAATATCACTTCATACCTCGCATATCAACTTGATTCTCACTTTCAACAATGATATCGCTCTGTCACGACCTGAAACACTCTTTAAATCCTCACATTCTTTACACTTTCTGCACACATTTGCTCCACTATCATTGTTTAACCAGACTCCAACCGCTCTCCTCAATGCATACATCTCACAAACGGTACATTGAATCAAATATCCTTTAAATTAAAATTTTTAGACAAAGATGGCGACCTGGATGCCATCTTTGTTATATTATTCTTTATGGGGGTCATGTGCACAGAGTATCTATCTATGAATTTACTATTTAAAATACTCGGAAAACACTCAAAAATCACCCAGACAAAAAAAAGTACCAGATAAGAAAAGTACAAGCAAAACAAAACATTAAGTACACTAAATAAAATTAAATAAAACTAAATACAGTAATGAAAACTTAGCTTCGTCTTGTCTTCCACTGTTATGCATCTGACCCCATCTTCTAGGTGACCAAAATACGCAATATCACGACCACAACTAACTTCAAAAAAACAATCACTTAAGTACACTCATTCCAGCGGAACAATTTAGCACTCAAAAAGTAGAAAAATGGACTATTCACTGATTAAAAAATCACATTCTTTAGCACAGCTCAAATTCACTGCACATGCTACGGCGACACTAGTGCCACTTGAAGTAGAAAAACTATAGAAAACCTGTTGAAAGATTACAGCTTTATAGCAGGTGCACTGTGTTTCAGAAGGTATAGAAAGAAGGTCAAATTCCAAAATTCCAAGTGATTGGAGTGAAACTACCTATTATTCAACTGTTAAAAAAAAAAAAAAGAAAAGAAAGAAAGAAAGAAGAGAAAACTGAATATAAGAATTACAATTTCCCAATTGAATGTTCTAGGTAAAGTTTATGCAAGCATACTGAAGAAGAGGTTAAAAGAGTAATGGAAGAGAAACTTGGTAGAACTAAGTTCAGAGTAGATAGCAGTTGCCATGATCAGATTTTCACTTTAAGATAAATTGCTGAGAAATCATGAGAATATAACAAGGTTCTGCATTTAAGTTTTAATGATCTATAATAGGCATACTAAATGTGAAGTGCTAAGAGAAAACATTTTCACAACATTACAATTATATGGAATAAATGAAACATTATACACAGCAGTACACAATCTGTGTTTAAGTTGTAAGTCAGCAGATAGAATTGATAGAATTTCAGCCTGAACATGCAATTTATTTGCTATAGACTTCCTGGCATATGGTTATGTGGGAGTGATGTTGGAAAGAAAGAAAAAAAAAAGACATGTAAAACAATGGTGCTTACTATTTCCACTGTTATTCATCATCTTTATGGATCACTGAAGAAAAGTGACATTAGCCATTGAAACAGTTATATGGAAAAATAACTGTTTATTTTTTTTCATTAAATAATTGTATTTTTTCAATATGTTACATAACATATTGAAAAAATATGTTATGCAACTTATATTTCATATTCATTTTCTTTTGAAAATGTCCAAAAGTTTATATGAAGACACCTCCAAGGACTCATTGTGGGAGGGCACTCTACTCCACTCCACTACGCACATTCTACTGTCTCCCCTGCTACTTAACTCTTGCACTACACACCCACCCACCCACCTGTCAGTGCCATATACCATCCATCACCACCACCACCAACCAACAGTTAGTGGTGATGAACAATATTAGAATTGGAGATATTAAACTCAAATCTTGGTCTTATGCAGATGATGCTGTATTCTTGAATATATTCCATCAAGTCCTCAGGATTTTTTTTTTTTTAAATGTGAATAACATTGTGAGCTAAACAAGGATTTGATGAGTGCTAATATGAATTTGATGATAGAAAGTCTTAGTAGCGAGAATGTTGCGGGAAGAATGAGTGCCCGTTTGAAAGAGAAGGATGGTGTGAAAGAAAGGCGAAAATTGTTAAAAAGTCATTGAAAAGGAAAACGAGTGATTTGAAAACCATAATTGATGGTAAAAAGGACGAAAGCGAGGCGAATGTGGCAGAAGGCAATGAAATTGAGAGAACGAAAGAAACTGGAAATAGCATGACAAAAGGTATGAAAGTTGGAAAAATCAGAAGAATGAATGAAATTGGAAATAGTGTGACACAAGGTTCGAAAGTGGGAAAAATCAAAAGAATGAATGATAGCAAAAGTTGGACACATGGACTGAATGAGCAAAAACTCAAAAGGATGAATGAGAGTGAAAGTATGAAGTGGGGATTGAGAGTTCAAAATTTAAAAAGATTGAATGATAGAGAGAGAGAATGCGATGCGAGATTCGAAAGTTGAATTGGGTTGGATGAGGCAAGAGATGAAATGGATGTGGAATGAAATTAAGAAAATTCGAGTAAAACGATTAAAACAAATCATGATGGCACGAAAGAGTTAACAAAAGACATGCGAGTGGCGTTGTATGGTGACTCCATTATTAAAGGTGTGCTGGATGATAGGATGCACAAGGTATGTTTTACAGGTGGTAAAATGAGTAGAGTGATTGAGGCATTGGATATGAAGAGGGCGCGAGCAAAGGAGTTGATGGTTTTAATAGGCACAAATGATTTGACAGAGGACAAAGAGCACGTCAGAATGATATCAGGAGGCTGCTTAGATGGATAAAAGAAAATAGTGTGACAGAAAGGGGTAGTAAGCATGTTGCCTAGGTATGACTGTGGTGAGATGAGGCAGAGAGCAAGGATTATGAATGATATGTTGGCTGAAATGTGTGAGGAGAGGGGAGTACAGTTTGTTAATGTGTGGAATGAGTTTGAAGGACGAAGTGAACTGTATGGGAGCGATGGACTGCATTTGAGTGGTTATGATGTGAGTCGCTTGGAGAGAACTGCTGCTGGAAGGTAGAGAAGTGAGTACAGAGAATGAATCAGATCTAGTGGGTAGTGATGTGGAAGAGCAGGAGTGTAAGATAGCAGAGATTGAAGAAGTGGTTATGAATGAGGGTGGGTGAGTGGCATGAGTATAGAAAATGAGAGAATGGGTGTGCAAGAGAAACAGGGAGGCTCAGGGTGGACAGGGGTACACAGCTTGAGAAAGGTGGATGCTCCAAGAGGATTTGAGAGCATCTGTAGACAGGAAAGGAATGGGATGACCTGGGATCAAGAAGAAACAGTTTGAATTGAAGAGGGTCTAAAATGAATAAGCAAAAAGGGAAATGGCCGCAGTCAAACATGGAGAGATCATATCGAATGAGTGGTATCAGTGGAACTAGCTGTAGATCCAGGAATGAGTTGTGTGTGTTTGTATACAAATGCTAGAGGTGTAAGAAACAAGGCAGATGAAATGGTTGCATTAATTGAGTCTGTTGACCCAAAAATTGTGGGATTAAGTGAGACATGGTTAGATGAGGACGACATCCTGACAGGAATAGAGATGGAAGGTATGATGTGTTTCGTGAGGATAGAAGGAAAAGAAAAGCAAAAGAAAGAATGATTATGAAAGGATGACATTGATTGGAGAAAATGGTATGATGGCAGCTGTTGTGGAAGATGTCGTGGAGATACTTAATGAGCAGTTCATAAAGGTCTTTCAATCTTGTGAATGTGACTTCATGGGGAGATTGAGAGCAGTTGATGATGGAGAGGAGTGACTGACTGTAAGTGAGCAAGCGGTGTATGGGGAGTTGAGCAAACTAGATGTAAATAAGGCTGTGGGACTTGATAATATATCACAGCGTATTCTGAAGGAATGTGCCAGAGAGTTGACGCCGGCCTTGACATATTTTTTAATACAAGTCTTGCACTCAGTCAAGTTCTTAAGGAGTGGAAGGAGGACAAGATTGTGCCACTTCATAAAGGAGGTGATAGAACTCAATCATCAAACTATAGGTTTATCTGTGTGGCAGTTGTTGTGGTTAAGTTGTTGGAGAAGCTTGTGGGAACTAGGATCCAGAGTTGGGTTGACAACAATGGTATAATCTTTGATGGACTGCATGGATTTGCTAAAGGGAGGTCATGTTTTAGTAATCTACTTACTTATTACAATAAAGTGACTGCTTCTTTGGACAGAGGAGAAGGATACATAGTAATATACTTAGATTTTGCGAAAGATTTTGATAGATTACCGCATGATAAGTTGATAGTCAAACTAGAGCAGATGGGGTTGGATATTAGATCAGTGCATTGGATTGGAGACTGGCTATCCGATACGTATCAACAAGTTATCCAGGAAAAGGAAATCCAGGAAAAGGAAAGTCACTAGTGGTGTGCCTCAGGGATCTGTTTTAGGGCCGTTACTGTTTAACTTGTATATTAATCATATTGGTGAAGATTTGGATGGAGATATTCAGTTGTTTGCAGATGATGCAAAGTTGGGGAAACCATGAAGAGTAGAGAAGATGTTGTGGCCTTACAAGAAGACTTCAATAAACTGAGTTATTGGCCATGGGAATGGGGATGTGAGTTGAATGCTGCAAAATGTAAAGTTTTAAAATTTGGTAAACAAAGATGGGATGCAGAATTTATTCTTGGTGAGGATATATTGTCGGAGGTGGAGGAAATAAGAGATCTGGGGGTGATAGTGGATAAGGATATGAAATTTAGGGGACATATAGCCAAAATTGTGAAGACAACACAAAGGTTTCTGGGAATGATGCAGAGGACACTGACTTGTAGAAGTAGGGAGATTCTTGTTCCATTGTATAAAGCTTGGATTAGGCCACACATGGACTATTGTGCCCAGATTTGGTTACCTGGTTTTCAGAAGGATGAAGAGATGTTGGAAAGGGGTCCAGAGATGACTGATTAAGGTAGTTTTTAACCTCTGGAATTGAGTATGAGGAAAGATTGAGAAGGTGCAACTTACAGAGTCTGGTGGACAAGAGGAAGAGGGGAAATATGATAGAGACCTGTACAAGTTAGTAAGGATTTGTTATAGGATCAATGCTGGAGAGGTTCTACAGAAAATAGTGGGAGATCAGGGGAGAACTAGAGGTCATCCCTGGGAACTGTATAAAGTGGGTGCGAGTAGGGGAGTGAGAGGCAGGTTTTTTTAATGCAGAGCTGTGAATGATTGGAATGCCTTGCCTGAGAGTGTAGTGTCTGCAGAGAATTTGAGTGTGTTTAAAGCATGGTGTGATGAGCTGTGTGTATGATAAAAGGACGTCTCAGATGAGTCTTATACTTCATTGGATCTTGGGTAATAATAATAAAATAATAAAATTTGGTTCGAAAATCAGAACTAAAATGACAAAAACCAGATAACCAATAAAAACCAATAAAATAGATAGGAACATGGAAAACATCTTTATTCTCCGTGGAAGCTGTAGAACAGATAAAAAAGAATATTCAGGTGTTTAAGCAAAAATGTTAGTGAAGATGGCATAACGAATATTGAAATAGGGCACCAATTGAATAAATTTATGGAATAAAAGAGAGAAATTAGTCAAAGCACTAACTATGTAGTATGATTTAATACAGGGTGTCCACAAATGATTACCCTGATTTCAACTGGCTATAATATTTTAACAATGAAACTAACTGAATAAATTTTGTTGCAGGTACACTTGGGCACTCATAAAGTTTCCATACTGGCATCTTCAGTACACTGCTTTTGCCACCAGGACCGCTGCTGCTGATTTTCTTTAAAAATGGCTTCAGTACAGGCTAGCAGAAACAAAATCTCCAGTTGCAGTGCAGCGAATGTTTAGGGCACAGTATGGAAAGAACCCACCTGATGTCAAGCTGATTAAGTTATGAAAGATAAAGTTTTTAGAAACAGGTTCAGTTCATAAGGGTACAAGCAGTGACAGACCATCAGTTTCTGTGAGACTGTTAAGGCAGTTCAAACTGCCTTCACCTGGTTGCCGCAGAAGTCAATCAGAAGAGCTTCACTAGAACTTCAAATTCCAAGGAGTACAGTCTACGAAATTCAAATTGTCCATGAGATAAAGCCAGATGATCGTCCAAGGCGTGAAGAATTTGCTAACCTCATTTTGTACCGCATCAATGAGGATAATGATTTTTTGCAGCGTTTTTGTTTCTCTGATGAGGCAACATTTCACATGAGTATAATAGTCAACAGACACAGTGCAAGGATCTGGGGATCTGAAAACCCATATGCCATAAGAGAACACATTCGAGCTAGTCCAAAATTCAATGTGTGGTGTGGACTAATGCATGATCGAGTGATTGGCCCTTTTTTCTTTCTTGAAAAAGAAATTAATGGAAATGTGTATTTAGACATGCTCGATAATTATGCCATTTCCCAACTACAGGAGATGCAACAACCAAATGTTATCTTTCGGCAGGACGGAGCCCCATCCCCCACCCCTCATTGGTCTTGCGATGTTCGCAATCGTCTTAATTGAGAATTCCCGAATCTCTGGATTGGCAGAGATGGTCTAATCCCATGGGCTCCAAGGTCACTGGACATTACACCCCTAGACTTTTTTCTTTGGGGGTATGTTAAGGATCTTGTTTATGCAATACCAGTTCCAGACCTTGTAACAGCGCATCAGAAATGCAGTTGAAGGAGTTGCACAACAAATGTTGGAGAATGTGTGTCATGTTATTGATTACTGCTTGGATATTTTACATGTCATCGGCGGTGCACGTGTTGGAGTTGTTCATTGACTTTTTTCCTTTTTTACATTGAAGTCTAACTTGGTGTTCCATTTCAAGTATCCACTGAAGAGTTATAATATATTATAATCAAGGTAAACATTTGTGGACACCCTGTACAATATTTAGTAGTGAAATAGTATAGTACAATATTAAACCAGTTTTAATTTATAGATCTTATAGTTAGGTTAAAATTAAACAGTTGATCAAAGACCTGTGTACAGGAATGATAGTTTTGAGAAAAATTCAGGGCGGGAATGGTTGTAAATGGTAGAATCATGTGAAAAATGAATATATTAGGAATATCCTTATTTTTCACTTGATGTTGTTAGCATTCAAGGAAGTATGAGCAGAGCTTAGTGGCATGTTCACTTAATGTTATAGGTATTAGATGCCAGGATTGCAAAAAAAAAAAAAAAAAAAAAAAAAAAAAAAAAAAAAAAAAAAAAAAAAAAACGAGGAAGATCATGATTCAGGTGGATTGATGCATTTAGAGTCTTATAAGATCCCAAATATACAATTTAATGATGTTAGGGTTGGCAAATAATAGGTTAATTTAGAGGGAAATTATTGATATGAAGTATCATGTAATACTATGAAAGTGTCTTGTAAACACCTTGAAGGTACATATTAGGGATTCGACAATGCTGTTATTCAGAACATCTCTTTTCATGTCTACCTTATGTGGACATGAAAGATGGAAATAGTGGCAATGGTTTTGAGGCAGTGTTGTATGAGATGGAGGTTGGCAGGAAGAGATATTTAAGATATTGCTATAGGCCAGAGAATGTGGAAGGTGGTATGAAGAATTATATAAGCAACTTCAACTAGTAAAACAAGGAAAGGGTGATTATTATGGGCGATTTTAATTATGGTGGTGTAGATTGGAATGGAGAGATACCATTTGGGAATAAGGAAAATGAATTTCTCGAATTCTTCAGAGACAACTATCTCAGGCAATATGTAGAGGAGGGCATACAAGGATTGAGAGTTTTGGATCTGATCATTTCATCACAGGATGTAATTGTGAGTGGGATTTCACACTTCCCTCCAGTTGGTGAGAGTGATCATGAAGTGATCACATGGTTAGTCATATGAAGACTTCTATGAGGAAAAAATTTGTGTGGAAGTACAAGGCAGATGATTATGACAAGCTTAGGAGACAGTTTTCAGCTATATCATGGAATGAAGAGTTCAGCAGTAAGGAAATAAATGCTGCTTGGGAACTGACAAAGAAATACATGACAGCATCAATCTGTGAATGTATTCCAAAGCTCAAAAGGCTGAATATGGTCAGTGTAAAATGGATGAACAAGAAGATTAAGTATGAAATCTGGAAGAAGAAGAAGGCACTTTGGAAGCAGCAGAAGATAATAGTAATAATCAGTTACATGAAGAGTATAAGGTGCAGCACAGAAGAATGACTCAGTTGGTAATAAAAGTGCAGTATGAGCAGAAATTAGCAAATCAGACTAAGAAAAGTATCTCATGAGTTTTTGATATGCAGCAAGTAGAAGGAAGAATGATTATGGTAAGATTCTGTGAATGGATGAAAGCTGAAGATTTGTGACTTCTGCAGAGGATATAGTTGATGTGTTCACTGAGCAGTTCATCAGGTGTTTCATCCTCTGTGTGAAATCAGAAGCTCAAGTGTAGAGAATGAAATGAGTGAGCAAGAGATATGAGGAGTTAAGTAAGCTAAATGCCAATAAGGTAATAGGACTTGTCTTGAGGGAATATTCCAAAGAGTCAGCATCACCCTTGGCCTAAATGCTTAAGTGTCTTGCAACAGCACAGGTCCCAAAGGAGTGGAAGGAAGGCAAAATTATTTCACTTAACAATGGTGGTGATAAGGCTAAGGCAACAAATTATAGACTGATCTGTATATATCTGAAGTTGTAGTTAAGGTATTGGAGAGGTTGATGAGATGTAGCATACAAAAGTGGACTGATAATAGTGGCATTCTTTGTGCCTATCAGCATGAGTTTGTTAAAGGGAGGTCACATTTTACAAACTTGCTTATGTGCTATAACAAGGTGGCGAACGTACTGGACAAGGAGGATGCATATACAGTGGTATACTTAGTTTTTGCAAAGGCTTTTGAGAGATTGCCACAAAAGTTTATCACTAAACTGAAGCAGATGGGATTTGATGATAGACTAATGATTTGGATAGGTGAATGGCTATCGGATAAGTATCAGCAAATTGTGTATGGCATGGCACTATCTCAAAAGAGGAAAGTCACTAGTGGTGTGCTGCAAGAGTCAGTTTTATGGCAATTGTTATTTAATTTGTATATTAATAATATTGGGATTGGTTTAACTAGTGATATACAACTGCTTGCAGATGATGGAAAACTGGGGAGAGTGATGAGGAATCAAGCAGATGTGCTCTTAGAGGGGGGGAACTTGAATAGATTGTATGAGTGGGCAATAGTAGGGAACTGTCAGTTCAATATTGCAATGTGTAAGGTTCTGAAATTTGATATGGCATGCAACAATGAGTAGCCTTTACAGTGCAACAACGAATTGGTTATACACTTTACAGGTAAATTTTGGAGAAAGTTGAAGACCTAAGAGATTTGAGTGGCGTGGACAGGGATCTGAAGTTCTTGGAAGTTTTTCCACTTGGTTATACTTTAAATTAAAGATACCAAGAAATTGTATTCTTGGTTTAATCCTTTATCCAAGTGTTATCAGAGTTTGTGCCTGAAGTAATTTCAGGCCCAGGCAACTCGTATATAGAAGTTAATGACTTCACATCACTTGCCTTAGTATCCCATAATGCAAAGCACATATTCTTACAGACATGTATAATGTTATGCATTATGGGAAAGGTCACTACCCAGACTGGTTTTGACTGGTTAATTTGGAAGAAATGTTTTGTAGAATGGGAAAGGAGGTACAACAAGGGAACATACCTGGAAGTTGTATAAGGACATTGCGAGCAGGGACATATGGAGTAGGTTCTTTGCATAGAGAGTGGTTGGTCAGTGGATTGCTTTGCCTGACGTTGTGGTAAATGCAAATACATTGAATGAGTTTAAAGCATGGCTTGATGGGCTTTGTGTGTAACAGAATTTTCCTCCCACGACGAGTCTTTAGATTCCATGGAGGTCTGGTGTTAATAATAATAATCTCAGCCCATTTCCAAAGCAAGATATGTTATTAGAATATTTTGATATATATTCTGTTTCTTCTTCTTATTATTGCATGAATTCAAAAAAATCGCTTAGTGTCGCACTGATTAGATCGTCGGCTTGTGGAGAGCTCCTTAAAAGATAGTAGTATTTTGTGTTAACATTAGATATTTTACTAGAATTTTAAGTAGTATTGTTTGCTTTTTGTTTCTTGGTGTGTCTGTGCAATTTTTGCATGTTTTCTGTTATTTTAATTATTATTTTTAAGAAAAGATAGCATACACATGGCACCGATAAAAAAAAAAAAAATGGCGGCCAGGTCGCCATGTTTAAGAGTTTCAATGTAAACGAATTTATGCAATGTGCTGTCTGTGAGATGTATGCCTTGCGAAGAGCGGTGGGAGTCTGGTTAGAAAGTGATAGTGGAGTTAATATGTGTAGAAAGTGTAAAGAGAATGAGGACTTCAAGCGTGTTTCGTGTGTCGATAGTGATATCGTTAACGATAGTCAGCATGTAGAAAATGGCGGTGTGCTAGAGAATTGCGTGGTAGTGCCAGATAGGTGTGAGCATGTCGCTGAAAGTGTAAATGAAGGTAGAAACACAGAAAGAATGGATGATTTGATCGATAATGAAAATGGTGAGATAAATGCGAGTAGCGAAATTGCCCGTTTGAATGGTGCGATACACAGAGCTAAAAGACAACTGGAGCGTATGGAAAAATGTGTGTTGAACGTACCAACAAATAACCGGCGGAAGTCTGTGACGGCAAATAATAGAATGTTCGGAAATGTCAATAAAATGAAGGAGCGAGTGCTGTATGGGGATTCGCTATTAAGAGGCGTAATAATTGAGAGTTTAACGAAGTCGTACCAGCCGGGTGCGAACATAAAGGACGTCAGTGAATCTATTCGACTGCAAATACAGAGCGTGAAAGAGATGATAATCGTGGCAGGAATGATTGATTTGAAAGAGGACAAAATGGAAATGATAGAGGATGTGAGGGAGTTGTTTGAGGTAGCAAAAGAGAAGAGTGAGAGAGTTAGGATGGTGAGTATCTTACCGCGGTATGACAGCGAAGTGTTTAGAGGGAGGGCCATAATTGCCAATGACTTTATGCGTGAGTTATGCATGGAGAGTGGTGTGGAATTTGTGGATGTGTGGAATGAGTTCGATGGGCGAAAGGACTTATATAAGATGGATGGGTTACATTTGAATGGAGTTGGTGTACGGAGACTTGAAAGAGTGTTGATGAATGATGTGGAAGTGGATGTACAGACTCAAGGAAACTAGATTTATTAAGAGGGGGGGGAGAGTAGATATGCAGACTTTAGGGGGGCAGTTAAGTGTATGAATGAGTATATTATGCCTGAACGAGTACGACGGACAACAAATCAGAATGGGATAGTTAGTATAAGGCATCAAAGTAGGGATGGGACAAATGGGCTTCTGCGATTCATGTACACTAATGCCAGGAGTATTAGGAACAAGAAGGAAGAGTTTTTGGCCATGGTTGGCACTTCCAGGTGACAGGTTGTCGGTATTAGTGAAACATGGCTGACAGAAGATGATAAAGCTAGTGAGATTGAATGCGACAGGTATAACGTGTTCAGGAGTGACAGGGTGAATAAAAAGGGGGGAGGAGTGTTATTGATGATAGCTGATGAGCTTCAGCCAAGGAGTATAGAAGTTGAACTGCAGGATGGGGAAAAAAGCACATTTGAGGCTGTTTGGTGTGAGATAGAATCTAGCAGAACAAAATATACAATTGGGTGCTGCTATAGACCTGGTGATGGAGTGGATGGTGGGGATAGTATGCATAAGCAAATAGAAGAAATGAGTGGAAGGAGGGTAATTATTATGGGTGATTTCAATTATGGTAACATTCACTGGAAAGAGGAGAGGGCACATGGGAGGAAGGAATTGGATTTTATGCGGTTATTAAGGGACAACTATCTACGGCAACATGTATTGGAAAATACCAGGGGGCAGAGAGTGCTGGACCTAGTAATTGCAACTGAGAATGTGGCTGTAACGAACATGACCATGTTGCCGCCAATTAGTGAGAGTGACCATATGGTCATGACTTGGGAGGTGGCTAAAGGAGTGGAATTTACAATTAAGACAGGGTACATGTGGAATTACCGGGCTGGTAAGTATGACAAGTTTAGGTGTGTGCTTGGCTCAATGCCATGGCATGTAAAACTGCAAGGGCTGGATGTTGATAGTGCATGGGAGGTGGTTAAGAACTGCTTGCAGGAGGCAATGGTTGACTGTATACCAAGAGTCCGAATAATAAATCAAGTAGGGGTTAAATGGATGAATAACACTATTAAGCTTGAGCTGCAAAAAAAGAAACAATTGTGCAGGGAATTTAAAGAGAAGGGTGACCATCAGGCGCAGGAACAGTATAAAGCTCAGGCCAGGATGGTAACAAGGGTGGTAAGAAAAGCAAAAGCAGATTATGAAAGGAAATTGGCCACGCAGGCTAAAGAGAATCCCAAACAGTTTTTTCGATATGTTGCAAGTAAAAGGAAAAATGCTCATGGTAGAATGATCTTAAAAAATGCTGAGGGTAGGGAGGTAACTGAATCAGTCGATATTGTGGAATTACTGAGCGAGCACTTTGCAAGAGTATATCATCAGGTGGTGACTTTGCAGGAATGGAAGAACCAACAGCTTATACTAGAATTGTGATGAATGAAGTAGAGGTAACTAGTCTATTACAGAACCTCAATGTCAATACATGTGTGGGATTGGATGGTATACCAGCTCGTGTCGTATGTGAAGTGGCCAAAGAATTGTCAGTGCCCTTGACCATTTTGTTTAATTTGAGCCTCAGGACTGGGTCAGTCCCAAGGGGGTGGAAAGAGAGGAAAATAGTTCCACTGTACAAAGGTGGTTCTAAGGCTGCTGTTGAAAATTACCGGCCAATCAGCATAACAGGAATCATTATCAAGGTCTTAGAGAAAATAGTCAAGAGATAAATACAAGATTGGATAGAAGAAAATGGGATACTGTATCGGGGACAGCATGGTTTTGTGAAGGGTAGGTCATGCCTCAGTAACTTGCTCACGTATTATAACACAGTGACGGCTGAGCTGGATAAGGGTAATGGGTTTATAGTGATTCTACTGGACCTTGCTAAGGCCTTTGACAGGATACCACATGGAATTCTAATCAGTAAATTGCAGCATATGGGAATGGACATAGGGTTGGTGAGATGGATAGGAGGGTGGTTGACGGAGAGATATCAGAGAGTGGTTTACTCAGGAGTAGAGTCCACAAGAGCCTGTGACTAGTGGTGTGCCACAGGGTTCTGTTTTCTGGGACCACTGCTGTTTAATTTGTTCATAAATGATATAGGAAAGGATCTGACAGGAACAGTTCATTTGTTTGCGGATGATGCGAAGTTGGGTAGGGCAATAGTGAATACAGATGACGTCAAAATTTTGCAGGATGATTTGGATAGATTGGAGGTCTGGGCTAAGGAGAATGGATGTCAATTTAATGTGGCAAAATGTAAGGTTATGCATTTTGGGGTGAAAAGATTGGCGGCAGTTTACTGCATTGGTGGAACCGTGCTCCAGGAAATTGATGAGGCATGAGATTTAGGAGTGTTGGTGGATAAGGAATTGAAATTTAGGGGACACATTGCAAAAGTGGCCAAATCAGCTCATCGAATCACTTGGTTGCTGAAGAATACATTGACAAGCAGAGACAAGCAGGTTATTGTTCCTCTGTATCGAGCCTTGATAAGACCCCATCTCGACTACTGTGCTCAGATTTGGTCACCTAGGTTTCTTCTTGATGGGGAGGAGGTGGAGAGGATCCAGAGGCGAGTGACCAAGATGATAGCAGGTCTGTGGAATGAACCGTATGAGAACAGGTTGAGGATTTGTGGGTTGCAAAAATTGGTTGATAGGCGGAGGAGGGGAGATATGATTGAGACATTCAAATTACTGAAGGGTTTCTATAAAATTAATTCAGAAGATATTTTTGAGAACCGGCTGGTTGTGGGAGGACTAGGGGACATCCATGGAAACTGGGCAAAAATGTGGTTAGTAAAGGTGTTAGAGCTGGGTTCTTTACTTTTAGAGTAGTGAATGAGTGGAATGCGCTCCCTGAGTCTGTGGTGGATGCTGTGACAGTGAATGAGTTTAAGGCGAGGTATGATAGATACTGTAAGAATGTCGAATAGTTGTGATGAATATGATTTGGGGCCTCCCTCGATGAGTCTAATGACTCCCTGGAGTTGCTCGTAATAATAGTAATAATGAATTACCTCCATGGAGTATGAGCAATCATTACAGGAGCCACAAACTATTTATGCAATGTCTATTATACTTTTCCACAGAAAAGCTCAACATACTCTGACAAGCTATTCCGCTCATCCCTACTTTCCAAGCAAACATCTAGTTCTCACACCCTTGCTAACCACATTCTTGTTCCATTTCTAGGAATGACCCCTTGTTTTGTCCATCCAGCCGAGCTGAAATATTTTCTCTGCATCAGGCCTAAAACTTCTTTTTAGTAATTTAAATGTTTCTCTCATATACTCTCTTTTCTGCCAACCTTTGCAGCCCACAAACCCCTAAAAATATCAGGTGACAGGATCACCAAACTATAATTCATCTGGATTATTGTGTGCAGATTTGGTTACAGATCCTTTGCAACATATGAATGTTATTTGATTCTGTGTTTTTCCACTCATTTCCTTAATCAACACAATTTAAAATGTAGTTCTTTGCCATTGATTTCACAGCATATTTTCCACATAAGACTTGAAGAATGCAGTGGGCTTGTGGCTGAAGAGACTAGAGGAATTTGAAGATCTGATCATGTTATACAGTGATATTTAGAAGCTGTAACATAGCAATGCCATGTGTGGGCTAGTGACCAAAGAGAAAGAAGCAATCTATTAATATGTTTCATGAAAGATTGGGAATTGTACTCATTGAGAAAAGCAGTATTGGTGAGATTGTTCCAAAGAATAGAGGTAGATGGAATGAAGCAAATGATAAGACATTCATTTGGTATGTTTGGAGTTGGATAGTGTATGGGATTGACCAGTGGCTACACTAGTTCTTACATGATCAGAAAAAAGTAGAGGAATAGTAATGGCAAGTTCAGCAAAGAGAGAGAGAGAGAGAAAATCTCTCTCTCACAGAGATTGTATCCAAACTTCTATGAAATTTCATTTTGAGGATTGTCCTCATCAAGAGATTTTAGGGAGATTTGGTTGCACCCAGGGCGGTCCGAGAATATCTGATGCCCCTAGGCAAAGAAAATTTAGGTGCCCCTTTACATTCTCTCTCTCTCTCTCTCTCTCTCTCTCTCTATATATATATATATATATACATGTTACGGTTAAAGTGATAAATCCGGTTATTATTAATAATTACCGGATTTATCACTTAATTAGATAAATGTGAATAATTAAAATTAATCACTTTAACCGGTTAAAGTGAATAATTCCTAGTGGAGTCTGGTAAATGTAATGAAAACATGTTTATAAGTTTTGTATATAGGGTTTCATTCTCAATAGAAATTATAACAGCTTAGGTTAGGTTAGTTTATAATGAAAAAAGTAAGGAAAGTACTTCTTTTGCACTCAATGAAATCAGAAATCATTATAAACTAACCTAACTTAACCTAAACTAACCTGGATGTCGCATGTCGAGTGTAGTCGTAGTTTGTCATGGGTATGAAAGATAAACATTGTTGTGGGCCGAGCTTAATGATTGCATGCAGATAAATGGGGATAACAAATAAAAGTTGTTGTGGGCAGATGAATGGGGATTATAGATAAATCAGAGAGGAATTGATCAGTGTTTTTCTCCATTGCTGAGGAAAGAGATACACCAACAACGTTTATCTAATATTGCCATTCATCTCCCCACGACAAACTACGACTACACTATGGTTCGACATATGACATCCAGGTTAGTTTAGGTTAGTTTATAATGATTTCTGATTTCATTGAGTGCAAAAGAAGTACTTTCCTTACTTTTTACTTTTTTCATTATAAACTAACCTAACCTAACTTAAACTACCCTAACCAATAAAGGTTAGGTTAATTTATAATGATTCCAACTGATAAAGGTTAGGGTAGGTTAGTTTATAATGATTTCTGATTTCACTGAGTGCAAAAGAAGTACTTTCCTTACTTTTTTCATTATAAACTAACCTAACCTAAGCAGTTATAATTTCTATTGAGAATGAAAACCTATATATAAAACCTATAAACATGTTTTTATTCCATTTACCAGACTCCTCTAGGAATTATTCACTTTAACCGGTTAAAGTGATTAATTCTCGTAAATTATTCACTTTAACCGGTAGTTATTAATAATAACTGGTAATTATTAATAATTACTGGATTTATCACTTTAACCGTAACACACACATATATATATTGTCATACTCACACAAGCACGTGTACACCTACACATGTGGATATTTATAAAAATAATATCATTCCCTGCTCATCTTGGGACAGATGCCAGAAGGAGGAAAAATCTCTGCATTTGAGGTTAACACGTTCGCTGCCAACTACGAGTATACTCATAGTTGGTAAACCAGCCCCACAAGCCAGTTATGAGTGTATACTCGTATGACGCTTACCGCCGGCAACGAGATTACTGTACTGACCTTGAAGAAGTGAAAATTCTTGGCTTGTGGAGCTAGCATCAAAACTGTGTATTCTCATAGAAGGTATATGCTCTGCACAAGCCAACTACGAGTATACTTGTAGGACGCTTACCGCCTGCAACGAGATTACCGTACAGACCTTGAAGAAGTGCAATTGCTCGGCGTACGGAAACAGACTATGCCGAAGTAGCGTGGCAGCGAACGTGTTAAGTATACAAAGAGCAGGGCAGTGGAAGAAATAGAGAAAGGCGAAAATAATGTAGGATCATCAGCGAGCACCAGGGCGGCTTGACTTATTTCAGTTTTTTATTATTAATGAAGGTTTTACTAATTTTTTTCGAGGGTTGTAATTTTTCCCCAAACTATGTAGCAAAATCTGGCACCCCGAAGTCTGAGTGCCCCTAGGCAATTGCCGAGGTTCGCCTAATGATAAAACCGGCCCTGGTTGCACCACCCAAAATGTGAGAACAGTATTCTAGTGTTGGCCAGAACTGAAACTTATAAAGTAAGAGTTGAGCAGGAGAGAAGTAATGTTTTAAACAAACAAACAAAGAAAAAAGAACACCAAGTTGTTTATAGGTTGAGGAGACTACTGATGTGATATGTTTACACCAGGAGATAAACTGGATGTGATGTTTAACCCAAGAACAGGGAACATATCTTGAAAGGATATTAGAACTATCAAAAGTAAGCATTAAATAGGATCTTACTTGTGCATAATAATTCAGGACAGAGTTTTAATAGCATTTAAATTCACTAAGTTTCCTTCACCATGCCTGAGAATAGTGAGATGATCAGTATTTAAGTCATTGGTAATAGAAGATCTTGAGAATCTGACAGACAACTGGATGATAGCCAACTAGGTGACAGGACAGATGGCTACAGCCAACTACAGGTATCTTATACATCTGATATATTTAAGGCTTGATGACCAACAAATTGAGTTTGTGGATCAAAAACAAAGAAACTGTTACCCCCCACCCTCCATTACCCATACTACTTCAATGTACTTCCCATCTTCTTTTTATCATATAATATTTTATTTTTTATGTGAGAAAGTCTTCTTAAACTTGGACCTAACCTGAACATTTTATAATTATTATTATTTTTTTTTTTTCATCAGAAGAATTTTATGCATAATAAAGTCTTGAAACTCTGATCTTACATGGACAGTTTTTAGTTATCTTTTTTTTTTATCATATTTTATTCTATCTGTAAGAAAGTCTTTTTAAATTTCGACCTGACTGGATTGTCTCCCTGTAAACCTGTCACCAATTTTTGGCTGTTGCCCATCTGTCTTGTCACTTGGCTGTTGTCCAATTGCCACTGAATTATCTTTAGACGTTACTAATTTGCAGGTTTCTCGCATGAAGAAGAGGAAAGAAGACTGTCATCTGCAAATTATAAATAGGATTTGAAGTCAGAGAGAGAGAGAGAGAGAGATGGTCATTGATATAAAGATCAAAGGGCATGAGTAAGAGTACAGATCTCTGGGATATTTCAGCATTGATGAAGAAGTCTGATGAGAGAAAGCTATCCACCATGATATGCAATGAATTACCAAAAAGGGAACTGGCAATCCAATCACAAAAATGGCAGGAGGAAGACCATAAGATGGTAGCTTGTCCAGAAGGCCTTGATACTAGATGATATGATCAAATGTTTTAAAATATTGAGAGACTACATGGGTTTCTCCAAATCTTACCATGGCCTTTGTCCAAAATAAGTAAAGTAAGGTTAGTGAGAAGGTCTGTTATAGAACAAGAATCACAGAATCATTATTGGTGATCACTAATTAATTTATTAGTCTCCAAGTAGTGAAGAAGCTGGTTGTTGATGACCTTCTCTATCATGTTTGTGAGTACTAAGGTGATAGCAGTGGGATAATAGTTCAATGGCTGACTTTTATCTCTCTCTTTTTTTATTTAGGTATAAGCTGGATAATGGTTTGCTTTCATGCTTTTGGGTAGATGTTAAATGAATATGGCACTTATATAGGCAATACAGGATGGGTGTGAATTCAGGAGTATAAGTTTTGAGCAAAACTGGAGGAATACCATCTCGACCAGAAGACTTATTAGTATCATGATTAATTGGGATATTTCTAGCAAGAAATCAGAAGAAGCATGCAATGAACAGTTTGTTGTAATGCGAAGTGATTTGTTTTGGTCATCTAAACAAGAGTTGGAGGAAAAGACTGATGCCAAGAGTTCTGTCTGCTATATCTTTGGGGTGAGGTTACCACATCCTATGAGGCTGCAAGAGAGGTTGAAACAACGAAGAGCATAAGTTATGCCCAACAGCTGTAGCAAGGGACCAGTAGGTGCAACTACCAGTTGAGTAAGAGACAAGCTTAATGCATTTCATTATTTGAAGTCTGCTTTGGAATTGTTGTTAATTTTTTTTTACACCTGTTTTGGTTATAGTTTTGGCTAAATGAGAAGCTGGGGTTTTTGATTTAATCCATTGAACATATGCTTCATTTTTATCATGGACAACAGAGGCACATGTTTGAGAGACCAGGACTTGGTTAAAAGTTGGGGGAAGAGGGGGGGGGGGGGAATGAAGCCTGCACTCCATTATGGATTATTTTGATTATTAGTTCAGTGTGATGTTTGGTTCAGAAGAGTGAAAACAGTAATCTAACCATACAAAACAGGTGTTAAAATTCTGGAGGTCATCCCAGTTAGCATAATTGTAGTGTCATAGTGTATGAGTTTGAGATTGGCTGGGAAGAAAATGATCTGCAGAAAAGGCGCTTCGAATAAGATTATGATCAGAGTTACCAAATGATTGAAGCATGAAATTGCACATCTGGAGGAGTTAAACAATGCCTAGAAGCATTGAGCAAATTTATGCGTGGGCAAATTTGAGCAAATTTATGCATGGTACATAAATTTGTTAGATGAAAGTGTAAGTAGCATTCATGTGGCTAGCCATAAAAATAAAGAGTAACATGCATGAAAGAATGTGGGAAAAACTTATGAATGTGAAAATGAAAGAATGATCACAATTGTCCATCATGGAGGATTAAACCGTTATTAACACCTGTCACCATTCTTTATCCTTTTCCTTTAGTGTTATACGGTGATCAGCATTCCTTTTACACAAATTATGGACTCTACAACCGTGTTATAAATAATTATTTTAATTTCCTAACTTTTGACCTTCATATTAAGGTCATCATCATCTGGAACACACACACACACACACACACACACACACACACACACACACACACACACATATATATATATATATATATATATATATATATATACACACACACACAGAGAAAAGCTAAATTACATTTCACATAGCATGCTGAAGAGACAATGATTTGATCAACGGTTATTCTACAGGCCTGATCTCTAATGAAAATGAAATAAAATTACAATAATTAAGAAAACATCAGAGAAACATTCTTTCATACAGATGGTTTGGTTACAATAAAAATGATGTCCTAATTTAGCATGACAATTGTTATATTAGATTTAGGATCCTGGATTACCTATTGTCCTATTTATAATTAACTCTTAGGGTGAAAGGTTAAGTGGGTAGAATATGTGATTTCCATATGCTTGGGATTTTTAGACCATCATTATTGTTAAGATTATGGTGAATCTCATAGGCCTCCTTAAATTTACTTTCACACCACGTTTTGGTGTGATGTAAACAACAGGTGCTTTTCCAGTCAATTCTATGTAAAGTGTTCAGGGCATGATCAGAAGGACCAGCTTGATCATAGTTATTATATTTAATTTGTTGTTTATGTTCTTTTTTCTGCTAGGAATTGTGCATCCTGTTTCCCCTATATAGGACAAATTACAGGAGCAATGAATACAGTATACTCCAGGGTGGGCCAGTGGAGGGAGTGGATCTTTTGGATGAGTTGAGTAAGTTCTTTAATTTTATAGGAGGTTTAAAGGTGGCTTTGTAGTATTCTGTTTATTTTGTCTGATATCCCTTTAACGTATGGAATGATTACAGCGTTATTCTAGTCTTGTTTATTTTTGTTTTTAAGTGAGGTCTTGTACAGAATTTTGTTGATGGTATTTTGGCTATAACAATTTTTACGAAGGTATTGCTGATAACTTTTAATTCATCTTTAAGTGCTTATTCATTTGAACAAATCTTCAAAGCCCTGATTTTTAGTGACCCTTAGTTTTTCTGTTGGGTGGTAGTAGGAGATTCTGTGTATATATTGGCCCATGTGTGTCAGTTTCCAGTAAACAGTGAATGAAAAACTGCCAGAAGGAAGACATGTGACAAGTGTATCTAGAAACAGAAGTGTGTTCTGCTTTTCAATCTTAATTGTGAATTGTATGCATTTGTGTTGTTTGTTTAGGTGCCTGAGGAAAGTGTGTAATGTCTGGTGGCCATGGGGCCAGATAGCGAAAACATCTTCAACATATCTAAGCTAGACTTTAGGTTTTAAAGGAGAGGAATCTAGAGCATGTTGCTCAAAATGTTCCATGTAAAAGTTAGCAATGGGGGGGGGGGGGTAATGGTGAGCCCATGGCAGTGCCTTCTTTTTTGCCACACAAAATAGCTAGAAATAGTACATGCGCAGAGAGCCCTGTGATAGAAGGATTGTGTCATTGATTGGGACATTTGCAAAAAGGGCAGAGACATCAAAACTGACTAATAAATCATCTTTTTCCAGTGTGATGTCTGTTGATTTTGTTTATAAAGTGTGATGTGTTTTTAATATAGGAAGAGGAATGACCTACCAACTCCTTGAGTGTTGACACTAGTTTCTTGTCTAGGTGATAAATGATGCTGTCTGTACCTTCGACTATTGGCCAAAGTGGTGTGTTTTGTTTGTGAATCTTTGGTAGACTGTAAATTTTCAGGAAATGAGCATAGTGCGGAATTAACTTTTTTTAACAGTATCTTCGGGCTATGTGATGACTGATTTAAGCAGCTTCTCTATTTTCCTTTTTATTCGATTGGTAGGATCATAGTTAACAAGTTGATAGGCGCTGTTGTCCAAGACTATTAGATTCATTTTTTCCAAATAAGTAGTTCGATTTAGAATAACTGTGGCACTGCCTTTATCGGCTCTAGTAATTATGATGTCCAGATTTAATTTTAGTGATTTTGCCGCTGTCGGTTCCAATTTTGTTAGGTTGCTGGTTATTGTTTTAGTAAAATTTAAATTTAAAATGTTAGAGGTGTCTAAACGTACTTTATCTGCTATGGTGGTTGGGATAAATCTTAAGCTTCTTACTATATGGTAAATAAAATCAAGTTTGTTAATTGTTCTCAGTGTCACGGCAAAGTTTAAACCTTTGCTGAGTACTGTGAATTCATCATTGTTCAGGGCGAGGTTAGATTGGTTAACTATGTGACTCTTTGCTGAAGGCAGTTGGTGGCTCCTGTTGACTCTTGCTTCTGGTTGGCTGTTTTTGTTCACCGTGGGGGAATTCAAACATTTGGTTTTCCAAATGTTGTCGATCTTTTAGTCGAAGAAATTCGGATATGAGTTTTGCTTTCTTTCTTTCCTGGATATGATTTGCAGAGTTGTTCGTAATTCAAATATGTCCGTTGGACATATTTGAATTACGAACAACTTATGTCAATTTGAATTATCGACACAATCCTTCTCTTACAGGACAAATTCTCTCCTGATATCATAGCATCCTTTGCGCATGTACTATGTTCTGACTATTTTGTGTGGCAAAACACTTTCTACCTACAAAAAGAAGGCACAGCCATGGGCTCACCATTATCCCCCCCCCCCTATTGCTAACTTTTACATGGAACATTTTGAGCACCATGCTCTAGATTCCTCTCCTTTAAAACCCAAAGTCTGGCTTAGATACATAGACAATGTTTTCGCCATCTGGCCCCATGACTGCAAGACATTAGACACTTTTCTCAGACACCTAAACCAACAACACAAATGCAAACAATGCACAATTGAGATTGAAAAGCAGAACACACTTCTGTTTTTAGATACACTTGTCGCATCTTCCTTCTGGCAGTCTTTCCTTCACTGTTTACCAGAAACCAACACATACATGAATTAAGAGTTATCAGCAATACCTTCATAAAAAAATAGTTACAGCCAAAATACTATCAACAAAATTCTGTAAGACCTCACTTAAAAACAAAAATAAACAAGACTACAATAACGCTGTAATCATTCCATACGTTTAAGGGATATCATACAAAATAAACAGAATACTACAAAAATACAACCTTAAAGCCACCTTGAAACCTCCTGCAAAATTAAAGAACTTACTCAACTCATCCAAGGATCCACTCCCTCCGCGGCTCACCCTGGAGTATACCGTATTCATTGCTCCTGTAATTTGTCCTATATAGGAGAAACAGGATGCACAATTCCTAGCAGAAAAAAGGAACATAAACAACACAGTAAATATAACTATGGTCAAGCTGGTCTTTCTGATCATACCCTGAACACTTTACATTGAATTGACTGGAAAAGCACCTTAAATTTACATCATACCAAAACATGGTGTGAACGTAAATTTAAGGAGGACTGTGAGATTCTTATCAGTCACCGTAATCTTAACAATAATGATGGTCTAAAAATCCCAAGCATATGGAAGGCACATATTCTACCCACTTAACCTTTCTCCCTAAGAGTTAATTATAAATAGGACCATAGGTAATCCAGGATCCTAAATCTAATATAACAATTCGTGTGTAGAGGCTTAAGTGCTGTGAGGATATCATGTTGGAGGCTTAATGGATTTTTTACAACACTCAAAAAGAATTAAAATCGAATCAGCTCCCTCCTCTCTCTCTGCCTGGAGTTTACAAAGTACCCTGTTCCTGTAAGCTGGCGTACTTTGGACAGACAGGCAGATCAGCATCCATCCGCTTAGAGGAACACAAGTCTTACATCTGTAAACACAACTATGGCCATTCAAGCTTGGCTGACCATGTTTTGGATACCACCCACAGGGTATCTTGGAAGAAAACCACCATGCTCCACCACAGCAAATTCAAGAAAGAGAGACTTTTCTTGGAAGCAGCAGCAGCTCTCAAAAACCAACCAAATCTGAATAAATACGGTTGTATTAAGCTTCCAAAGATTTGGGAAACACTCATCACCAGAGGTCCGACCTTACATTCAAGGCCACCTACTACTGCCCTTAGAGGGCGCTCCAACTAGATAGGACTTTAGTGTCACCCACGTGGTTGGGCTCAGTATTGTTTATTATTTGTGTGTATGTTACATTAACTGTTTTTGTAATCCCCGTAGATGTCCTAGTGACTAGGACGAAATATAGGAAGTATTAAATTCTATTTTAATTCTTTTTGAGTGTTGTAAAAAATCCATTAAGCCTCCAACATAATATAACAATTGTCATGCCAAATTAGGACATCATTTTTACTGTAAGAAAACTATCTATATGAAAGAATGTTTCTCTGATGTTGTCTTAAATAGAATATAGCTTTGATGTAGTTAATTTATTTTATTTCATTTATTGTAATTTTATTTTATTTTCACTAGAGGTCAGTTCAGTAGAATAAATCATTGTCTCTTCAGCATACTGTGTGAAATGTAATTTAGCTTGTCTCTCTCTCTCTCTCTCTCTCTCTCTCTCTCTCTCTCTCTCTCTCTCTCTGTGTGTGTGTGTGTGTGTGTGTGTGTGTGTGTGTGTGTGTGTGTGTGTGTGTGTGTGTGTGTGTGTGTGTGTGTACTCCAGATGACAACCTTAATATGTAGGTCGAAATGTTGGGAAATTAAAATAATTATTTATAACACTGTTGTAGAGTCCATAAATGGTGTAAAATGAACACCATTCTTTATGAAAATATGGGAGATGACAGATATGATTGTGAAGATAGTAGTGAGGACACTAATGGTGTGTGAGCTGATACAGTGAAGAAAGTTTTATTTGATGATTCAGAAATACCTCATTCTTGGAATCTTTCTCCTGAAATTCTTACTTGAGAACACAATTACAATGATTTTAGCTATGAAATGTGGAACATTTCATGAAGGTGAAACAATAGTGGGCTGCAGATGTTCTGAAAAAGAATATAATCGCATGGAAAAGATCTGAGAGAAATGCTAAGTTTGGTAACAAACAAAAGGAGTAAAATTTTGAGTATATTTAGCCCAGGTTTTTTACTTGAGTTGAGGAAAAGAACACAGTTTATGAGTGAGATCATGTTTACTAGATAAAGGGAAATCATGTATACTAACTTACTTATGTACTATAACAAGGTGACAAATGTCTTGGACAAGGAAGATGCATATACAGTGGTATACATAGATTTTGCAAAAGCTTTTGATA
Organism: Typopeltis vanoorti; assembly: GCF_054136105.1. Lineage (NCBI taxonomy): Eukaryota > Metazoa > Arthropoda > Arachnida > Uropygi > Thelyphonidae > Typopeltis > Typopeltis vanoorti. The sequence continues at coordinate 126,177,807 of NC_143552.1, forward strand.
GGCTGACACATGACAAGCTGTTTAATAAACTAAAAGAAATGGGATTGGATAAAAGACTAGTGAGTTGGATTGGTGAACGTCAGATAGGTATCAGAAAGTTGTGTATGGTGTATAGTGTCCCAAAGGAGGAGGGTCACTAGTGGTGTGCTTTGTGTGTAATATTATCTACCTTCCACAATGAGTCTCTGACTCTGCGTTTGTCAGATGTGAATAAGAATAATAATAATAAAGATATATTCTAGATACTCTTAAATACGTTTATTTAAAATACAGTCTAAACATGCCAATACAGTTTCATTACACGAATCATCTTACACTTTAGCTGCGTTCATTGTTACACACAACTTTTAGATGGTCACTACCACAATGAAAGTCTGATATTCTGCATCATCATATCACAGACTTTTAAATAGCATGTAAGATGAAGTCTCAGTTACTATTAAGAATACCTTGAGAGCATATAACTTCATTGTATTGCTTGAAAATCTGCAGTAGGAGATTGCCATTTAGATAAGGCTAAAATGGATGACAATTTGATATTACAGTTCTGTGAAAATGTCAAAGGTAATGCCTGATTAATCTTTCTTTTTATGTTTGATATCATTGAGGTTGACTGTTCGCTGAAGGCAGTTGGTGGCTTTTAAGACTTCTGTAGAACTGCAGTTTCACAATAAAATATGGAAGTCGAGCCTCATCTCAAAGGAGACGAAGATTTGTTTAAAGTATGGAAGGTGAGCCTCATCTCAAAGGAGACGAAGATTTGTCTTTGCAAGTGCACCAACCAGTCTATCTTTTTGTACAGCTTCCAGCTCTGTTACATCTCAACAAAAGCAGCGACCAATATTATAAATAGCTTTGGAACTACTTGTCTAAGAAATATCTTGGATTACTCCTGGGAAGACCACATTCCCAACTCTACTATATTAAACGAAACCCAGTATTAGATGAAACCCAGCAAGATCCTCTAGTCAGCACTGTTCAAAGAAACCAAATAAAATGGCTCGGCCACCAACTTAGACATCCACCCTCTGTGCCCTTTGATGCTCTGGTCCTCTACGCCCCTACAGATGGAAAAAGAAAAGGAGGCAGACCCCAAACTCCATATTGGAAATACATCATCAATATTCTCCCCATTTCCCTTCAACTCTCTGCATCAGAGATCCGCCAGTTAGCATATGACAGAGAAGCCTGGTTTTCCTTCATGTCATAATAACCTCCAAGTCCTATCTTGGTATACACAGACTACTTATTTGTTTTGATTGGTTTCCCTCTTTATAATTGTAAAATTATAAATAAATGATGATGATGATCATTGAGGTGTTCATTTATTCTTATTTGAAAACTTCTTCCATTCTGAACTATGTGGGTTTTTCTATATACACCAAGTTGTTTTTGGAAGGTCATCTACATGTAACTATTTCTCCTTGCCTGACTTTTTGTGGTTATTAATTTAGATTGAAATTGAGAGGGATATGGAATACATATATATAATAATGAATTTTTTACTAAGCCATTTACACATAGAATTTTACCCAAATCATGGCCTCGACAGTGTCCCCCACATACTAGTATGCATATTTTCTCCACTCACAGCAGGCAGAATAGTTGACAGCACGATTACTTGCTAACTGACCCATGAAATAAAACCTCCTGTAGTATTACCATTCAATTTTTAAAAGTTAATATCTAGAAGCCAGCTATCAGAATAACCATTATACATAGTAATCATTCATGATATCCATCCACAATAGATTCCAGGTATTTTGATTGACTTGTTCATTCAGATATTCATATGCACAGTTCAGTCAAAATATTATGACTCCAATTCTAATAGTGTGTAGGTCTTTCTTGCTGCTATACAGCATGTCATGTTACAGACTCTGTGAGACCTTTGAACATTGCATTGCCTGATGGAGTGGTGGGAGTGAGAACGGTCAATGAGTTTAAAGAGTGGTATGATAGACTTTGTGTTTCTTAGGGGGGGGACCTCCCCTCGATGAGTCTTGACAGACTTTATGTTCTTAGGAAGGACCTCCCACGATGAGTCTTTTGACTCCATGGAGGCCTGAATAATAATAATAATAATAATAAATTCTGTGATCATGGCAACATCTGGACTAGTTGTCATGTTTAGTGAATCGCTTCTCAAACAGTGCTGGCAATGTAACATAGTGCATTAACCTGCTGAAACATACCTTTGCCTCTCAGGAAGACAATCACCATGAAGATATATACCTGACCAGCCACAGTTGGTACTTTGTTGCATTCATAGAGTGGTCTATGAGTATCAGGGTGATCCAAGAATTTCTAGGATCACCCTGATACATTCCCCATACCATAACACTGCCCTACCCTTCCTGTCAGTGATTCCTCTCCTCAAGTTTTTCATCCAGTCCTCCATTTACTGTCACATGGCATAGTTGGAAATGAGATTCATCCAAAAGATTACGCTTTTTCCAGTCTTTAGTGGTCCATTCATGTCTCTCATATGCAAAATATTGATATAGGTATCAACAATTAGGTAGAAGCCTGGGTATCTTGACTGTAGTGCCCTAGAGGCCCATACAAATGTGGGTATGTTGGATTATGTGAGAAATACCATCTTTTGTACCCTGGTTAAACTCTATGGCATCAATGAACCATGGACCCTGAATGGACTGTTGGCTTGATGACTGCTATTCTGCCCAGTTTCCTTCCACTTGCGGAACACCTTAAATTATAGCACTCCTTGAACAGCCAATAATATTGGCAGTATCCTGGATACCACCACCCTTTAAACCTGTACCTTACATCATGCCTTCACCAGATCATGTTCATTGTCCATGTCGATCAGTAATTTTGAATGAACGGTATATCATAAGAATTGTGTATACTGGGATTTCACTGTGATATGAGCAACATCTGGTGGGGTGTAAGAGTCAAATTATGAGATATTGCCAATGGTCATATTTTGACTGGACTGTATAAAATCAGATGTTAAAAGTTCAGTAATTCATTGCATAGTTTTAATTATCCTTCTAATAGTCCTTTAAGATTTACACAATATTATTCTTAAATTAATGCATCATATTTAAACTGCAGTGATTTCTGCAGATAGATGCCTTTGTATACACGAATCTTACTAACTTAAATACAAAAATAAATTAAGACATTTTTAATTATTCTATTTGATGACATAATTGTTGTTCCTTTATCATAATATATTTATGGAATCACTGTTTGCAAAGCTGTTTGAGATAAAAGCTTAAAAATAAAATAAAATTTCAAAAAAAAAATAAAACTTTTAATGTTATTAAAGTTTTTTCTCAAATTGAAGTTGATTCTATAAATCTAAGATATTGAGTATTGTTCACCATTCATTTACACTGAAAGAAAGGATTGTTATTCCACTTTGTTAATATGTAAACTGAAGTTATGAAATGTTGTTTTCTTTTTATAGCTCATGAAGCAGGATTGGTTTCTGTCCAAGTTGCCTGTGAAGGATTTGTAATATCAAATTCAGTAACATTTGAATACAGGAATCGACTTCCAGCTTTTGATACCGTATCTGAGGACTGGTTCAACGTTGAAGGTAAAATAATTTGTAAAATATATTTTTAAATAAAACATATGGGTCAATTAAGGGTCAAAGCCAAATAACTGGGAAGAGACCTCCACATTGACTTTCAAGAATGTAGAGAACTGACTGGAGCTTACAACGTAATGTCCAATCCTCACCTTCATGTGGTGTGCCATATTAATAGGTATCCACTGGGTACTGAACTAACGAGGATGGGCTGTCAATTTGGGATATAGCCAACAAGTTTTACTGTCTATTGACTTAAACTGCAAATGTGTATGGTACAACATGATGAGATTTCATGCCAGCTGGGACATTTCAAATTTAAAAAACATAATTGGCATTACTGAGACAAAGAAGACAAAAACAAGTGAGATGTTACTAAATAATAAATATAGGATGTTATTTTCATTCAATAATGATCAAGGAAAGGGAGGAGTAGCAATAGCATTCATTACCAAACATGAAGATAAACTTCTTGATTGGAAGGCAGTTTCATGTAGAGATATGTGGGCAAACTTCAAAATGGGGAGATGGACAATGAAACTTATTGGTGCCTATGATCCCGCAGAAGGTTCTTCCGAGGAAGACGTTGAGGAATTTTTTGAGTCATTAGAACAGACTGCTGACATAAATAAAATGGGAAAATTTGGAGAACCGAAGAGTAAAGTAGAAAATGAATCCCACCAGGCATTTAGGAACATTTTGGGAAAATTTGGACAAAGCTAATAATAAAGGTAAGTATTTACCAGACTTCAGCTCAAGGCATGGACTAGTCATTACTTACACCATGTTTCGACATAAAGATGTGCAAAACTTCACATGGAGAGAGAAGACACAAGAAAGAAGAAAACCTCATTGACTATGTCATTGTTGATGGTGATATCATCATGCTAGTTTAGGATATAAGAGTGTGCAGAGGATTTGAAATTGGAAGTGACCACTATGTACTACTTGGCAGGATAAAGATGGATATCACATTGAAAAGAACAGTATCTAAGAAAGTTTTAAAAAGAATTAAAGTTGACCAGCATTTACAGGTAAATTGTAGACTAGACTATAAAAACATTATTAAGAAAAAAATGAAACAAATTGAAAACAAAAACCAAACCTTGGAGTCTGAATGGCCACCTCTGAAGAAGACATTGAAATTGAGCCACTTTCCTTTTCTTCTAAAGCTACATTACTTAAAACCATAATCTTACCTTCTCAGCTATACATAATTAATATTATAGATACTACCGAAGCTGAACAAAAAAAAAAAAACAATTTTATAGTAAACGTGTAATCTTTATTTATTTTTTAAATTTTTTTGGTTCTGCCAAAAAGAAGTTAAAAAGGAATTTGAAATATCAAAAGAAGCATGGAGGCTTAACAGCCAGTATTAAAAATTGGATATTTAAGCAATACACACTTTCTCCATTACTGCCCAGGGTTTCATCTCCCACTATTTAGAATAAATTATTATAATGGACCAAGGGCTGAGATTGTTTCTGAATACCACAGCATTCTGTGCTTAATCCTGAAACTATGACATTATTATTATTAAATACCAGACCTCTATGAGTGTACAGACTCATCATGGGAAGAAAACTCTGTTACACACAAAGCCTGTTAAACCATTATTTTAAACTCATTCAATGTATCTCATTTACCACAATGTCAGGCAAAGCAATCCAATGACTAACCATTCCCCATGCAAAGAACCTACTCTATATGTCCCTGCTCACATCTTCCTTATACAACTTCCAGGTATGTTCCCTTGTTGTACCTTCTTCTCCATTCTACAACAATTTCTTCCACATTAACCTGGTAACAACAACCCTTTTCCAACTTAAATGTTTCAATCATCTTCCCTCTCCTCCTCCTCCTATTCACAAGGCTTTGCAAATGGCATTCCCTCAATCTGTCTCATATTCCACATCCCAAAGAGCAGTTATAACCTTAGTCTTCTCTAGACCATTTCCGAACCATCATATATATCTTCATCACCATGAAAACCAGAGGACCAAATCCGTGCACAATAATCCATAAGAGGCTTGACCAAGGTCTTATACAACGAACCAGAACCTCTTTATTTCTACAAGTTATGGTCCCTCACATCATTGCCATAATCTAATGTGATCTCTTCATAACTTGTGCAGTGTGACCTCTGAACTCCAGATCCTTGTCCACCACCACTCCAAAGTCTCTTAGGTCTTGAACTTTCTCCAATTTTGTTGTTGCCTGCCATACCAAATTTCAGAACCTTACACTTTGCAACATTGAATTGACAGTTCCATACTGTTGTCCCCTCATACAATTTATTCAAGTCCTCCTGTAAGACTACAACATCTGGTTGATTCCTCATCACTCTGCCCAGTTTTGCATCATCTGCAAACAGTTGTATATCATCAGTTAAACCTCTACCAATGTCATTAATAAACAAATTAAAGAACAATGGTCCCAAAACTTACCCTTGTGGCACACCGCTAGTAACATTCCTCTTTTAAGATAGTGCCACCATACACATCTTGTTGATACCTATCAAACAGCAATTCGCCAATCCAGCTGATAAGTCTGTCAGCCAATCCCATCTGTTTCGGTTTAGTGACCAACTTGTGGTGTAGCAATCTCTCAGAAGCCTTTCCAAAATCTATGTATACCATTGTATATGCATCCTCCTTGTCAAATACTTTCGTGACCTTGTTATAGCACATAAACAAGTTTGTAAAATGTGAACTTCCTTTATCAAACCCATTCTGACAAACACAAAGAATACCACTGTTATCAATCCACTTTTGTATTCTATATTTCACCAACTTCTCCAATACCTTAACTACAACTCCAAATATACAGATGAGCCTATGATTTGTTGCATTAGCCTTATCACCACCTTTGTGATGTGGAACAGTATTGCCTTCCTTTCACTCCTTTGAGACTTGCACTGATGCAAGACTTGTTAAACAGGTAGGCCAAGGTTAATGCTATTGCTAACTCTTTGGAACATTCTCTTAAGACACATGGTGATACATCATCGAGTCCTGTATCACTCACCATTAAGTGTTTTCTCATTTCATTCTCTGCACTTGATCTTCTGATCCACTGCAGATGATCCACCTTGATCAACTGCTCACTGAATACCTCGACTGTGTCCTCAACTATATATCCTGGAAGGAGGGAGTTTTCTTGGAGAATTACTTTTGCTCACTTTCCTGTAACTGTCATCATATGGAATTACTTTAACATTGGAGATGCAATGTGTAATATCTGTTACAGATTTGTAACAGCACTGTCTGTGTTCTACTGTTGCCCTGGATATTTAGAACCGACATGTTGAACATCTCATTGCTCATTAACCCCTCTTTTCCCCCCACATGTTAACAGTGGAAAAATAATTTTATATTTATAATTAAATGAGTTGGCTTTGATATTTGTAAAGCATGAGTGAGGAGAGAGAATGGCTAAACAGGTTTCCAGGATGAGACCTGATGGAAAGCATTTTAGAGGATGACATTCAAAAAGATTTAGCTGAGACAAAAATTATGAAGTAGGCTTCAAGAGCTCAAAACAGAAAAGAGTGGAAGGTGATACTTACAGCAAAGAACCTTAGAGGTTCAATAAGCTAGAATAAGATAATTAATGAGTTAAAATATCATTTATGGAAAGTTAAAAAAACATTGCTCAGAAAACCAGTAATATGTACAAATATTTTACATCTTGTTATGGATATTCTATTATTCAGTTCATCGATTTTTATGTTTAGAAGATACCAATTTTGGTGATGTGGTACAGAACAACCACATTATTCAATATTCATCAAGGAAGAAGAGATGAAATTCTGTCTATTTTTATTTTGAGAGATGTTTTATGCTGTTCCATTGTCTCAGCTCACTGTAATATTATGGTCAACTGCAGGGTTGACTGAAAAGCAGTGAAGACCTGGGTACAAATTCATCTGTGGATTTTGGTTACAATTGTCTTTTGGTTGTTCTCCTGCATGATGCTAATGAAAAAGAGATAAAGATAGCACTTAGCTACATGATAATATAAGCCTTCTCTCTCTCTCTCTCTCTCTCTCTCTCTCTCAGGCTGTCTTTCTGTCTCCTAATAATATTGGGCACTCTCTTGTCCCTATATACCGTTCTAGGCCTATTGTGAACATTTCTTCACTTTTTCAAATTAAAGGTTGAATCACCTGACCTTTCCCATAATGCATAGCAGTATACACATCTGAAAGAAAGTGTGCAGTGCATTATGAAATAATGAGACAATTGATTTGAAGTCAACAGCCTCTAAATACTATTTGCATATATCCCAGTCCTGAAAATTTCTTGTTTTGGATAATTTATTTTGTAACCAAGTAATGAAACTTTCTACAATAGTTAATCTATAATGCATTAACACCATGGGCTAGATTTTTTTTTTTTTCAAATAGCATTTTCTGAATATACCCAAATCACCATATCACTATAAATACAGTTGGTTCTAATTTCAGGTCATCAACCATATTTAAAACACAGTTCATCACTCCAGTGAACAACCTTGGAGATGAGACACTTCCTTGTCATAAGTCCATTATTAAGTATAAACCACTCTAAATGACCAGATTAGTCATCTTCGAGCTCTTACCTTACACTTACATGTTCTTGATCATATTCAGCGCTCTAGAAATACAACTTAAATCTATTAGCCAGTTAAAAAATTTACTTGCTCAGCCCATGTGTGTTTGGTCCTCATCCTTATAGTTGGTTGTATAGCAGTATGCTATTTTACTAGGGAAAGGGTCAAAGCTGTATAACTGAGAGGAGACCTCCACATAGCCTTTAAAGGAATGTGGAGAACCTACCAGGGCTTCTGACCTAATGTCCAATCCTCACCTTCTCGTGGTGCACCCTGTTGGGTATCTACTTGGATACTGAATGAACGAGGATGGGCTGGCAATTTGGGATTTAGCCGACCAAAATGTATTCTTATTGGTTAAACCAAAATAAAAAATGATGGTACAACATGACAGAATTTCATGCCGGCTGGGGCGTCGCCCGGTTAAACAAGGCCCCCGTTGTTTTCGCCAGGGAACCAGGGCGAACAGCGAAAAGTCAGCTACTGGAACAAATCTGAAAACAAACCCCAACTCAACATCACCAGAGTTAAAGATCGGTACTATCAACGTAAGAAGCCTGAATGGCAAAGAAATGGAGCTAGCTGAGGAATTAGATAAGTACCAGATCGACATAATAGGGGTGACTGAAACAAAAAAGACCAAAACTGGCGAGATCTTTCTGAGCAATAAATACAAAATGTTATATTCAGGCAATGACAATCAAGGAAAAGAAGGAGTAGCCATAGTATTCAAAACAAAATACGAGGCTAATCTTCTTGAATGGCAGTCAGTCTCAAGTAGAGTAATGTGGGCAAATATGAGAATGGGGAACTGGACAATGAGACTTATTTGTGCCTATGGTCCCACAGAAGGTTCTACTAAGGTAGAAGTGGAATAATTTTTTGAGGCTTTAGAAAAAGCAACTGACACAATGAAAAATGAAAAGTTGGTCCTTGTTGGGGATCTAAATAGCAGAGTAGGAAATGATTGTGAGACATACAAAAATATTTTGGGAAAATTTGGAGAAAAGAGCAAAACTAATAGTAATGGCAAATATCTGTTGGATTTCTGCTCAGGACATGGACTGGTTATTACTAACACCATGTTCCAACATAAAAATGTGCACAAATTCACATGGAGAGAAGAGGCTAGGAATAAGAAAAGTCTCATTGACTATGTTATTGTTGATAGTGATGTTTTCTCCCTGGTGCAGGACACCAGAGTGTACAGAGGATTTGAAATTGGAAGTGATCACTATTTAGTCTTGAGCAGGATAAAATTGAATTTAATATTGAAAAGAATAACATGTAAGAAAGTTTTAAAGCGAATAAAAATTGAGCAGCTCTCAGATGTGAACTGTAGACTAAAATACACAAAGATTATTGAAGAAAAAATGAAAGAGTTTGAGAACTGGAATCAAACCTTGGAGATTCAGTGGCAAACTCTGAAGAAAACATTGATTGATTCTGCCAGAGAGGCATGTGGTGAGGTTGTCTGTAAGGATAAAAAAATCAGAACTCCCTGGTGGACACAGGAATTTAAAGAGGCAGTGAAGGAAAAGAAGAAAGCATATCAAAAGTTCCTGTCAAATAAGTCAGCTTGTGCTCTTAGAGAATATAGAGACAAATGCAAGAATGCTAAACACTGTGTAAAACTAGCTAAACAAAAGTCATGGGAGGACTTTGGCAAGAATATAGAAAATAAATATCAAGAAGGCGGCAAAATATTCTGGAGGTTGTTGAAGAAGCTTAAGAATGGAGGAAAGAGTGCTGTAAAAGGAATTAGAGATGATAAAGGTGACATGAGAACGGGAGAAAAAGACATCCTTGAAGTATGGAGTAATTACTTTGAAAAACTGCTAAATGAAACAAGCAGTGATGACAGCACAGTGGTAAAAAACACTGACCAGGCATGCAGTCAGGAATACATATCCATACTTGAAGTAGAAAAAGCCATCAAAGGCTTGAAATGTGGAAAGGCAGCAGGAGTAGATGATATTCGACAAGAAATGCTGAAGTATGGAGGTATAAGAGTCTTACAGTGGCTGCACTGCATAGTTCAGAAAGCCTGGACAGAGGGACGAATTCCCGATGATTGGAGTAGTGCTCTCATAGTACCCATATATAAAAAGGGAAATAAAACTGAATATGAGAATTACAGAGGTATTTCCCTACTGAGTGTTCCTGGCAAGATCTATGCAAGTATACTTGAGAAACGGTTGAGAAGAATTGTGGAAGAAAAGCTTGGTGAAGAACAAGCTGGATTCAGGCCAAATAGAGGCTGTCAGGATCAGATCTTCACTTTACGACAAATAGTCGAGAAAGCATGGGAATATAACAAAGATCTGTATTTAAGTTTTGTCGATTTGGAAAAGGCATATGACAAGGTGCCAAGAGAGAAGCTATTCAATACGCTGCAGTTATATGGTGTCAATGGGGCATTATATCAAGCAATACTTAGTCTTTATTTGAGTTGTAAGTCAGCAGTTAGAATTGAAGGAAGTACAGGAAGATGGTTTAATGTTAAATCTGGTGTGAGACAAGGATGTACATTATCCCCTCTGTTATTCATTATCTATATGGATCACATTATGAAGGAAAGTGGTATTAAACATGATATCAAAATTGGAGATGTTAATGTCAGCTCTTTGCTTTATGCAGACGATGTTATACTTCTAAATAAATCTGCTACAAGTCTGCAAGATTTTCTGACTAAATTGAATAGCTGTTGTAATAGATATGGTATGAAGGTCAGCAATAAAAAGACAAAAAAGACAATGAAAATAGGCAGAATCATTGAAAATGTCAACTGTGTTGTGAATGGAGAACCTGTGGAACAAGTAAAACATTTCAGCTATTTAGGCACGATTTTTACTGAAGATGGTAAATTAAATATAGAAATAGACAACAGAATCAGCAAAGCTGGTATGGTGGGAAGTCAATTGAATAAATTCATATGGAATAAGAGAGAAATTAGTTGGAACACTAAATTAGCTGTATACAAGACAGTGTTCAAACCAGTTTTAACTTATGGATCTGAGAGCTGGGTTAGAAGTAAAACACTTGACCAAAGACTAGAGACCACAAATATGAGAGTCCTGAGAAAGATTATAGGCGTGAACAGATGTCATCAATGGCAATATCATATTAAAAACGAGGATATTAGGAAAGAACTTGACATTGTCAGCATCTAGGAATGTGTTAGCAGAGCTAATCTCAGGTGGTATGGTCACTTAAACAGAATGGGCAAGGAAAGATTAGCAAAACAGGTGTTCTCTGCCAGGTTGGCAGCAAAACGACCCAAAGGAAGACCAAGATATAGGTGGATTGATACGGTACAAAGTGCTTTAGACGATAGAAATATACGATCTGATAATGTTGGAGTCTTGACAAGTAACAGACTGATTTGGAGGAAAATTGTAGATAGGAAATTAATAATGATGTAATTTTTTTCATGTAGTACTATCATATCCTGTACACCCCTTGAGGGTACATGGCAGGAATTTGGTGATGATGATTATGAAACAGGGTGGTTTCCCGTTGCCATCCTTGCTCTAAGTTTTAGGACTGTAGACATGTGTTCACAGGGTCAGTTTGCCTGTTAAGAGAGTTGATAAACCCTGAGTTTCTTGGTGGCGGCAGTGGCGCCGCGGGGGGTTGTAAAATCCTCTACCTCCATATGAGACCAGCTAATTCACCTTTAGTCGAAAAGACCTGATAAAGGTTCCTCATGTCATGGACAGGAATTGAGCCCAGGTATTTCTGACCAAAGGACTTCATCTATACTGACTGAGATACAGAGGCTCGTATCAGTCTACTTTATATACGAGGATGGTCTGAAAAGTTCTCGGCCATGAAAAAATGAATTTATAATTTCAAAATTATTTTTATTTTTCAACATAATCTCCCGTAAGACTAATACATTTATTCCAGCGCCATTATCCCATCCCTGTAGTGGTTCTCAGTAAGATCTGCGAAATACCTCTCTACCTGCAATCACCCCTTCATTCAAAGAAAAAAAACTACCTCTGACTTATCTCTTCCCAAAACTAAAACTCTTCCTTGCTGGTCAGCAAGGAAGAGTTTTAGTTTTGGGAAGAGATAAGTCAGAGGGAGCCAAATCTGGGGAATAGGATGGATGTTCCAACAATTCATAGTGCAGATCCCTTAATTTTCCCATTGCCAAAACATCTTTATGGGTAAGTGCATTGTCCTGATGAAAGATGTTTTTTTCCCCTGCAAACTGAGTCTTTTCTCACAAATTTTTTTGTCTAGTCTGGTTAAAAGATCTGAATAATATTCTGCAGTTATTGTTTTACTCTTTTCAAGATAATTAATAAACAAAATGCCTTTAGCATCTCGAAACACTGATGCCATGACCTTTCCTGCTGATGGAACTGTCTTTGTCTTCTTTGATGCTGAACAACTGGCTTTTGTCCACTGTTTTGATTGCTGTTTGGATTCTGGTGTGTAATGGTGAATTTAGGTCTCATCCATAGTAATAAATCGATGCACAAAATCAGTTTTATTCTTGTTAAAATGCTCCAAGCACTGTTCAGAGATTTTCATACGAGTGCCTTTTTGATCTGCTGTGAGTAAGCTTGGCACCCATATTGTGCAGAGCGTTTTCATTTGCAATTCTTCATGCAAAATATAACATTCTTTTGAAATGACTGTATTCTCAGCAATTTCACGCACTTCGATTCGCCGGTAATCCAATACCATATCGTGCACTTGATCAATTATTACATCTTCAGCCTTGAAGATGTTTCACTTCACGTGAAACATCTTCAAGGATGGTACGGCCACGTTTAAACTTGGCAGCCCATATCTTAGTTGTTGAAAATGAAGGAGAAGAGAGCCCATAAACTTTTATGAACTTTGAATGAATTTCTTTTGCCATTAAATCTTTTTTCACGAAGAATTTTATAACCCATGATACTTAATTTTATCCATTTCAAGGGATACAGACAACACTTTTGCTTCAGACAGCTGTATTAAACAAACTATTTGATAGAATGACTTGCAATTTCACATGGATGCTTATGCCAGATGTACCAACTTAGAAAAAAAAAATCCTTGCCAATAGTGTTTCCATCTATGGTAGAGGCCGAGAACTTTACAGCCCACCCTCGTAAATATTGTTATAAGTGATGTTTAAAAAAATGTTATGTTGACAGAACAGACTCATACGTTCTTTAATTCTCGCTATATATTACACAAAGTTATACAGAAATAGGCTTTCCTTTAAGGTAGGTTTAAAATATATGCCACAGCACAACTCATTACAACTCAGTTTGTTTTCTTTCATTCATTGTTCATAATAAATTTTGCTCTTTATTATATATATAAATTATTCATTTATATAAATGAATTTATATAAATTATCCATGTGCGATAATTTAACAAGTAAGATAAATAATAAAAAATTCATGAAATCAAGAAAGTAGGTAGCACTTGATTGTGTGAATGAGTGCATCGTGAAAGATGCACTTGTTCACACAATCCAGTCTTTGACTTATCTTTTCAAGATAATTGTATTTTTTAAATAACAGTATTACAAAGAATCTGCAATGTGTCAAAAAATTTCCATGCATTTAACACTAAGCTAATTCATGTTGTGAACTGTAAAATCAGCTTAGGACAATACCGTATTACAATTGTGCATCTGTATAAGAGGTAGAGGTATTTGAAGAATAAGAATATATGCGTGTGCTGCAGTATTTAATTAGATTGTGCCAATTTTAATTTTTGTGTTTCTAGTTATCGGTTTACTTTGTTGATGAAATTATATTGAAAGAAAAGTATTCTTTTCTTTCAATATGATAGATTGTTTATTACATGTCATGCATATGTATTGTAAATTTAATATTGAACTAAATGAATGCATTGATTTGATTAATATTTGTTGGAAATGATAACTGCAATAAATGCATATATATGAAAAACTTTCATATTTTCTCAATCACTTCATGTGTGTGAGATTTACTGTTTTCAAGTAAAGAACCATAACTATAACACATAATAGCAGCTCATTTTTATCGTTTCATGACTGAAATGAAAATCAGAAGTGTCTCATGTAGTGGAGTATGTGTGGAGTAAAAAGAACCCAATAATATTGCTGTGAGAGAAATAAGGAGATTTTTGGAACTCAAAAGCAGATATTTATAAAGTCTTTCATATAGAAAGAAAAATGTTTAAAAATTATGAACTGTTATGGTATGACATTGACTTCAATACAACTGTTGAGGAGGGGCATTTAAGTTATGGTAGGTTGATTTCTTAATTACCACAAAAAAATAAAATAAAAACAGTCTTTCATATAGACAGAAAAATAAAGTTCTGAAACTTAAAGAAGATAAAAGGAGGGAAGAAAGTGAAGATGATTGGCTGATATAGAGATAACCAGCAACTAAAATTGCAACTGTGTCAGTGATTCTTTAAAAGAGAACACCATAGTGTTCAAATTAAGGATTTCAGACCCAGAAGTTTTATTTTGAACTCTGTGGAAATAAAACTTCTCTAATGAATTCATTGGCAGCTACCCATGATCAAATAACTTAACAATGCATGAGTTGTTTTAAGAATGAGGCTGAAAATGTTGACTTACCTATGGCAAGTGGATTTTTGTAGCCCCTGATCATAATTATTTTTCCCAGACTGTTTCCAATTGGATCAAATGAAAGGCTTTTTCCAAATTCAGAAAAGTCATAAATTGGCTTCTTCCAGATTCCCAGGATCTCTCCATTTCTATTATACCAAAAGTCACATCAACAGTTGATCTTCCTTTTCTAAAACCTAACTGTTCTTCTCTTAGATCTTTGTCTATTTTATGCTTATTCTTGTTGTAGTTGCCCATTTGTAAATATTTGCACAATGACACAATGTTATTCCTTTATAGTTACTTCACTCCCACCTTTAAATATTGGGACAATCATTCCCTTGGTCCAATTATTGGATATCATCTTCTTTGTCCAGATGAGTCTAAAGATGTTCACACTACCATTTCAATCTTGAACTAATAAATCTTCAACAGGCAAATCATCTTTTTCAGAGAATTTTCCATTAATTTCCTCGAATTTGTCAGTTTTTATGGCTTACAAATCGATTTAATTTGGATTATTCAAAAAGAATATTGAAAATTATAATTTTCGATATTATAGTTTTGTTACAGTGAAAATAACTTTCACTGTAACAAAACTATCTATATGAAAGAATGTTTCTCTGATGTTGTCTTAAATAGAAATAGCTTTAATATAGTTAATTTATTTTATTTTATTTCATTTTATTGTAATTTTATTTTATTTTCACTAGAGGTCAGGCCAGTAGAATAACCGTTGATCAAATCATCTCTTCAGCATCCTATGCGAAATGTAATTTAGCTTGTCTCTGTGTGTATATATATACATGTGGAATTATCGGGCTGGAAAGTATGACAAGCTTAGGAGTTTGATTGATTCAGTGCCATGGCATGTACAACTGCAAGGACTAGAAGTTGATAGTGCATGGGAGGTAGTTAAGAAGTGCTTGCATGAAGCAATGGCTGACTGTATACCTAGAGTCCGAATAATAAATCAAGTAGGGGTTAAATGGATGAATAACACCATTAAGCTTGAGCTGCAAAAAAAGAAACAACTATGGAGGGAATTTAAGGAGAAGGGTGACCGGCAGGCACATGAACGGTATAAAGTGCAGGCCAGAAGGGTGACGAGTGTGGTAAGAAAAGCAAAAAAGGATTATGAAAGAACATTGGCCATGCAGGCTAAAGGGAATCCTAAAGTTTTTTAGATATGTAGCAAGTAAAAGGAAAAATGTACATGGCAGATTGATTTTAAAGAATGCCGATGGTAGGGAGGTAACTGAATCAGTTGAGATAGTTGAGTTACTGAGTGAGCACTTTGCAAAAGTATATCATCCAGGTGGTGACATTGCAGAAACGAATAAACCAGTAAATTATACGGGAATTGTGGTTAATGAAGTGGAGGTGAGTAGTCTATTGCATAACTTCAATGTCAATACATCTGTGGGATTGGATGGTATACCAGCTCGTGTTGTACGAGAAGCAGCTAAAGAATTGTCAGTACCCTTGACCATTTTGTTTAATTTGAGTCTCGGGTCTGGGTTAGTCCCGAGCGGGTGGAAAGAGGGGAAAATAGTTCCACTGCATAAAGGTGGTTCCAAAACTGCTGTTGTAAATTACCGACCGATTAGCATATCAGGAATCATTGTCAAGGTCTTAAAGAAATTAGTCAAGAAAAGAATACAGGATTGGATAGATGAAAATGGGATATTGTATGGGGGACAACATGGTTTTGTGAAGGGTAGATCATGCCTCAGTAACTTGCTCACGTTTTATAGCACAGTGACGGCTGAACTGGATACGGGTAATGGGTTTACAGTGATACTACTGGACCTTGCCAAGGCCTTTGATAGGATACCACATGGAACCCTAATCAGTAAACTGGAGCAGATGGGTATAGATATAGGGTTGGTGAGATGGATAGGAGGGTGGTTGAAGGAGAGATATCAAAGAGTGGTTTATTCAGGAGTGGAGTCTAAAAGACGTCTTGTGACTAGTGGAGTGCCACAGGGCTGTGTTCTTGGACCACTGCTTTTCAATTTGTTCATCAGTGATATTGGAAAGGATCTGAGAGGAAGTGTTCACTTGTTTGCTGATGATGCAAAGTTGGGTAGAGCAATTGTGAGTGCACAGGATGTCAAAATTTTACAGGATGATTTGGATAGTTTGGAGGACTAGGCTAGGAAAAATGGATGTCAATTTAATGTGGCAAAGTGTAAGGTTATCCACTTTGGGGTGAAAAGAATAGCAGCAGTATATTGCATTGGTGGAACCATACTCCAGGAGATTGATGAGGCCAAGGATTTGGGAGTGTTGGTGGATAGGGAGTTGAAGTTTAGGGGGCACATTGCAAAAGTAACTAAAACAGCTCACCAAATCACTTGGCTTCTGAAAAATACTTTAACATGCAGAGGCAAACAAGTTGTTGTTCCTCTGTATCGAGCCTTGATAAGACCCCATCTGGACTTCTGTGCCCAGCTATGGGCACCAGAGTTTCTTCGTGATGGGGAGGAAGTGGAGAGGGTCCAGAGACGAGTGACCAAGATGATAGCAGGTCTGTGGAATGAACCTTATGAGAATAGGTTGAAGATTTGTGGGTTGCAGAAATTGGACGATAGGCGAAGGAGGGGTGATATGATTGAGACATTCAAATTACTGAAGGGTTTTTATAAGATTGATCCAGAAGATATTTTTGAAAATATGACTGGTGGTGGGAGGACTAGGGACCATGCATGGAAGCTGGGCAAGAGCGTGGTTGACAAGGGTGTTAGAGCTAGGTTCTTTACTTGGAGAGTGGTAAATGAGTGGAATAAGCTTCCAGAGTCTGTTGTGGGTGCTACGTCCGTGAATGAGTTCAAGGCAAGGTATGATAGATACTGTGTGAATGTTGAATAGTTGTTCTTGACATGATGTTAGGGCCTCCCTCGATGAGTCTGTCGACTCCTTGGAGTTTCCCGGAACAACAACAATAATAATAATAATATACATATATATATATATATATGTGTGTGTGTGTGTGTGTGTGTATACTCCAGATAATGACCTTAACATGAAGGTCGAAACATTGGGAAATTAAAATAATTATTTATAGCACAGTTGTAGAGTCCATAATTTGTGTAAAATGAATGCCGATCACATATAACTAAAGGAAAGGAGTCCTTGGAGGTGTCATGTAATAATAATAATTATTATTATTATTGAGAAGAATGGAGGTAGAGATTATAGAACTTTGTAAAAATTAGAAATTTTTATTATCAAATCAAAACTTTGTTGTTGCACTTTTGGATGAACTTGATTTTTAGATTTATGTGTGTCAACTAGATACTGTTGAATAGTAGGGTAATATTACACATACTTTAAGAGTGGCAAGAATGCAGAATTTGATTTCAGCTTTTGAAAGGAAAATCTTTAAAGAAATATTTGGACCAGTGAATGATAATTGTCTCTGGAGAATCAGATACAACCATGAGTTATATCAACTTTATAATGAACCCACAATATCCTTTGTAATCAAGTTCAAAAAGTTGCAGTGGGCAAGATATGTTTTTGTATGGAAAATGACAGTATTCTTATGAAGACAATCAATAGTAAAATTATTGGTAAAAGACCAAAAAGAAAACCTAGAACAAGATGGATAGACATGATTAGTGAAGATAGCAACATCATACTACAGTGTCCAAACTGGAGAAGTAAAGTTCTGGACAGAGAGAGTTGGAGACAACAAATCCTTGATTTGGGTGTAGAGCCATAAGAAGAAGAAGTGCACAAACTCTTAAAATAGATGGGTTAACCATCCATAAGTTGAAGAAGTTGATCAATTTAAAATATAGGCAACAGCTTTAATAAAGATGGAAAATCAAGACAGGATATTAGAACAAAAATTGCAAAAGCAACAACAGCACTCCAAAAACTAAAACTGCTATGGACAGATAGTAAGTGTACATTACAAACAGATTATACTTAATGACACACTAGTTAATTCAGTATTTCTATATGGAAGTGTATTTCTATATGGAAGTGAAACTTGGACTCTCTTAAAGGAAGATGAAATGAGATTGCTGGCATTTGAAATGAGGTATTATAGTTGCCCATTGCTAAAGATGCCATACAAATTTTGAAGTAAACAAAGAATCAGTTCTTTCACTAGTCCAAGAGATAACAAAGATTTGAAGGAAACAATTCATCTAGCTTGGTCATATCAGCAGATCTAATGGTTTCCCAATAACAGTTCTTGAAGAACTTATTCCTGGAACTTGAAAAAGAGGCAGACCTGGAATAAACTGGATAGACAATATATATATATATATATATATATATATTAAAAAAAAAAACTGGACAAGTTCTTCAGTTACAAAGCTGAAAGCTAAATGTCAATTGAGGATTGACATTTAGCTTTCACACATTGACATGAGTGGAAGATTTCTGTGAGGAATATTTCCTGATATCTACTCAACAGTCCTATTGTGGAATATGGGAAGAAGAAGTACACAGGTTGAAATCTCTCATAGTTATTCAGAATTTTGTTTAAGCATGTCATTTCAGTTTTATGTATATGTAATGAAATAGTTTAATTTGCTTTTTTCCAGTCTAATAATACTTTATATTTTTATATTAGGAAATACCTTAAAATTTTCCTTGTTGGAACGGTTAGAATCGTTGGAATCCAGATTAAAATTTACAAATGAAGAATCCAGCTTAAATTCAAGAGAAATTCGTGAAGTATGTTTTTTTTATATACTTCTCTTTTCCTATTCTGATTTTCTACATGAAATTAAATTTAAACATAGTAATATTAGAAAGTCATGAATTTTCTAAAAGTCAGTTTGTTACTTGTGTTTGTTTTTTATGGTCCTTTATTATTATTATTATTACTACTTAGAATCTCTATGGAGTTACAGGACTCACTGCAGGAGGCTCATCTTAGACAATACACATTCTTTCATACTATTCCTTAAATTCATTTACTACATATGCCTTCAGTAAATACATTGTCAGGCAGTGTATTTCATAGCTTAACTACCTCTGTGCAAAAAGCCATTTCTTGCCCTCTTCTCACCAATTCCATTTGCAGCTTGTAGGGATGATCCCTTGTTCTACCATAGGAAGGATCATTTCTTTAGTATCAATCCAACTACAAGATTGTTACTAGTTTATGTCTCACTTACATCACATCACTGCTTCATCCTTCCACCAAACTTTGCAGTTTGCATGCCCTCTGTCTCTTCTCATAACTAATATAGTACAGCCCTGATATAATTTTAATTATTTGCCTCTGTACCCTCTCTAAGGTTTATTTTATCCCTTTCAAATCCAGATAACCAGATTTGAGCACAATAATCCAAATGTTGTCTGATCCAAGTTTTATACAATGGAATCAGTACTCTTTATATCTCAGATGAACGATATCCTAATAATTATCAATTAGACAGCCAGTACCCAATCCACTTCACTAATATAATATTAGTGAAGTGGATTGGGTACTGGCACTGGCATTGGATTCAGCAGTATATGCTATAATCTAAATAACAGTTTACCATGTGAACCATGTCAAATATCTTTGCAAAAAAAATAATAATAAATAAAATAAAAAGGCAATACATTCCTTCCCATCATAAACTGTTCTTGTCACACTATTATAAAAGGTAGTCAGATTAGTGAAACAAGAACACCCCTTAACAGATCCATACTTACTTCGCAGATAACATTCCCCTTATCTTCCCAGTTTTTTTTATACACTCTCTCTCTCACTAATTTTTCCAAAATCTTAACAACTACAAAAGAAATATAAACTCATCTATATTCTAACATTACCATTATACCACCATATTTATGCAATGACACTAACTTACTCTCATCCCACTAACTGGGAATCTTTCTCCTTAGCCAAACAGCCAGATCAATCGAACTATCAATTTCTTAGCACAATTTCTTACATGACAAAATCCCATCACTTTCTATTGCCTTTTTGACTTCCAGAGTACTTACTTACCTTCTGAACATCTGCTTTTGTTGGTTGCAATTTTTCTGTTGTCATCACTTGCCTTCACATCATTACCACTCTGCTTTTCTTTCTCTCAACCCTAAAAATACATTATCCCTTATATTCTTTTCCTGGAACTCTGTTCTCTTCTATCAACAAGATCTTGTTAATAACTAATTTTTGGATAGGCAAACTAACTAGTACCCCCAAAAAACTCTTTCTTATGCCTTCTAGCATTAGCATACATGAATTGCAATATTCCCTTCAGCCCATGGTATTGCTTATGTTTGTTAATGGCTGTCCCAATCAGATTTGAGACCTGAGAAACTACATTCAGCATCATTTGATCTCTCTCTCTCTCCCATTTTTGTGCACCTTAAGCATACACATGCTTATTTATCCCATTCCCTTGCTCCTGCTAACAGCCATGTTGTTTCCAATCATATCACACAGGAATGCAGTGAATGTACTGCAGCTAGATGCCATAAAGCTTGCACTAGAACACAAATGAGAAATGCAGCCAAAAATATACACCCATACTTTGAACTCTTTAACAACCCTTGTTTTATAATCTGCATCTGGTACTATCTCAATTACAACAATTATTTTACCAAATAAAAAAAAAAAAACTTCATTTGTTTGTGTGAATTCCAAACAACATTAAACTCACAGGAAATGTAACTGTAAATGCATTACTGTCAGCTGAGATTTTCTCAAGTTACTGTGTCATTCTCCTATACAGACTACAGAAGAAAACCTATAAAAGAAAGTTGAATTTATAAATTAAAGATGCCAAGAAATTATATTCTTGCTTTAATCCTTTATCCAAGTGCAAGTGATCAAAGTTTGCATCTGAAGTATTTTCAGGATAGGGCAACTCATATATAGAAGCAAGTGACTTTGCATCATTTACCTTAGTATCCCATAATACAAAGCACATATCTTTGTAGACATGTATAATGCTATGCATTATGAGAAGGGTCACTACCCAGCCCAGTTTCAACCTTTATTAAGGTCTCATCAGTGGGAGCCAGACCCAGAGGTGGTGGAAGTAATGGAGAAGTCATATTTACCTATGTGAGTCGCCAAAGGGTGTCACACCTTATTATTAAAATAATCTGGATTAGAAATAGTTGTTTGAAGTTTTTCCACTTGACTATATTATAAATTAAAGATGCCAAGAAATTATATTCTTGGTTTAATCCTTTATCCAAGTGTAAGCAAACAAAGTTTAGTTTGTTTAGTCAAACTTGCTTACACTTGGATAAAGGATTAAACCAAGAATATAATTTTTTGGCATCTTTAATTTATAGTATAATCAAGTAGAAAAACTTCCAACAAAGTTGAATTTACCAATAGTAATCATCACAGAAAGATAAACAAGTCACATGAAATTATACTGATAATAAACATTGGAAGTTCACTCCTGACAAGAATGAGAGAGAGAGAGTTTTTCTTGCTAAGTTTTGAATAGCTCAGTTATTTTATACATTTTTTGTTATTGAAGGCTAATGACTTTTCCGTGTGTGTGAGCACCATAACATTTGTCTGGCCATATGTCATATTCTGGTTGAGAACCATCACTTTATTCAGGAGTCATGTATAGTACTTTCACCAGTTTAGTACCCGAGCTGATTGCCTCTGGTTCTGATATGCAATTTTGAAATTTTTACAGAAAATTAATTTGTATAATTACACCTGGTTAGAAATTTATTTATTTTTATATCTGTATGTGAATTGTTCATTTATCTATTTCTTATACTTGCTGATTTTTCTTTGTGTTAATTTTAGTATTTTTAAAACATGTTTATTTTACCTTATGTATTACCTTGAACCATTGACAGAATGCAATATATCCTTAGTCATCCGTGTGCCAGTAAAACACAAAGAACAAATTTATTCACTGACTCAGTATGTTATTTCAAAAAAAAAAAAAAAAAAAGTTCCATTCACATATAAGAAACAGCTTAATCAAAGAGTGAGTAACAGCTTAATCAATGAGTGAGTAACAGGATTGAAACTAGTTGTAATTTCCATTTTCTTATAACAAGAAAGGGGAAGAGAGAGAGAGAGAGAGAGAGAGAGAGAGATGTAGAAAGCACTTGAAATATTGCCACAAGTTACAATAACTTTTATTCAATATTTTTATCTTAATAATTAATAATAATAATTTTTATTTAATAACTGTAAATTGATCAGCCATTTTCTGTTTGCTGCTGGATGAAAGGCCTCCATCAAAGTTCTTCCTTTAGTCCTATCTTGAGCTTTTTTATGCACCGAGTTCCAATCACCTCTTTAAGCTCATCCTTTCACCTTCTTCGTTGATCTTCCTGTAGCTCTCTTTCCATCTTTGGGATACAATCCAGATATCAGCTTTGTCCATTTTTGAGTGTTACTTCTTGAAGTATGACCTGACCATTGCCATTTGTATCTTTTAATAGGCTGTTGTAATATCTCTCTCCCTTTTAAAAAAAACTATAATAAGAATAGCATTATTCCAACTCTTTGGTATTTTCTTCTGTCTAAGACAGAATGTAAAAATTTTACTTACCTTAGTCATGACAATTTCACCACCTACTTTCAGAATTCCTATTGAAAAATCATCATCACCTGGTGTCTTTCAACTAATGTTATCCATTGCATATGCTGAACTTCTTTTAAAACATCAAGACATATTTCTTCCTCTTCTGTATGAGGCATTACATTTTTGGTTTCATATTGGTTTAATCTGGTGATTATGACAACCTTAGGAGACAGCTTGGAGCTATAGCATGGAATGAGGAGTTGAGCAGTAAAGAAATAAATGTTGCTTGGGAACTGACAAAGAAATATATAACAGTATCAATATGTGAATATATTCCAAAGGCTGAATAAGGTAGGTGTAAAATGGATGAATGAGAGGCTTTAGCATGAAATCTGGAAGAAGAAGGCACTTTGAAGGCAGTATAAGATGAATAATAGTAATGATCAGTTACATGAGAAGTATAAAGAACAAGCCAGGAGAGTGACTCAATTAGTAAGGACAACAAAAGTGTAGTATGAGTAGAAATTGGCAAATCAGGCAAAGATAAACCCTAGAGAGTTTTTAGATATGTGGCAAGTAGAAGGAAGAACGATCATGGTAAGGTGATGTTAATGGATGAAAATGGTAGAATAGTAACTGCTACAGATGATAATTCTGAGGTATTCAGCGATCAATTTATAACGGTGTTTCATCCTCATCAGGATGAAATCATGAGAAACATAAGTGTAGAGAACACAGGAGATGATGGCTTAATTGTAAGTGAGCAGCAGGTATTTGAAGAAATAAATAATCTTGATATCAATAAGGTGATAGGATTTGATGACAGATCACCATATGCCTTAAAGGAATGTTCCATGGAATTGGCAGTATCATTGGCATGCCTGCCTATTAAGAGCCTTGCAACAACACAGGTTCCAAGAGAGTGGAAAGAAGGTAAAATTGTTCCACTGTATAAAGGTGGTGAAAAGGCTGTGGCTACAAATTATAGACCAATCTGTATATCTGCAGTTGTGCTGAATGTACTAGAAATTGTTAAGAAGTAGGATACAGAAACAGGTTAATAACAGCAGTATTCTCTGTGGTTATCAGCATGGGTTTGATAAAGGGTGATCATGTTTTACCAAGTTACTTAAGCATTATAACAAAGTGGCAAATGTCTTGGACAAGGGAGATGCATGTACAGTGGTATACTTAAATTTTACAAAAACTTTTGACATGCTGTTAAATAAATTGAAATGGATGGGATTGGATAACAGACTTCTGAGTTGGATCAGTAACTGGCTGTCAGATAGGTATCGGAAAGTTGTATATGGGGGTGCAGTATCCCAAAAGAGGAAGTTTGAGGACCATTGTTGTTCAGTTTGTATATTAATGATATTTGGATGGGTTTAACTGGTGATATGCAGCTGTTTGCAGATGATGCAAAATTGTGGAGAGCAATGCAGAGTCAAGTGGATGTTATGGCAGGAGGATTTGAATAGATTGCATGAATGGGCAACTAGTGGAATCATCAGTTCAATGTTGCAAAGTGTAAGGTTTTGAAATTTGGTAAACAACAATGTGATGCAAAGTATACACTTGGTGGAGAAACTTTGAAGTAGGTAGAGGAGATGAGCGATTTGGGAGTGGTGGTGTATACTGACCTGAATTTTAGGGGTTGCATTGCATAATTTGTGAACTTGTCACATCACCTAATGGCAATGATGGGGAGGACCCTGACATGCATCAATAAAGAGCTAATGTTGCCATTATAAAAGGTCTTGGTCATGCCGCATATGGATTATTATTATTATTATTCCTGATACCTCCAAGGAGTCCGGAGACTCATCGTGGGAGGACACTTACAACTGTCTCAACCACTACACCGAACCTCTACTACGAATCATCTCCATCAACGCCATCTACCACAGATTTGGTCACTGGATTTTCATGGTGAGCGTAATAGAAATGGTCAAGAGAAGATTCACAAAGGTGATCTTTGGAATGTGGACTACGAGGACAGATTATTCCATAAATAAACTAGTCAGGAGTTGTTATAAGGTTGACATGGTAGAGTTTTTTCATAGAATGGAAGAGAAGAGTAGAACTAGAGGCCATCCCTGGAAACTGTATAATGTGGGTGTGTGTGCAGAGGAGTGAGGAGAAGGTTCTTTACATGGAGAGTGGTATATGAGTGGAATGCATTGCCTGAGTGTGTTGTGAATGTAGACACATTGAATCCGTTTAAGGCATGGTTGAACAAGCTTTCTGTGCAATAGTATGTAAATCTTGAATCCTCCCTGTGATCTTGAACTGTCATCATAACTATAGATGTCCAGTCTTTAGATCGATACTGTTTTCACCAAGTCTCCAAGATTCACTCAATCCAACGATGTCCAAAAGACTAGAAGAATTACTACTGGAAGCAGTAGTAATTTTTCTAGTTTTGTTTGTCCTGTAATGATCTACAGTTATAGGCGCGCGCGCACACACACACACAAATTTTCTGTTATTAGTTCTGCTAGATTTTATGTTCTTGGTCTGCTTATAGTGTTTTTCAGGTTTCTCATCAATAGCAGACTTTCCCAAAGGATTTAAGTTTGGTTTGTCATATGGTTGAGAGAGGTGGAGGGGGGGGGGGATGCTTATATAAAGAAAATTGTGAAATCTTGCTACATCATCTAATCTAAACAGGATTGATGGATGGAAATTATTCCTTTTATGGGAAATAATACTTCTCCACAAGTTCCTGATATAATTAATTAAATTTTATTAATGATTTCTTGTTAATTAGTTATTTTATTAAGATCTTAATACATTTAGAGCATGTTATTGTATATCATGTATGTGTAAGATGACATATTTTCATTGTTGAATCTTCTGGTTTGTGTTTTAGTTGTTTAATATGTTAATATTTTAAAGTCATACACCAAAGCTGCCCTACACTAGGGCAAAAATTCTATCTTCTTCTTTCTTCTTTCTCGCAAATATTGCATTCTTTCACTATGCCTTATTCCATGTTAAACGGGGTCGGTGCACCGATCTTTAACCTTCCTCTGCTAAGTTCTCCGGTCCAGGACGTCCTTCGGACTCCATCCTTTCTCCCTAAGATCCTCTGTCACCTTATCCTCCACCTGAGCTTGGGCCTGCCTCTTTTCCTCCTTCCCTCCAACTCCATATAACTCCACTCGTTTACCAACACACTCCTCACCCTTCCTCTCTACATGTCCGAACCACCTCGGCCTACTTTCTTGTATCTTGTTGCTAATTGGTCCCACCTTAACCGTCCCTCTGATGTAGTCATTCCTTATCCTGTCCTTCTTTGTCACACCACTCATCCATCTCAACATCTGCATCTCCGCTACCTCCATCTTCTTCTCCTGTGCCTTTGTTATAGGCCACGTCTCCGTGCCATGAAGCATCACCGGCCTCACCACCATCTTATACAGCTTTCTTTTCCTCATACAACTCTCTCTCTTGTCGCACAGGACCCCACTCATCTTCCTCCAGTTCATTCAGCTGCATGTTATTCGGTTCTGTATTTCCTCATCCAGGTCACCATTCCTCTCGACGACCAACCCAAGGTACTTGAATTTCTTCCCTGAAATTAGCCTTTCACCCTGAAGTCGTATGATCATATCCTCGTCATTCCCCATTGACATATATTCAGTCTTTTCCTGGTTAATTTTCATGCCTCTCTCCTCCAATACCTTTCTCCACTCTTCCAGGGTATTTTCAAGCTTCTCTCGGGATGATTCGCATAGAACAATGTCGTCGGCAAATAGCATGTCCCATGGTGCTTCCTTCTTGACATTCTCCACTAGTACATTTATGACCAGGTCAAAGAGGTAGGGGTTCAGAACTGACCCTTGGTGTAGCCCTACGACAATGGGGAACCCTTCTGTCATGCCGACAATAGACCTTATCTCCTTCACCAACCTGACATACTTCTCCGACACCCCCCTTCTTCCTCATACACCTCCATACCTCCTGCCTGGCCATTCTGTTGTATGCCTTTTCCAGGTCTATAAACACCATGTGCTGCTCCACTTACATCTCTCTATATTTCTCCATCAATTGCCTTAGCGCAAATATCGCATCCGTTGTCCCTCTTCCTGGCATAAATCCAAACTGCTCCTCATCAATTTTCGTTTCCTGCTGTATTCTCCCTTCAATTACTCTTTCCCATATCTTCAATGTGTGTGACATCAGCTTGATCCCTCTATAGTTGCCACAGTCTTGAACATCTCCTCTTCCTTTGTAGATTGGGACGAGAATACTTTTCCTCCATTCCTCTGGTATCTTTTCCTGTTGGGCTATTTTCCTCATCAGATCCCATAACATATCCATGCCCTCACTGCCCAAACTTTTCCACACTTCCCCAGGTATCTGGTCTGCCCCCACAGCCTTTCCATTCTTCATTTTTCTCAGTACCCAATCCACTTCCTCTCTACTTATGTCTTGCACCGGTCTCTCGTTTGCCTCTCCATCCTCACACCTCTCTCTCGGATTCTCCTCATTTAGTAGTTTACGGAAATATTCTTTCCATCTTCCTCTGATTTTGTCCTCCTCTTGTAATACTACTCCTGAGGCATCCTTTATCTGCTTGACTGATGTTATGTCTTTCGAGGCCTTATCTCTGGCTTTTGTTATTCTCAACAACTGAGCTTCACCACCGTTTCTCTCCAGTTCTTCATAAACCTCATCACTCATCAACTGCCCTTGCTTTCGCCCTTGCCACAGCTCTCTTTGCATTTTTCTTCACTAATCTATATGCCTCCTTGTTGGCTCTAGTTCCGGTCATGTCCCATTTTTTCTTTGCCTCTTTCTTTTCCTTGATCTCCAACTGCACCTCCTCATTCCACCACCACCATGCCTCCTTATCCTCAGGTGGTCCCTTTCCTGATGTTATACCAAGCACCTCTTCTCCAATTTTTCTAATATTCTGACTATTAACGTCCCACCATTCTTCCACATCCTCTGGTAACTTCATTTCTTTCAATACCTTTTCTTTAAACTTATTCCTTGGGCCTTCCTCTTCCAATTTCCACCACTTTATTCTCCTCTGTATCCGCCACTTCTGTCTATTCTTCTTTTCCCCCTTTATATCACAGTCTACCACAACCACCCTGTGCTGTGCTGTGCCACTACACTTTCTCCATTAATCACTTTACAGTTTTTCACCTCCTTCAGATGTTTCCTACGGCACATAATATAGTCAATCTGACTCATTCTATCCCCGCTCTTATAGGTTATCAGATGCCCAACTCTCTTCTTGAACCACATGTTAGCTATAGCCAGATCGAAGGCCACAGCATATTCTATGATTCTTTTACCTTCTTCATTTCTTTCACCACTACTCCAACCCCCATGTTCCCTTTCTTCACCGCTTCGTCGCCTTCCTACATGCCCATTCAGATCTGCTGCGACGATCACTCTCTCACCATCAGGGATTCTCATTACTATTTGGTCATGTTCTCTCCAGAATGTCTCTTTCTCCTCCTCATCACAACCTACTTGTGGGGCGTAGCCACACACTATAGTAGCCACACTTCCTCCCATCTCAAGCTTAACGCTCATAATCCGATCATTTTTCCGGCACACCTCATAGACTCCACCCTTCAGCTCTTTATCGATGATACTTCCAACTCCATTTCTTCCCTTCTCATTCACACCGCTATAAAACAGTTTATATCCCTCCGCCAGCTCCTTTGCTTTATTGCCCTTCCACCTTGTCTCCTGCATGCACAAGATCTTCAGCTTCCTTCTTCTCATCATGTCCGATGAGATGTGGGTACGTTCATCGTACCCACATTCATCAACCCGATTCTTACTTTACACACACTCGCTTCTTTAGCCGAACCCGTCCTCGGTTCAGTAGTCCTAGCCCTCTTCTCGCAGTCCTTGGGCGACAGAACTGCGCGTCGCTTACGGGGTATGCCCTAGCCGTGGTCCTTTCTCTGTTATTCAACATTTCATCCTTGGTTTTGGCATGGTTTTTTTTATGGCCAGATGCCCTTCCTGATGCCCCCCCCACCATTTATCCGGGCTTGGGACCGGCATCGAGAAGACTAATTTGCCCTCCCCAGTGGCTGGGTTAAAATTCTGTGCTGATAAAAATTACATAAGTAAATTCCATATTAAGTTTATTTAATTAATTATCATGGCTTACATTCCAGTTTGTCAAGTTATTTAAAAAGAATGTGCAATCTGAAGTACTGTTAATATAGTTGTATATAAATAACAAAATGCTAATTTTTTACTATAATCTTATATTCTAGAATTTTAATGAGAAACAGAAATCTTTCGAGGATAAATTGGTGTTCCTTTGTCAGCATTTCATGAATGCCACATGGATCCAAGCTGATGATACAAGCTTTGTAAAAAGCACATCTCAAACTGACCTTACCTTACTTCATCTGGCAGCAGCTTTAGGATTTGGTCGATTGGTGTGCATGCTTTTACATTGGAGAGTTGAGAATCCTTCATTGATTTTGGAGTCTGAAGTTGATGCACTTAGTAGAGATAAACATGGCTGTACACCACTGGTAAGTATAAAAAAGCAGGCTGCGATAAGCTTGCATCAGAAGAATGAAATTATGATAAATTTATTCAAAAATGTGAAAATATATATACTGCATCACCATATCATATGTATAGAAAGAAAGAATTGAATTGTTCTTTGCTTGTTCCATTTTAAATCCTCAGATTGAATCTTATCCAGAGTAACAGAAACTTAACAGTATGAATTGAAAAAAAAAAAATGTTTCTTTTGTAAAACAAGAATTCAAACATCCCCTATTTTACATTGAAATATAATTGATATCATGTCATTACACAGTGCCTATACTGCTATATGACACAACTGGATATACTTCTAGAGTTGCTTTATGCCCCTGAAATAACATCTGTTCACTGTGTGTGTGAGATGTAAACTCTTTTGAAGTTTAAACTGTTCTGAGTTTAACCTTCAAATGAGATATCATATTATTAGTACTATTCCCAAGCCTCCTTGGAGTCTGAGGATTCATTGCAGAAGATCAAACACTCATATAATACCTTGCCTTGAATATATTCATTGTTGGACTACTCATTCACCAACTGCCAAGCAAAAAATTTTTCACTTCTTTACTCACATGACCTTTATACAGTTTCCAAGTATGACCTCTCATTCTCACATCATCCATTATCCTATGTAATAATTCCCTTGTATATGTTTGATAGGCTCCTCTCATCAGCTTATACATTTCAATCATATCACCCATCCTCCTCCTATCTATCATGATTTAATGATCACATTCCTTCAATCTGTCTTTGTACTCAATATTTCAAAGTCTCGAGGCCTTATATATGTTTCTGCACACTCCTTCCATGTTTGCTTATCACCAATATAGCTGAGTGACCAGATCCATGCACAAAAATCTAAATGAAGCCCAATTAATGCATTATACAGTAGAACTATCACCTCCTTATCTGTACATGTCAGTGTTCTTCACATCACAGCAGCAATTTTCTGCATAACCCTTTCCTTTTGCAATGTGTCCACTGAACTTCAGTTCCCTATCCACCAAGTTCCCTCAGATTCCTTGCCTTTTCCACCTCCTGAGACATAGTTTCTCCAACATGGTTAACCTCATTGCATCTTCTGTGGCCACAGTGCATAACTTTATATTTGTTATACTTACCAACATTGAAATGACATTCCCATTCTTCATTCTGAAGCACTAATCTGTTTAAATCCTCTTGTAACACCACATCTCAACTTCTTGACATTGCTCTTCCTAATTTAGCATCATCAGCAAACAACTGAATATCTCCTTTCATGCCATGAATTTATATTATTATCATCATCATCATCATTAGACCTCCACAAAGTCATGAGACTCCTAGTGGGAGGTCCCACTCTCAAACTATAGATTGATGAGAATGAAAGATCCAGGTGTATTCTGTCTCTAACCAGCCTCTCTAACACCTTCACCACCACTACACCTGATATATATATACACACTAATCTATAGTTTGACATTACTGACTTTGATTCTTCCTTATGCAGTGGCACTATTTTCCTTCTTTCCACTATTCTGGGAGTGGATTGGATGGGATATACATGGTTATATCCCATCCAATCCTGAATTTCTGAATTCTTGAATTACCTTATTAACATCAAGGTTACTTAATATTTTAAACACTTGAACTGTCACACTTCTGTCCCTCTTCCTAATTTTATTCTGTTCCCTATTCCTAATTATTTCATTACTGTCTTTCATTACTGAAAGACAGTAATGAAATAATTATGAATATTTCCATATATTTTCAGCAGATGTGATGTTCCATCTTCAGCAATTAAAGTCAGTCTTCTGTATCCACCTTTTCTTCTATTAGCAACATAACTGTAGAATTCTTTAGGACTTTGCTTTACTGCTTCAGACAATCTCTTTTGATGTGCGAATTTCTCTTTTCTCAGTCCTGTTGTCAGCTTCCTAGTTTGCACTTCATACTCCTCATGCTGATGAGGGATAACCTGTTCTTTATATATCCTCCGTAACATCCCTCTTTCTCAGAAGTTCCTGCAAAATTCCAGGATTCATCTATTTCACTCCCACTTTATTTATCCTCTGAACCTTAAGGAATACAATCTGATTACATTGCCATAAGTAATTGATTACTGATGGTAATGTCAGATTTCATCCTTTATCCAAGTGTAAGCACTGTGCCTGAAGTATTTTCAGGACTGGGGAAACTTGTGGCAAAGGTGGTATAACTTCTCATCACTTGCCTTAGTATCCCATAATGCAAAGCACATTTCCTTGCAGACATGTATAATGCTATGTATTTGGTTGGCAAATAAGTTCGTTCGGTTTTTCAGAGTGGAATGAAACCATTTTATTTAATATATATAATACATTACTAGTCAGTTATATATTGACTCTCTTTATCGATGACCTCTTGCCATCTGTCCACCAACTTCTTTATGCCACATTCATAAAACTCCTGAGGTTTGCTGGCAAAAAACTGATCCAAGTGTCTTTTGACAGCCTCCTCATTAGCGAAGATTTTCCCGTTCAGAGAATTCTGCAACGATCGGAATAAGTGGTAATCGGAAGGTGTCAGGTCCAATGAATATGGAGGATGCGGCAAAACATCCCAGCCAAGATGTAACAATTTACTCTGGGTTATTAATGATGTTTGGGATCTGGCGTTGTCATGGTGAAAGACAACTCCTTTCCGATTTGCCAATTCAGGACATTTTGTGCTAATTGTACAGGCCAGTCGCATTAACTGTGAGATAGACAGTTGAATCAATCGTTCTGCCTGACGGTTACACCTCTTAGTGGGATAATGATCTTCTTTGGGTGCCATCTCGCTTTCGAGGTTGTTTGCAGCGGTTCGCTCTTGTGCCCTTCATGATCTTTTATGTACCACGTTATCGTACATGGCCCATTTTTCATCTCCCGTAATCATCTGCTTCAAAAATAGGTCATTTTCTTGGCGACGTCACAGCGAATCACAGATGGATATGCGAGCAGTCATATTGGCCTCAGTCAATTCATGCAGCACCCAAATATTGAGTTTTGAAACATATCCCAGCTTGTACAAATGGTTTTAAACGCTTGTATGGGATATGTTCAGTACTGCAGCAATCTCCCACACTGTTTGTGATGGATTTTTGTCGACGATATCCTTCACAACACTTGAATCAACCTCGGTCCGGCATGAGGCGCATCACTGACATCGAAATCTCCAGAACAGAATTTATGCAAACCACTTTTGGCATATGCGTTCTGTTAAGGCACCATCCCCATATATGCTGCATATTTTTTTATTGGCCTCCACAGCTTGTTTACCTTTTTTGAAATAAAAAAGCAAAATATGCCGGTAATGTACATTATTTCCTTCAATTTCTAAAAAGATGTTACACACATGCAACTGAAGTAGGCTGAACAAAAATTCACTTAAAGGTTATGTGAAATGTCACCTTTCAACTGCGCAATAGCGACAGGCAAAGCGGCGTAAACTTGTACTAACGCATAAACTGAACGGACTTATTTGCCAACCCAATATTAAGGGAAAGGTCACTACCAAGACCGGTTTTGACCTTTATTGAGGTCTCATCAGTGGGAGCCAGACCCAGAGGCGGTGATAGTAATGGAGAAGTCATATTTCCATATATAAGTTGCCAAAAGGTCTCACACCTTATTATTAAAATTCTCTGGATTAGAGATAGTTGATGGAAGTTTTTTCACTTGGCTATGCTACCAATTATATATTTGGTTTAATCCTTTATCTAAGTGTAAGCAAAGGTAGTATAACTTCTCATCACTTGCCTTAGTAACTCATAATGCAAAGCGCATCTCCTTGCATTAAGGAAAGGGTCACTAGCCAGACTAGTTTTGACCTTTATTGAGGTCTCATCAGTGGGAGCCAGAAGAGTGATTAAGTTAGTAAGGAAAACAGTTTTGAAGTATGAGCAGAAATTGGAAAATCAGGTTAAGAAAAACCCCACAAAGTTTTTAGATATGTGACAAGTAGAAGGAAGAATGATCATGATATGATGTTAATGGATGAAAATTGTAGAATGGTAACCATTGCAGAAGACATTGTTGAGATATTCAGCAATCAATCAATTTATAAGGGTGTTTCATCCTGATCAGGATGGAATCATGAGGAACTTAATTAAAGAGGACATAGGAGAGGATGGCTTAATTGTTAGCAAGCAGGAATTATTTGAGGAAATAAATAACCATGATGTCAATAAGGTTAAGGTGCATGCCTGTTTAATAAGAGTGTTACATTTACACAGGTTCCAAGGGTGTGGAAAGGGGGGTAAAATTGTTCCACTGCATAAAGGTGGTGATGAGACTGTGGCTATGAATTATAGGAAAATCTGTATATCTGGAGTTGTGCTGAATATACTAGAGGTTGGTGAAAAGTAGAATACAGAAACAGGTTGATAACAGCAATAATCTCTTAGGTTATTATTATTATTATTATTATTACGGGCAACTCCAGGGAGTCATTAGACTCATCGAGGGAGGCCCCAAATCATTTTCATTACAACTATTCGACATTCATACAGTATTTATCATACCTCGCCTTAAACTCATTCACTGTCACAGCATCCACCACAGACTCAGGGAGCGCATTCCACTCATTCACTACTCTAAAAGTAAAGAACCCAGCTCTAACACCTTTACTAACCACACTTTTGCCCAGTTTCCATGGATGTCCCCTAGTCCTCCCACAACCAGCCCTGTTCTCAAAAATATCTTCTGAATTAATTTTATAGAAACCCTTCAGTAATTTGAATGTCTCAATCATATCTCCCCTCCTCTGCCTATCAACCAATTTTTGCAACCCACAAATCCTCAACCTGTTCTCATACGGTTCATTCCACAGACCTGCTATCATCTTGGTCACTCGCCTCTGGATCCTCTCCACCTCCTCCCCATCAAGAAGAAACCTAGGTGACCAAATCTGAGCACAGTAGTCGAGATGAGGTCTTATCAAGGCTCGATACAGAGGAACAATAACCTGCTTGTCTCTGCTTGTCAATGTATTCTTCAGCAACCAAGTGATTTGATGAGCTGATTTGGCCACTTTTGCAATGTGTCCCCTAAATTTCAATTCCTTATCCACCAACACTCCTAAATCTCGTGCCTCATCAATTTCCTGGAGCACGGTTCCACCAATGCAGTAAACTGCCTCCCATCTTTTCACCCCAAAATGCATAACCTTACATTTTGCCACATTAAATTGACATCCATTCTCCCTAGCCCAGACCTCCAATCTATCCAAATCATCCTGCAAAATTTTGACGTCATCTGCATTCACTATTGCCCTACCCAACTTCGCATCATCTGCAAACAAATGAACTGTTCCTCTCAGATCCTTTCCTATATCATTTATGAACAAATTAAACAGCAGTGGTCCAAGAACAGATCCTTGTGGTACACCACTAGTCACAGGCCATCTTGTGGACTCTACTCCTGAGTAAACCACTCTCTGATATCTCTCCGTCAACCACCCTCCTATCCATCTCACCAACCCTATGTCCATTCCCATATGCTGCAATTTACTGATTAGAATTCCATGTGGTATCCTGTCAAAGGCCTTAGCAAGGTCCAGCAGAATCACTGTAAACCCATTACCCTTATCCAGTTCAGCCGTCACTGTGTTATAATACGTGAGCAAGTTACTGAGGCATGACCTACCCTTCACAAAACCATGCTGTCCCCGATACAGTATCCCATTTTCTTCTATCCAATCTTGTATTTTCCTCTTGACTATTTTTTCTAAGACCTTGATAATGATTCCTGTTATGCTGATTGGCCGGTAATTTTCAACAGCAGCCTTGGAACCACCTTTGTGCAGTGGAACTATTATCAACATGGGTTTGATAAAGGGCAATCATGTTTTACTAGGTTACTATAGAAAGTGGCAAATGTCTTGTATAAAGGAGATGCATATACAGTGGTATACTTAAATTTTACAAAAGCTTTTGATAAATTGCTACATGACAAACTGTTAAATAAATTGAAACAGATGGCATTTGATAATAGACTTCTGAGTTTTATCAGTGACTGACTGTCAGATAGGTATCAGAAAGTTGTATGTGGGGGTGCAGCATCCCGAAAGGGAAAGGTCAATAGTAGTATTCTGCAGGGTCAGTTTTGGGACCATTGTGGTTCAATTTGTAAGTTAATGATATTGGGATGGGTTTAACTAGTGGCATGCAGCTGTTTGCAGATGATGCAACATTGGGGAGAGCAATGCAGAGTCAAGCAGATGTTATGGCCTCACAGGAGGACTTGAATAGATTTCATGAATGGGCAGGTAAGTGGAACTGTCAGTTCAATGTTGCAAAATATAAGGTTTTGAAATTGGTAAGCAATGATGGAATGCAAAGTATACGCTTGGTTGGGAAACTATAAAGGAAGTAGATTAGATGAGAGATTTGGTAGTGATGGTGGACAAGGACCTGAAATTCAGGGGCCACATTGTGGAAGTTGTGAAGACGTCACATCAGATAATGGCAACGATGCTGAGGAAACTGACATGCAGATTATTGTGCACAAATTTGTTCTTTTCTTTCATGCTTACACAGTGATCAGAATACATTATAAAAAATTATGGAGACAGCTACCATGTTAGAGCAAAACTTTAGTTTAATTACTTTTACGGCTATTATAGCCTGTTTTTGTTTAGGAGTGTCCCTTATTTTAAATACATTGGCTTTTTTTACTCAAGAAAATTTTTAGGGCATTATAAGTGTATTTTAAAGGAAATTATAGCAGAATAATTCAGGAAGAAAATTTTGTACATACCTTGTTTAGATGCTAGGATAACTTCATTCTCCATATTTTTGCTGTTAGGCTGTTAAAAAAAAAAAGGGGGGGGGAAGGAAAGTGGGGAGAGTGTTTGGCGCAAGGCGGGAAGAATAATTTTAAAAAACCCAGGTTTTTTCAAAAATAATATATATACATATATATATATATATATATATCATACTTAAGGGTGCTTCTTTGGGGAAGGGGAAGGATTTTATGGGAAAACTGGGGTGGGGAAGAACGTTAACGGGTGCGAGCCTTTTCGGTCGTGTGACCATCATCGGAACATTTTCGGGATGAGTGTAGGGCTATGCC
This sequence comes from Typopeltis vanoorti, assembly GCF_054136105.1. Taxonomy (NCBI): domain Eukaryota; kingdom Metazoa; phylum Arthropoda; class Arachnida; order Uropygi; family Thelyphonidae; genus Typopeltis; species Typopeltis vanoorti. Next base: position 126,214,653 of record NC_143552.1, read on the forward strand.
ACGACCGTATATAGTATCTGCCAAAAAAGGGCATTTGTTGTCGCTTATTGGTCGGAGGCGTGATCTGATTTGTAAATTGTGGAGCTGAACTTCCAACATTTGGAAATTAGATAGAGTCGGTGGACGTTGATTGAGTTTTCGTCACATTTTATGGCTATTGTTTCGGATAATCAAATCATTGTTTCGTTGTCTTGTTTGTCTATTATTATGGCCTTGTCGATTTGTGGGATATGTTTCAGTTCAAGGGCATGAGCCACTATTTCTGTCTTCCCTGTACTCTGTATTCTATTTTTCTTTTTGATGTTGTGTTGTTTTTTAGTGTTTAAATGATCCGGAATAGGGATGTTACAGTCCCAGATGTATTCTTCTACTCTTATGGTAGAGCCTGTGTAGGTGATGTCACAGTCTTTTTGGCAAGGAAATTTATAGACTACGTTGTGATGTTCAAATATTTCTTTGTGTGTGAGCAGTTTAGTGGGTTTTAGGAGAGTTGGTAATTTTTGGTTCATGGTGAATCCTAGTTTATAATCCATGTGTTTGACCTGTCATAACAACAATACAACCAAAACCGACTTCCCAACACGTATCATCAAACTGCTATACATCCAAAACACATACAAAGCCTATAAAATCATTTTCAGGCTTTGTATGTATTTTGGATGTATGGCAGTTTGATGTTGGGAAGTCAGTTTTGGTTGTATTGTTGTTTTGACAGGTTTTTGCCATTCTCTTTGTGTAATTTATTAGTTGTGTGGGATAGTTGCGATTTTAAAAAATCCGTGTTAAATTTTTTAATTCCGTGTTAAGATGATGACGGTTGGTTGAGAATTTATAAGCATTTATAAATTGTGATAGGATGACTGATTTTTTAACGGAATATGGGTGGTATGAACTGAAATGGAGTTAGTTACTGATATGTTTGGGTTTGTGGTATATTTTCATGGCTATTTTGTTGTTGGTTCTGATTAGTGTCAGGTTTAAGAAATTGATGAATTTGTTCTGTTTAGTTTCCATGGTGAATTTCAGTCTGTTGCTGTAATTGTTGAGGGATGTTTGTAAGGTGGTGATGTGTGTGGGTTTACCAATGCATAGAATATCATCCACGTATCTGCCATAAAGGAGATACCGGGGGGAAGGAGCAGGAGTGATTCTATGTGTGCCAGGAATAATTCCGCTAGTTGTTCCACTGATGTTTTAGCCCATAGGGAGACCGAAAATTTGAACATATATGTTGTTGTTGAACTTAAAGAAGTTGGCTGATGTTGTGAGTTTGATCAGGTTAATGAAGTCATTAGGTGTTAATTTTGTGCGTGTGTGCAAGGTGTGGTCCTCTGTGAGTGGTGTGTGTGTACGATGTCTAATGTTCTGGGGACATCCAGTTTAGTGTATAATGAAGTTGCATCCAATGAGGTGAGAACATCATCACGGGATGAAGTAATGTTATTTATTTTCTGGAATAGGTCGTCCGTATTTTTAATCATAGAGTTAGACATTGTAAGTAATGGTTTGATGAGTTTGGCAACAAATTTTGATAAGGGTGCTGTGGTGGTGGTGTTCTTGTAGTAGACTATAGACCGTATCAGGTAACCATCTTTGTGGGTTTTCATGTTCCCGAACATATAAGAGGTGTGGGGGGGTTGTGTTTTTCATTGTGGTTTTGTCAATCTTGTTTTGACTTTTTAAGGTGTGTAGGGTGCTGTTGATTTGTTTTATGAGGTCGGAGGTGGAATCATTTTTGATTTTTTGGTAGGTGTTTTCGTCGTTTAAGACGGCCGTTATTTTGTTGTGGTAATCGGTTTTGCTGATGATGACTATATCTCCTTTGTCTGCTTTTGTGATCATTATATCCAGGTTCATTCTTAAAGATAATAGGACTTTTTCGTAATTTGGAAGTAATGTTGGGTTTCACTATTATTTTGCTATTTATAATGTTGTTTATTTTCTGGAATATAGTATTTGGGTCATTTTCAAGTTTTGCTTGGACTTCGATAATGATGTCTTTTCTCGGTACGTATTTTGGGGATACAGCAAAGTTAAGTTCCTTTGTGCAGGATGGTGATTTCGTCGCGTGTAATGTGATAGATTTATGATGGAGTTGTCTTTTGTGGGTCGCGAGGCGGTGATGTCCGAAGGAATGGGAGCTGTATGTAATGTGTATTGTGTGCCTGTTGGCAAATCATTTTTTTGCATGTCGGGCTTCTATTAACTGCATGTAGTCGTTGATGTGTGTTGGGTACTTTCAGAAAAAACAGCCAATTCCTTTGAGGTTAGTAAAGTTTTCAATCTACGTTTTGTATTGTGAATGTATGAATATGCTTGATTTTTTTTTTTTTTTTTTGAATCTGTCACGTATGGTGTGTTTGATGAGTGCGCGTGATGTTTGGTAGCAGATTTTTTTTTGTTTCTGGGAATGGAGCGATTACCATGTACCATAGTGAAATTGGGCGTTACGTTGTGATGGAGGCAATTTTTAAGGAATATTATGTGTATTTTTTGTGCAGTGTATGTTAGGATGGTTTTCTGGTAGGTTTCTTTTGTGAAAATTATACATTCATTGAATGTATGATGTGAGCCCATGGCATAGCCTTGTGTTTGGCATGTGTGCTAAACCGATCTTATTTTAAGGCATTTATTGTGATGTGAGGGGGTGGGGGGTGGAAAGGGGGTTTATTTGAGTAGATTTTTTAGTTTAATATAAACCAAATCGGCAGACTTTCATGGTGATGAGGATATGTTGGAAAGGGTCTAGAGAAGATTCACAAAGGTGGTCAGTGGTCATTGGAATGTGGAGTACTAGGAGAGATTGAGAGAATAAAAGTTGCAAAGCATCATGAATAGGAGGAAGATGGGTGGGAGATATGATTGAGATATATAAGCTGGTCAGGGGTTGTTGTCAGGTTGACATTATTATTATTATTATTTTCGGCTACTCCAGGGAGTCCTTAGACTCATCGAGGGAGGCCCTAAACATCATGTCCACACAACTATACGACATTCTCACAGTATCTATCATACCTTGCCTTGAACTCGCTCACTGTCATAGCACCCACAACAGACTCAGGAAGCTTATTCCACTCATTTACCACTCTAAAAGTAAAGAACCCAGCTCTAACACCACTGCTAACCACACTCTTGCCCAGCTTCCATAGGTGTCCCCTAGTTCTCCCACCACCAGTCCTGATCTCAAAAATATCCTCTGAATTAATCTTATCGAATCCTTTTAGCAATTTGAATGTCTTAATCATATCTCCCCTTTTCTGCCTATCAACCAGTTTCTGCAACCCACAAATCTTCAACCTGTTCTCATATGGTTCATTCCATAGACCTGCTGTCATCTTAGTCACTCACCTCTGGATCCTCTCCACCTCCTCCCCATCAAGAAGGAACCGAGGTGACCAAATCTGGGCACATTAGTCAAGATGAGGTCTTATTAAGGCTCGGTACAGAGGTACAATAACTTGCTTGTCTCTGCTCGTTAAGGTATTTTTCAACAACCAAGTGAGTTGATGAGCTGATTTAGCTACTTTCACAATGTACCCCCTAAACTTCATCTGCTTATCCACTAACACTCCCAAGTCCCTGGCCTCATCAATCTCTTGGAGTATAGTTCCACCCATGTGGTATACTGCTGCTAATCTTTTCACCCCAAAATGCATAACCTTACATTTTGTCACAACTTTGCATCGTCAGCAAACAAATGAACTGTTCCACTTAGATCTTTCCCTATATCGTTAATGAACAGATTAAACAGCAGTGGTCCAAGAACAGAACCCTGCGGCACACCACTAGTCACAGGCCGTCTTTTGGACTCCACTCCTGAATAAACCACTCTTTGATATCTCTCCATCAACCACCCACCTATCCATCTCACCAACCGTATATCCATTCCCATATGTTGTAGTTTACAGATTAGAATTCCATGTGGTATCCTGTCAAAGGCCTTAGCCAGGTCCAACAGTATCACTGTAAACCCATTATGCTTATCCAGTTCAGCCGTCACCTTGTTATAAAACTTGAGTAAGTTACTCAGGCATGATCTACCCTTTACAAAGCCATGCTGTCCCCTGTACAGTATCTTATTTTCATCAATCCATTCCTGTATTTTTCTCTTGACTACTTTCTCCAAGACCTTGACAACAACTCCTGATATGCTGATTGGTCGGTAATTTGCAACCATAGTCTTGGATCCTCCTTTATGCAGTGAAACTATTTTCCCCTCTTTCCACGCCTTCGGGACTAAACCAGACCTGAGACTCAGATTAAACAACATGGTCAAGGGCACTGATAATTCCTTAGCTGCTTCATGCAAGACCCATGCCGGTATACCATCCAATCCCACAGATGTATTCACATTAAGGTTCTGTAATAGACTATTCACCTCCACTTCATTCATCACAATTCCCATATAAACTAATGGCTCCTTCATTTTTTCAATGTTTCCACCTGGATGATATACTTTTGCAAAGTGCGTGCTCAGTAACTCCACTATATCGACTGGTTCAGTGCCCAGTGACCTTACCATTGTCATTCCTTAAAATCATTTTGCCATGTACAGTTTTTTCTTGCTTGCAGCATATTGAAAGAACTGTTTGGGATTCTCTTTTGCTTGCATAGCTAGTTTCCTTTCATAATTGGCTTTTGCTGTTTTTACCACACTCGTTACCCTTCTGGCCTGCACTTTATACTGTTCATGTGCCTGCAGGTCACTCCTTTCTTTAAATTCCCTCCACAGTTGTTTCTATTTTTGCAGCTCAAGTTAATGGTGTTATTCATCCATTTAACCCCTACTTGTTTTACTATTCGGACCCTAGGTATGCAATCAGCCATAACCTCCTGTAAATGCTCCTTGACCACTTCCCATGCTCTATCGACGTCCAGCCCTTGCAGCTGTACATGCCATGATACTGATCCAAGCAATCTACTAAGCTTGTCATACTTGCCAGCACGGTAATTACACATATACCCTGTCTTAATCAAAATTTCCACACCTTTAGCGACCTCCCAGGTCAAGACCTTATGATCACTCTCACCAATAGGTGGCAACATGGTCATATTCATTACAGTCAAATTGTGAGATGCTGTTACCAGGTCAAGCACTCTCATATCCCTAGTATTTTCAATTACATGCTGTCTCAGATAGTTATCCCTTAATAATTGAATAAAATCCATTTCCTTCCTCACATGTGTCCTCTCCTCCTTCCAATCATAATTGGAAAATTATTACCAAAAAATGTTACCATAATTAAAATCCCCCATAATAATTACCCTCCTTCCACTCATTTCATCAATTTGTTTATGCATACTATCTCCACCATCTATTCCATCACCTGGTCTATAGCAGCACCCAACTGTATATTTTATTCTGCCAGTCTCAATCTCACACCAAATAGCCTCAAATGAGCTCCTTTCACTATCCTGCAATACAACTTCAATTTTCCTTGGTTTCAGTTCATCAGCTATCATCAATAACACCCCTCCCCCCCATTTAATTCTCTCTGTCTCTCCTAAACACACTATAACCTACACATTCTATCCCACTAACTATATCATCTTTCGTCAGCCATGTTTCACTAATGCCAATAACTTGTGGCCAGGAAGAGCCAATCAAGGCCAAAAATTCTTCCTTCTTGTTCCTAATACTCCTGGCATTAGTATACATGAAATGCAGTGATCCCTTTGTTCCACCCCTATCTTGATGCGTTATTCTAAATGTCCCATTCACATTTTTTGTCCTTAGTGCTGGCTCAGGTACATTATATACATTTTTACACTCAACTGTCTCACTGATGTCTGCATATTCACTCCCCCCCATCCTTGGTAGTTCTAGTTTCCCTGGTTCTGCACATCCATTTTCACTTCATTCAGCAACACTTTTTCCAGTCTTCACACACCAAGTCCATTCAAATGCAGGCCATCCATCTTGTATAAGTCCTTTCACCCATCAAACTCATTCCACACGTCCACGAATTCCACACCACACCGTTTGCATAACCTGCGCATAATATTAATTATGCACAGGTTATGCAAGTTAATTATGATAATAATTCTAAACTCCTCTCTGTCATACCGCGGCAACAGACTGACCATTCTAACTCTGTCACTCTTTTCTTTTGCTACCTTTAACAATACTTTCAAGTCCTCTCTCATAAAAAATTTATCACCTTTCAATTCATTCGTACCCGCCACAATTATTAATTCTTTTACCCTCTGTTTTTGCACTCTAATACTCTCACTTACATCCTTAAATTCCGCACCCGGTAAGTACGATTTAGTTACACTCCCATCTATCACTCCTCTTAATAACAAGTCACCATACAACACTCTTTCCTTCATTTCAGAAACTCGCCCACTCTTACGCTGGTTATTTACGTTAGCCAATCACTCTGGAAAGAGTTTTGCAGGTGCTCTAATTGCTGCTGCGCATTTTGTATCACTGCGCCCAACCTAGCGATCTCACTTCCTACAAATAATTCCTAATTTTTTTTATCATTCAAACCACTTTCTCTCTCTGTATAGTTGCTCTCACTCTTTCTTAGATCACCGCTCTCATTGCCATCTTGTACATCGCAATTCCCTATCAAGCCACTATTTTCACTCACGTTCTGGCTTTCTTCAACCATAGCTGTCTCACAACCTGACACATAATTCAACTCCTCACTTTGCTTACACTTTCTGCACATTCTCCCACCACTATCACTTTCAATCCAAACTCCAGCCTCATTCGGGAATGCATACATTCCACACACATCACATTGGACAAATTCTCTCACATTATAGTTTTTGAACAATGGCGTCGTATTTTTGGATGCCATTATCTTACGTCGCATTGGCGCCATATTCAAATCTATGAAACGTATCGTTAAATACTAAATTAAATAACGGAATTTACATCAAAATCACACAGACACCACAAGCTACCAAAATTAGACAATATTACGTTATGATTTTAACCTATATTCTAATTTTCATTCAAAATTATACTTAGCTTTCGGGAGCTCCCTGAAAACACGACCAACCGTCGACATGGAAGAGATTTTTCATAGAATGGGAGAGGGAGGTAGAAAAAGAGGCCATCAGTGGATGCTGTATATGGAGGGTGTGAGAAGAGGAATGAGGAGAAGGTTCTTTTGCATGGAGTGTGGTTGGTGAGTGGAATGCATTGCCTGAGTATGTGTGTGTGTGTGTGTATTCTGAATGTAGACAGATTGAATCAATTTAAGGCACAGTTGGATTAGCATTGTGTGCAATAGTGTGTACCTCTGACTTCATGGAGGTCATATGATAATAATACAACCAATGACATGTAAAGCTAACAGAAACCAGTCTTACTTATTGCAATAAGCCTAATATCGCAGAGAAAAAAAAAGAAAGAAAAAAAAAATCTATATATATATATATCTGTTTTCAGTAGTTGAATTCTAAACGAATAAGCTCCAGGGGCCCTTAAAGTAAGGATCATAAATGTGAGGCTATTGCTAGATAGTCGCAACATTTTTTAAAATTTTATTTATTTATTCTGGTGGAGTTCAAGCCATCAGCCCTTCTCATCCACACCACCAGAAACATTAAATACAGATACAAATACAAAATTTCAAATTAATATAATATTTCTAATATATTAAAAGATAATTCAATTTATTATTATTATTATTATTTGTGACTCCTCCAAGGAGTCTGAAGACTCATCGTGAGAGGACACCTACTGCACATTTAAGATAACATTAGTTTTAAAGGAATACTGTGAGCGGACATATAGATACAAAATTAATAATGGAAAAACTCATGTAAAAAGATTATTTAATAGAATAATTTTTGTCTTACATTTTACATCTTATATCTTCAGCACATTTTAAGCTCAAATTAAACAATATCTATTTAAATTGTACATGTTTTGGTCATAAAGTATTACAAAATAAAGATTTATTGTTACATAGACCATATATTTATAATGTACTTAAGCTCTTACAAATTGCCTACCGGTTTCGCTAAAACACAAAGTTCGGTGCTTAGAAAAGGAAAAATGCAGAAAGGCCAAGCTATTGCACCACTTAACTTTCCTAAAAAGGTGTAGGGATTTCTCTATCATCCCTAAATTTCTTATAATCAACGGGCATATTAAATTCATACAAGCCAGAAGAATTTATCACAGGGCATCATTGGCATTACTCAGAGAAAGAATCCAACACATCAGGTACGAATTGAATATAAATGATATTAATTGCCGCAAATATTTTGATGACATTTCCAACAGTCTTGATTATACGGACCTGGAATTATATAGACCACATGTTAGAACAGAGCTACGAGAAAACTTTCCAGTTCAATAAAGCCAAACAAATTAGAAAATTTAATGAACTGTACAAGAAAAAATACCAGACACACAATGGCCTCCCAGTTAACAAAGTGATCTTCAACCTGTCGAATCACTGCCTTTCGAAACATGAATCGGAGATTCTAAAAAAAGGTTTTAAATTTTCTATCACTCCTAATTACATCCCAGAAATGGACTTTATGTGTGGAATTGAAAAAAGTCTCTACCCGCTACCACACGGTGTAGCCAACGACATTAGATTCAAAAGCACTATCATCCTAGCAACAGCAAAACAAACACAACTGAATACCACTCCATATGATAGGAACGCTATTGGGGACTTAAGAAAGAACAAAGAAATAATAATTATGAAAGCAGACAAGGGGAATGCCACCATTATCCTTAACTCAAAAGACTACATTAAGAAGTTAAACGACTTACTATCTGACAGTTCCATGTACAAAATCCTCACCAGAGATCCTACAATGAAGAACCACAATGAGACAAACTTCCTGATCCATAACATGAATATTTGGCCTGAAGAACTAAAACAAAAACTTAAATCCTCACATCCCATCACTCCTAGACTGTATACGGGGCACCTAAAGTGCATAAAGAAGAAGTGCCACTTCGTCCAATTGTGGATGGCAGGTCCTCCCCAACGTACCTATTGGCTAAGCACCTAGCGAATTTACTTAAAGGAAAAATTAGACAAACAGAGTTCTACTTAAAAAATTCTCAACACTTTGTGGACAAACTAAAAAACATAAAAATTACACAAACAGACAAAATGGCCAGCCTAGATGTAGTGTCCTTGTTCACGAATGTACCAGTAGAAGAAGTAATGAACATTATCAAAGATCTCTTTCCTGCAGATATCACAAAGATGTTCGAGCATTGCCTACAATCAAATTTTTTCAAAGTTAACAACAAGATATACAAACAGTTAGAAGTCCTAGCCATGGGCAGCCCTCTGTCGCCACCATGTGCAGACCTTTTCATGGAGAAATTGGAAGATGAAATATTCACCAGCATTACTCCTAAACCTTCTATATGGTGGAGATATGTGAATGACATCTTCATCATATAGAAAGACAACTTAGAAAGCCTACATATGTTTGTTAACAGAATCAGTGCACTCCACAATAAAATAAAATTTACTCTAGAAGTAGAAAATAACGAACAGCTACGCTTCTTGGACTTACTAGTAAAAAGACAAGGAAACAGTATCAAACTGTCGATTTACAAAAAACCAACGGACACTGGAAGATATCTACATTACTCTTCTAGCCATCATAGGTCACAGAAACACAGCATCATCCACATGCTAAGAAATCGAGCTAGAAAATTTATCTCTGACGAGGAAGAAGTTCAAACAGAACCGTCTCAAATAGCTACAACTCTATCACAAAATGGTTATCCTAGACACATCATTAACAAATTTCTATACAAAGATAACCAACAAGAAAGAACAGTCGCCCAGCAAATCTCAACAGCAGTCATCCCTTTATAGGTTCAACTTCCACAAAAATTGCAAGATTGTTAATGTTAAAGACACATAACATCAGGGTTGTATTTAAACCAACAAATAGCATAAGACAGGTCCTAAGATCTCCTAAAGACAGTGTGCCATTTTATAAATATCCAGGTGTGTATAATATTCCATGCACGTGTGGTCTTTCCTACATTGGACAGACTTTGAGAAGCCTGGAAATAAGACAGAAAGAACATGTAGGCGATGTTAATCACAACAGAACGATCACCTCAGGATTGGCACATCACTTTTCATAGACTGGAATAACAGCTTCATGCCCTACGTAGACGAGGATTACAGACATCAAGTATTTAGAGAAGCGGCAGTTGTACTACGGGAAGTAACCTAAACAGAAATCAAGGGGCCATTCTGAACGACACCTGAAAAAATCTAATTAGCTCCCTCAGTTCAACAGAGCTACAGTACGCAAATAATCATATTACGCATTTGCATGTTCATGATGCTGAGTAGTTATGTCACGTGAACGTGTCACCCTAGCTACCTAACAGGTACTAACGGTGCTTTGTATTTTTAAACCTTTCTTGCATTTACCTTTTTTTGTACTATGCAAGCCTTGAGAAAGCTAGTCAGTTACTAGCAAAACCTGTAGGCAATTTGTAAGAGCTTAAGTACGTTATAAATATATGGTCTATGTAACAATAAATCTTTATTTTGTTAAACAATAACTGTCAATTCCAAAAAAGCGCCACCTAAGTAGCTAGTGTAAGATAACTAAAAAGGTCAAAAAAAATTTCCTAACAAAAAAAAAAAAAAAAATTTATATACAATAAAAAGTTAGGAAAGATTAGCTGATTTGTAAAGTACTATCTCCCATAAAGGGGATAGATGTAAACCATCAGATCTGTTTAAGTTAGGAGTGTGAAGTAAAGTTTCACATGTTTCTTTATAAAGCCATTATATATATATATATATATATATTTTTTTTTTTTTTTTTTATGAGAAATTTTTTTGACGTTTTTTTAGTTATCTTACACTAGCTACTTAGGTGGTGCTTTTTGGAATTAAAAGTGTACTGAAGATGCCTTGACACACAGGTGAAAATTATACTATTTAATAATTTTTTTTTACGCGAGTTTTTCCGTTATTAATTTTGTTTCAAGATAACATTAGCTTATATGAGCAATGAAAAAACAGTAGGGCTATTCAGCTTGTTAATGCTGAAAAGAAAAAAAAATGGAAATGCAATAATGATGAAATAACTCAAATTCCTTAGTAAATTTCTAATTTAACTTATTTAGACTGTAGAAACAATGAACAATTATTGTCCTATTGATATTTGAGTGAATAACTTATTAAAATGCATTGCCTGAGATTACAAAAAATGCTGTAAAATGTAAAATAAGACTACTTTTTAAAATTAAATTTGAAATATAACTAGTGAAATGTTCAGGAAAGTGCAGAAAAATATCAGGCCTTACCCTTAGTTAACAGTTACAGGAGGTTTACAGTAGTTTCCACAAGGCTTCCTTTGATTCAGCCATGGTCCTGGAGGGTCCCGGCTGAATTTAACCAAGATTGAGAGAATGTAAGTTGCAAAGCCTCATGAATAGGAGGAAGAGGGGAGGGGATTGAGACATATAAGCTAGTCAGGGGTTATTATCAGGTTGACATGGAAGAGATTTTTCATAGAATGGGAGGGGGGGGGAGAAAAAGAGGCCATCGCTGGATACTGTATAAGAAGGATGTGAGCAGAGGAGTGAGGAGAAGATTCTGTGCATGGAGTGTGGTTGGTGAGTGGAATGCATTGCTGAGTATGTGCATGTGTGTGTATTGTTAATATCGACACATTGAATCAATTTAAGGCACAGTTGGATTAGCATTGTGTGCAATAGTGTGTACCTCTGATGATGAGTCTTTGACTTCATGGAGATCAGATGATAATAATAAAAATACAACCAGTGACATGTAAAGCTAACAGAAACCAGTCTCACTTATTGTAATAAGCCTCATATTACAGAAAAAAAGAAAGGAAAAATATATATATATATATCTGTTTTTAATTTAATATTATGGCAGTTATATCTCTGATTTTGTTCACTTCCATGTTATGCACCAGATGAAGTCTTCTATCAAGACGAAACCAGTCATACCTTTTCTGTAACAAAGATTTTTTTTTTCTCTTTTTGTTATCCCTCTTCTTTATAGTCATAATTTTTGTTTTAAAAATAATATATATATATATATATGGTATAAATTGTAGATAGGAAGTTAGCAATGATGTAATTTTTTCATGTAGTACTGTCATATCCTGTACACCCCTTGAGGGTACATGGCAGGAATTTGATGATGATGATGGTATAACTGATTTACTCAGCCGATAGACACATTTTTAAAAATAGATTAAATTACTATAAGGTGAGAGATAAAAATAGAAACACTATTTTAATTAAGCAAGCTGCACAACTAGTTTTGTCTTCTTAGAAGACTTCTTTGGCTGTATAACATGAGAGAACTACCAACAAACATTGCAAACAAACAAACAAAAAAATCTGTACATTAAAGTGTTAATGTGTTAATATCTGAAGCTGTTCTGTTTATCTCGTCATTGTTAGGCATGTGCATGCCTTCAAGGTCTCATGAATACCAAAGTTGGATAGCAATGCAATGACAGTCTGAGTCAAATTATAGCCGAGGTTAGTGTTGAGATATACTGGATTGAGGAGATTTCTTTAGATTTTACATTTATTCTTTTTAGTTCATCATAACATCAAAAGATATTTCTGATTTGTCCCATATGACCGGATGAATGATAGAGTTTTGTCGTTAGTGTCAGCAGAATTTAGGACGTGGTTCAACAGTGCACTTGCTCTGGTTCTGCCATATGTGACATCTCTTTTATGTTCCTCTAGACATAATTTGATGGATTTTTCTGTCTGGCCAAAATAAGGCATGTTGCACATGCACCAAATATGGTAAATGCCAGGATATTTCAGGTTATGTTTTTGCTTGGGTGTTCTGAGCAAGGAACGGAGTTTAAGTAGAGGAATGAAAGAAGTCTATTTTTTAAGAACTTTGGCTAATTTTGGAACTGATATGTGGTAGGAATATGTAGCCTTTTTCACTATTTCTATCTTCAATATGGCAAGGAGGTGGATTGAATAGTAGCTTATTAACTATTTGTTTTGAATAACCATTTTGCTGAAAGGTTGTAAGAAGAAATTGGTTCTTCGTTAATATCTTCTTCTTCATAGAGGAGGGAGCAAGCACATTTGCCTAGTGTAGAAATAATGCCAAATTTTTGAGATGGATAGTGATGGGACTGTGCATGGAGATATCTATTGGTGTGAGTTGGTTTCCTATAAATAGAGATTTTTAATTTCTCAGATATACGAGTGAGTTGACATCCAGGAACAGAAGAGAGCCATCAGTCTCTAATTCTGCAGTAAATTGGATTTTTTCTGGGTGATGACTGTTGAGGTTGTCTAGGAAATTCTTCAGACTCAGGTTGGTGACTCTAGGTTAGGAAGATGTCATTGATATATCTTTTCCACAATCTTGGTTTCAATGGGAATGAAGAGATAGCTTTTTCTTCAAAAGATTCCAAATATAAATTTGCCAGTATGAGCAATAAAGGATTACCCATGGCTAAACCAAAATTTTGTTTGTACATAGTGTCTTTAAACTGGAAATAACCAATATTAATTCAGTGAGTTAATAAAGACATTACTTTTTTTTGATAATTTATCTTTTAACAGAGTAAGAACTTCTGTAGGCATATTTGTGAAGAGGGTAATGATATCAAAACTGGTCATAATTTCTTCTTTTTCAATATGTATGTTTTTGACACTTGAACCAACATCAATAGAATTTTTGATACTTTCAGACTTTTGATACTACATATACTTTCATGGACAGTGTTCTGCTGAATTGGCCACTATTATTTCTCTGCTCTCCTCCAAAATCATTAAAACAAGAGCCACTGCTAACCAATACCCTTTTACAGTCTATCTTGAAATTCACTGAACCAACTTTGCTGCTTCCTCTTTCATTCCATCTATTTCTGTCCTTTAGAACAGTCTCTCCCAACTCTGCCTTCTCCATAGATTACAACCCTCAGCTTTTCAAGCAAAATGTGAACAGTTTGCTCTTTCTTCTGTTCCTCTTGCCCATACATGGCACTAATGTGCTATAGGTCTTGTGGCTTTTTGTGTGTGTGGATCAGATTTAAAAAATAACATTAAAATAATTTTATAGGTATCAGCAAGTTTTCTATGGTGGAGGAATATCCTGGAAGAGGAGAACTGCTAGTGGCATGCCTTCTGGATCTGTTTTAGGACAATTACTGTTTAACATGTATGTTAATATATTGGGAAAGGTTTAAAAGGGTATATTCAGTTGTTTGCAGATGATGCAATGTTGGAAAGAACAATGAGGAGTAGAGATTTTGTGCCTTTAAGTTACTCCTCTTTAAAGAGGACTTGAATAGACTAAATGAATAGGAATTGTTGCAGGGTTGCTAGTTAAATATTGCAAAGTGTAAGGCTTTAACCAGTAGCGCACTCAGGATTTAATCTTGGGGAGGGGAGTGAGTTCAGTAGACAATTTGAGAATACACACTATGCATTGCATATGACCTATGACTGAGCATCTGTAATGATTGCTAATTCATAAGTAGTATAGAAATAGAAGACATGACACAACATAAATAAAAAAATGAATTTTAATTATGAAAAAAAAATTGGAAAATTTTCTAGTGTTTTTTTCCTTTTTCTTTGGGGGAAGGGTCCCCCCCCCCCTTCTGGGTGCACCACTGGTTTTAACATTTGGAAAACAAAGATGGGACGTAGAGTATACAGTTGGTGGGGATATATTGGAAGAGGTTAAAGAAATGAGACATCTGGGAGTGATGGTGGATAGGGACCTAAAATATAGAGAACACATTATGAGAATGACACTGAACCCTGGCAATGATGCATAGGATACTGACTTGTAGAAGTATGGAGATTATGGTTCCATTGGTATTAGGCTGCATATGGATTAATGTGTGCAATTTTTGTCAGTTTGTTTTCAGAAAGATGAGGAGATATTTGAAAGGTCCAGAGGCAACCGACTAAGGTGGTTTTGGTCTCTGGAATGTTGAGTATGTTGATAAAATAAAAATCACAGTCTAGCTGATAGGAGGAAGAGAGGAGATATGGTAGAAACTTATAAGCTTGGTAAGGGTTTTTTATTAGATTAACATTGAAGAAGTTTTTCATATAATGGTGAGAGATGAGAGGAGAACAAGAGATCATCCCTGGAAGCTGTTTGGAAACTTTTTTTCATTGAGACTGGTGAATGATCGGAATATATTGCTTGAGAGTGTATTGACTATATGGATCACATTATGAAGGAATGTGGTGTTAAACCTGATATCAAAATTGGAGATGTTAATGTCAGCTCTTTGCTTTATGTGGATGATGTTATACTTCTAAATAAATCCGCTACAAGTCTGCAAGATTCTCTGACTAAATTGAATAGCTGTTGTAATAGATATGGTATGAAGGTCAGCAATAAAAAGACAAAGACAATGAAAATAGGCAGAATCATTGAAAATGTCAACTGTGTTGTGAATGGAGAACCTGTGGAACAAGTAAAACATTTCAGCTACTTAGGCACAATTTTTACTGAAGATGGTAAACTAAATATAGAAATAGACAACAGAATCAGCAAAGCTGGTATCGTGGGAAGTCAATTGAATAAATTCATATGGAATAAGAAAGAAATTAGTCGGAACACTAAATTAGCTGTATACAAGACTGTGTTCAAACCAATTTTAACTTATGGATCTGAGAGCTGGGTCAGAAGTAAAACACTTGACCAAAGACTAGAGACCGCAGATATGAGAGTCCTGAGAAAGATTAGAGGCGTGAACAGATGGCATCAATGGCAATATCATATTAAAAATGAGGATATTAGGAAAGAACTTGACATTGTCAGCATCCAGGAATGCGTTAGCAGAGCTAATCTCAGATGGTATGGTCACTTAAATAGAATGAGAGAGGAAAGATTAGCAAAACAAGTGTTCTCTGCCAGGTTGGCAGGAAAACGACCCAGAGGAAGACCAAGATATAGGTGGATTGATACGGTACAAAGTGCCTTAGATGATAGAAATATAAGATCTGATAATGTTGGAGTCTTGACAAGTAACAGACTGATTTGGAGGAAAATTGTAGATAGGAAGTTAGTAATGATGTAATTTTTTCATGTAGTACTGTCATATCCTGTACACCCCTTGAGGGTACATGGCAGGAATTTGATGATGATGATGATGAGTGTATTGACTGCAGAGAATATGTTAAGGCATGTATGATGAACTGTGTATGTTTGGCAGAAGGTCCCCTCCCACAATGAGTCATTGACTCCATGGAGGCATGAAGATAATAATGAAATCAATCTCAAGCTTCACATTTTAGGCTTAAATTCAAATGTGTACATCCCTAAAACTGCTATCAACTTCTGCTTCAATCTACAGAATTAGAGATTCACAATTTACATAGGACTTTCACCCAGGATTTCAGCAATTATTGAGTATTTCAATTCTCTATGAAGAGAGTTCCAAACAGTCGCCTAACTCCCTATGAAGTTTTAAAAATATATGTATGTATGTGTGTACACTGTGTTCTCATTTAATAATGAGACAACAATTATTATATTAAAACAAAGGACTATATTTGGAATTGTCAATTACACAGATTCAAAATAATCTTCCTCCACCCCTACACACCATTTACATCTGTCGTACAGGTGTTTGAAGATACAGTGGAAGTCCTGAATGGGAACCTCCTTCAGTCTCTGGGTCACTTTGTGTTTTTCTCAATACTGCTGGAGTGCTCCCCTTTCAAGGCACACTTCATCTTTGGGAATACACCTGTGGGAGCCAAAGCTGGCAAATGGGGGGGGGGGGGGGATGTTTGATCATACAGATCGACTTCAAAGCTAGAAACTGCTTCACACACAGTGCACAGTAGTGTGCTGGCATGTTGTCATGCAACAGAAACCAATTGTTGTTATTGTGGAACAGCTCATTCCTGACATGTCATATGAGGGTATACAGATGTTGTATTACTCCTAAATAATACTGACTGTTCACTATGGTACCTCAAGAACAAATTTGCAGTGGATAATTCCAGCAGCGTCGAAAAAAAACAATGACCATTATCTTCCACAACATTCCATGCTCTGTCATTTCATTTTCAGATGAAATTAAAAACACTAACTTTCATCATCGGTGACAATTCTTTGCATCGCATCAAGATCTTGATCGACTGCATATATGAATGTATGAATTTTGACAACATGCAACTTGGTGCTATGTCTGTTCATGTGTCAAGGTGTGCAGCACAAATCATGAACAAATCTTCCTCTTGTACAAATCTTTTTCTAAGATTAATCTGGCTGTTTCCTTACCGACACCAAGCCTAGTGGTTATTTGCCTGCCATGAGCAACAATTTTCCTAGCTTTCATCACATTTTTATTTGTCCATGCAAAAACTGGTCATCCACAGCATGGTTGATCCTCCAGGGACCCCCCCCCCCACACACACCTCCTCTGTGAAACACCTGTGCATGGCTAAAAATTGGCATAAACATTTTTAGGTCTTCATACACTTCTGTAGCAGTTTTTCCTAATTTACAGAAAATTTTATCACAGCTCTTGCTCCATGATGCAACTTCTCACACGCTTCATTCACACACGAAAACTGCTGCATCACCTGACTTGAAAGTTGCACCTGCAATTACAGCACACTCTAGCAGTCAAAACTATAAACACCTTTGTTACTTTTATTCAAAGGCTGTCTTGTAAAAAATCACTCTCATGTATGTGTGTCGATATATATTGAGAGAGAGAGAGAGAAGTGCCTAGTACTTATATTAATAGATGATAAATGAATAATAGACATGCTACTTCAAGGACTCTAGAACATGAATTTTACTCCAGGACTTTTGGTTTAGCATACTTCAGATATTCTTAATGAACAGTGTAATATATATTCTTTATCGTTTCAGATTAGATTTTGGTTAGGCCATGGAATTCATTACCTAAGTGGGTGGTGACAGACAGACTGCGAAAGAAATTAGGGAATCTCAATACAGATTTTGTGCTGTCTAAGATCGATCTTCCACAGCCAGTCTTTTTGCTTCTTAGAGGTCCTGAATAATAATAATAATAATTATAATTATTATTATTTCCATATTCATTTAACAGAGTTCATGTTTACCAAACTTAGTTGGCTAGTTTGTCAATATAGGGTCTCCTGCGATTAGTCTTCTGGCTCCATACAGACACCTATTATAATAATAGCATTAAACAACAAAATGATATGTTTGACTGGCAAATGATTCTAATTTGGGTTTTTTCTAAAGGTCTAAGATTCATCTAGATATTGTTGAGATGTCCCTAAAAGTGCCATTTTCTGGAGTTTAGATGGTGTTATATCTGGGAGGTTCAGCTTTTCCAGATGTTTCATAAACATCTCTTGGTATTGCTCCTGCTCCTATGACAGAACTGTTGTTGTCCCTTTGTTCCAAAGTTGTCGAATTTCATTCTCCAATTCTCTATAATTGGTCAGTTTTTTTATGAACTTTTTCTTCTACTCTACTGTTTCCCTCGTATTGTCACATCAATAAACACGTGTTGTTCTTCAACTGGCAATTCAGGGAGCATATTGCAAAGGTGGTGAGGGTAACTCAGAGGATTGCTGCAATACTGAGAAGGATGCTGACCTGCAGAGATAAATGATAAATTTAGTTTAATCCTTTATCCCAGTGAGAGCAAACAAAGTTTGTGCCTGAAAATATCTTCAGGACTGAATATAGTGTTGTACTATCTTACCTGGTTAAGTAGTACAACACCAGGCAACTCATAGCAAAGGTGGAACAAGCTACCAACACTCCTATCCCAGTATCTCCCATAATGCAAAACACATCTCCTTGTGGATATGTATACTGTTATGCATTCATGGATTGGCCACTACCCATACTAGTTTCGACCTTTATTGAGGTCTCTTCAGTGGAGCCCAGGCCCAGAGTTGCAGATACAGGCAGAAGCAGTAGCAAGGTCATCTTTACCTATAGGAGTTGCCAAAAGGTTTGCCACCTTTTTTTATTAAATTTTGGTAGCTTGCTCCACCTTTGCTACGAGTTGCCTGGTGTTGTACTACTTACCCAAGTAAGATAGTACAACACTATATTCAGTCCTGAAGATATTTTCAGGTGCAAACTTTGTTTGCTCTCACTGGGATAAAGGATTAAACTAAATTTATCATAGTTTAACCCAGTGAAAAATAAACTTTCAACTGCAGAGATAAAAGAGTTATCATTCCGTTGTATGAAGCCCTGATCAGACCACACTTAGACTATTGTTCTCAGATTTGGTCCCTAGGATTTGAAGGGGATAAATTGACTGTGGAAAGGGTACAGAGCTGGATAACAAAGATGGTTTCAGGACTGTACAATATGAGTTATGAGGATTGACTGAGGGAATGTTGACTGCAGAGTTTGGTGGATAGAAGGAGAGGTGATATGATCGAGACTTTTAAACTGTTGAGAGGCAGTTACAGGGTAGACATTGGAGAGTTTTTTCACTTAGTGGAACAGCAGAAAGGAGCGATGACAAGGGGCCATCCCTGGAAGTTACGAAAGGAGGCTGTGCGCAAGAGGGCGAGGAGTGGTTTCTTTGCGTGGAGAGTGGTTGAACCTTAGAATGCATTGCCTGAGAGAGTGGTTGGAGTGGGGACGGTTAATGGGTTCAAGGAGTGGTATGATAGACTTTGTATTTCCTAAAACCGACCTCCCACGATGAGTCTTTTGACTCCATGGAGGCGTGGATAATAATAATAATAATATTATGTTCTAGATGTCCATCTGTCTGAATTTTAAAGTCTCATAATATCTTTGCATTTTAATTTACAATAACTTTTTCAACTATGTGTTTCCAAGTTGAGAAACCATATTATTATAATATAAGCCGTAGGGAAACTCTGATAAAAGGGTAAAAAAAAATCGAGTCATTAAATTATTATTCTCTAAAATAGTAGTTTATCCCTAAGTTATAGCAATGATTGTCTATTATTTAGTAAATTTTCATTAGTAATGATAACAATAATTTTTTTGCAGATGTGGGCTTGTGGACTTGGGCACAAAGAGGTTGCACTCTTATTATATCAGTGGAATAGAACTGCTACTAAAATTACTGATGCACATGGTCGTAGCCCCATAATGGTAGCCAAAGAGCAAAATCATTTGGATCTTGCTCAAGAAATTGAACAGTTGGAGGATGCTCAACATTTACAAGAAAATGAAACTCTTTCATTAGATGAGAGGTATTGCATTAACTTTCATAACCAAAAAAGTGCATTTAAACTAATTACATATTAGATTAAAATTTTATTTAATTTCTACTTTTTTAATAATGCAGTAAAATTATTATTAAATAATTATAATAGCAGGAACAAATGTGATAATATGTTTCAATATTTCTTTATCATTTAGGTTTAGTTTTTGGTTAATTATGGGATACATTGCCTAAGAGTCAGAGTACAGACATTGCTTGTGTCCTTAATTTAACATATTTTTTGTAGATAAATAGTTTGCAACTCTGGCTATTTACTGAATTCCCTCCCCTCCATTTCTGAAATGCCAGACAGCATTTCTAAATCACAGAAATAACATTGCATGTTTGGTTGGCCAAGCGGTTAGCACATATGCTTTCCAACCAACAGGGACATGGGTTTGTATCCTGATTTGGGCATGGTTGTTTATAATTATCTTTAGGTGGAAGGTGAATTTCATTGTGCAATGTGAGACCACTACCCTATTTATTTGGAGGCCTTGAAATGGCTTAAAAAGCCCATGTTTGATCTCTATCTTATGGGGCATTTTTTCCAAAAGTGTATATTGGTGGAACCGGGAATTAATGCAATCAATGGGAATTTTGGACCATTATTACTATGTAATCTTTGACTGTATATTTATTATAATTTTCAATATGTCTTAAATATCTTTCCTAATAATACTTGCATTTTTTTTTTTTTAGAAATACTATAAACAGTATTTAAGAGGTTTCTAGTTTGTTTTTTCATTATTTTTTATCTTTTCATTCTAAAATGTATTGCTTTTATCTCTGTTTATGGTAGTATGTCTTGTGCAATATGCAGCTTGTCAGTGGTAAGCTTATTTTTATATATTATTATACTGCTACTAATGTCCTAAAATGAATAAGGATTAGGTGGTCACATTATCATTGTTTTGGGAATTTAACATGCAGGACTGCATGAGATGTGTGTGTGTGTGTGTGTGTGTGTGTGTGTGTGTGTGTGTGTGTGTGTGTGTGTGTGTGTGTGTGTGTGTGGAATTGTAGAAAGTGTACATGTCAGTTAGCAGTGTGTGTGGTAAACATTTGTGAAAATGTTGTAGAAAATGAAGAGAAGAATATAAAAATAAGTGAAAGTGAATAAGGTATAAATAATAAAAATGTGAGTTGAAAGATAACAAAAATAAGTGATGAAATGATGTCTTTAGGACAAAACATGAGCCAGAGTGTTTGGAGAAGCATTGGACAAGTGGTAATGCAGAAGAAAGTATGAAATGAGAGGTGAGAGGGAAAAGTAAGGATATTATTAATAAATAAGCAAAAAAAAAAAGAGAGGGTAAGTACATACTGTATGGCGATTTCATGATTACAGACGTGATTGAGGAGTGCTTGATGTAATCGTGCTTTCCTGGTGAAAAGATTAATTGTATTAGTAATGCCATCTATTTTCCAAAACAAAGTAAAAGAGTTAATAATTTTGATCAGAATGAATGATTTAAAAGTTGAAAAAGTATTATATACAAAAGAATCATGGATGGTATGAAAAAGATGAGTGCAAAGGAAGATTTTGTAAGTCTCATGACAAGATATGATTGAATTTAGAGGGGCCATATAAATTAATCAAGTTTTATATGTTTGGAGTGAAAATCATAAATGAAAGGAACTTATATATGCCTGATGGATTGCGCTTAAATGGATTTGATGTTATGTGTCTGGAGAAAGTTTTGTTCAGTGAGAGAACGGACATGCAAAATTGGAGAAATTAAAGCTATTGGAAGGGATATAGATGAGCATGTTGCAGATTCCATTGAGGGAAGAGTTTTTTTTTTCTTCTAAATTATTATTATTTACAGCATCTCCATGAAGTCCAGAGACTCATTATGGGAGACCCAAAAGTGGCTAAATCAGCTCATCAAATCACTTGGCTTCTGAAAAATACTTTAACAAGCAGAGACAAACAGGTTATTGTTCCTCTGTATTGAGCCTTGATAAGACCCCCATCTAGACTACTGTGCCCAGATATGGGCACCAGGGTTTCTTCTTGATGGGGAAAAGGTGGAGAGGATCCAGAGACGAGTGACCAAGATGATAGCAGGTCTGTGGAATGAACCTTATGAGAACAAGTTGAAGATTTGTGGGTTGCAAAAATTGGTTGATAGGCGGAAAAGGGGTGATATGATTGAGACATTCAAATTAGTGAAGGGTTTCTATAAGATTAATCCAGAAGATATTTTTAAGAATAGGACTGGTGGTGGGAGGACTAGGGGCCATACATGGAAGCTGGGCAAGAATGTGGTTAGCAGAGGTGTTAGAGCTAGGTTTTTTACTTGGCGAGTGGTGAATGAGTGGAATTAGCTGCCAGAGTCTGTTGTGAGTGTTACAACCATGAACGAGTTCAAGGCGAGGTATGATAGATACTGTGTGAATGTCGAATAGTTGTTCTTGACATGATGTTAGGGCCTCCTTCAATGAGTCTGTCGACTCCTTGGAGTTGCCCGGAGTAATAATAATAATAAGAATTACACACACAAATCCTAGTCAGAGAACTATTTGTCATATATTGAAACATTTCATTTGCATCAATTTAATAAAAACCTTTTAATATCTTAAAAGTTTCTATCATGTGCCCTCTTTTCTGCCTCTCAATAGGTTGAAGGTTTGTAATCCACAAACCTTCAACCTATCCTTGTAGGGAATATTTTGCAGACCTGTCACCATCTTGGTCACTCATCTCTGAATCCTCTCTACCACTTCCTGGTCCCCAAAAAACCCAGATCAAATCTTTGAGCAATAGTCAAAATGTGGCTTTATAAAGAGGGATAATATCTTTACTTGTTAGTTTGTTTTTCAACTTCCAAGCAGTCCTTTGAGCTATTTTATCAACTTTTGCAATATGTCCTCTGAACTTCCATCATTATACCCAAGTACTGTAGATAAATACTGTAGATAAAACCTGGATGTGTTATGTGGATGATGTCTTTGCTATCTGGAATTACTCACAGCAAGAACTTAATTAAAAAAATTAATGTCTGATGCCTTAAAATCGAGTATGCGAGAAGCAGATTGGTTCTCCTGTCACATCCACACACCATAAACATAGTTTTTCTGGCCATTATATTCATCAAACATCCTCACGTCACTCTTCACAGAAATACAGTATAATCAGACCACTGCTGCTCACAACATTGGTTATTCATAACCATCTCTTCGGCGAGAAATTTCTTTTATCAAGCAGATTCTCTGCTCTGAATGATAATAAACAAAAAGGCATTAACAAAATTATCAGCCATTTTCCTCCAAATTGTGTGAGAAGAGGAATAGAATATTGTATAGAAATTTCTTGTACAGATTTCTGTCCAATATATTAAGGCATGACTGAACATGTCGGATGTCCTTAAGAAATTTCAACTTGCAGTCACATACAAACACATTGAACATTACATCCTACTTGTATCTTCTCCTAAAGATAAAATTCTTCCATTGTTGCTACATGGTGTCTATAACTTTTCCTATTTTGGACAAATGGGCCTTTCCATTTAAAAACATATTTCAGGTCACCGATCTTACACCCAACTGGGTTGTTTACAGGATTATAGAGTTCTTTCGCTTGGTTGAACAGCAGGAAGGAGTGATGACAAGGGGCCATCCCTGGAAGTTGCGAAAGGAAACTGTGAGCTAGAGGGTGAGGAGTGGTTTCTTTGCATGGTGGGTTGAACCATGGAATGCATTGCTTGATAGAGTGGTGAGAGCGAGAACGGTCAGTGAGTTTAAGGAGTGGTATGATAGACTTTGTGTTTCCTAGGAAGGACCTCCTGCGATGAGTCTTTTGACTCCATGGAGGCCTGAATAATAATATAAACTGATTAAGTGTCACAGGTGTGGCCTTGCAGAACATTGAATTAACACCAGCCACAGGACCCTTCGGAATGATGCAGACAAGGGGGCTGAAAAGTTCTGGTAAACATCTAGAACAAAAATTATCTATTTTTGTTCAGCATTTGTGCAACAAGGGAAATACTTCTCAGAGGATTGCAAATGATGCAGCAACATTGTAACAAGTGTATAACACTTCATGGGGAATATGTAGAATAATATGTAAGTTACATGGTTCTACCTCAATTCTTTCATGGTCATTATCACAACTTTTCAGCACCTCCTCATAGTCACATCACAAAAGCATCTAGAAATTAAGTTTCCATTTTTTCTTGAAGTATTGCTTTAAATATTTGCAAAGCAAAAATCTCTTTTGAACCTCTTGACTCAGTACAGAATAGGTCGGGCTGAGTAAAGGGACCCATCTCTCACCAGTTCACTGTGCTCTCTTTTCATACCGACATTCATTTACTTTCACATGCATTTTCTAGAGATATCCAAAGTCAGTGTTAATCCGAAATGACATCTATTTCTTTGTATTTAAATCTGTAGGAATACATACAGCAGTTACTGAACACTTCTTCACAGTTCAATCCTAAAGTCACCAATCAAAATTTTCTTTATCTTCTTTTATATCCCCTCTGCTGCTATTCTTTGGAACTCTTGTGTATTTTCAAGCTCTTCAAATCCACTGTTAATTAATTTCTTCTTTCTCATTGGCTTTCTATTCCTAATGGACTATAATTTCCATTTTTTTATTATTAAAAAAAAAAAAAAGAAAGAAACCAACAATAGGTCCAAAGGAAGTTTAGAAACATAAGCTACATCTCTAATCCTTCTTGATTTTTTGCCTTACTTTCCAGGCTTTCATTTTCATTAATGTAGAGATTACTTTTATTATGATTATTATTCAGCACCTACATGGAGTTATTCATCATGGAGACCTCTCTTAAAGAACACGGTCTATCATACCACTCCTTAAACTCATTCATTGTTTGCATTCTCACCAGTCTTAGGTAATTCATTCCATGGTCCATCAAGTCTCAATGCAAAAAAAAAGCGACTTCTCACTCTCCTACTTTCCACTTGTTTTGATAACCATCACCCAGCTAATTTCAATTCCAGTGCACTGCCTGATAATTAAATCCATATGCTGCACCTTAAATATCAACTAATCATGTGGCAATCTGTCTGTCACATGCCTTTACAAAATTATTATTATTATTATTATTATTATTATTATTATTATTATTATTAGATACTCCATGGAGTCCTTAGACTCATTGAGGGAGGTCCTAAACATCATGCCAATCACTATCCAACATTTGTGCAGTATCTCTCATACTTAGCTTTGAATTCATTCATAGTCATGGCACCCACAACACACTGGCAACCTATTCCACTCATTTGCCACTCTCCAAGCAAAAATTCTAGTCCTGACAGCCCTGCTAACTATACTATTGCTCAGTTTCCAAAGATGACCTCCTAGTTCTTTCAGACTTGTTCTGAAAAAAATTCTTCTGTATTAATCTTGTAAAAACCCTTCAGTAATTTGCATGTTTCAATCATACAACCCCTTTTCTGCCTTCCAACCAGTTTCTATAAGCCATAAATCTTCAACCTGTCATCATAAGTTAATTCCATAGACCTGATACCATCTTGATTACTCACCTCTGGATCCTCTCCACCTCCTCTAATACAATAATCAAGATATAAACCAAGGCTCTATGAAGAGGTATAATAACTTGCTTGTCTGAGTATTCTTCAGTAACCAAGTAATCTGATGAGCTGCTTTAGCCACTTTTGCAATATGCTCTCTAAACTTTAACTCCCTATCCACTAACACCCCCAAATCCCTGGCTTCATCAATTTCCTATAGTACAGTTCGATCAATGTGATACACAGCTGGTAATCTTTTCACTCCAAAATGCATAACCTTACACTTAGCTACATTAAACTGACATCCATTCTCCTTTGTCAACACTGCCAATCTATCCAAATCACATAGGAAAAATGGATATTAAAGATTCAACATTATTTCCTATGTAATTTTACATTGCCGAAATTATTTATTTATTTATTTAGCATATGGCTCACACATGAAAAGTTACATTACATTAATCCTTAATATGGACATAGTAATAAACATATGTACAATAATAAGACATAATACAGTCATAAAAGAGACACTCAAGAATAGGCTACAACTGAATGTCTAGGTTGATTATCCAGTCAATTGCACTTGGTGTAGTATAGATGAAGTCTGACAGGTTTCCACTGTATGCAAGTTGGACACATTCTGCTGTAATATGATTAATTGTCTGGTGGATCCACAGTTGCACCTGGGTGAGGCAATCATGTCCCATTTGTAAAGGTGGTCTGCACATCTGCCATGGTTGGTGCGGATTCGGTTAAGGACAGACCAAGTTTTCTGAGATAGGTCAAAACCCTAAGGTATCTGTGTTGGGTCCACTAATTCATGGAAGATCCCTGTTGAAGTGTTACGCCAGGACTCTTTCCACTTCTCCTTCATGTTGACAATTGTCTCTGCAAGATTTTTTGCTGTTAAGATTGGAGGGTGCCTTGACTTTAGCCTGTTTATTTCTAGGGGTGGGATGTCTTCATGGATTGGAAGATTTTGAATTTCCATGATTTTGCTGTATTCATGTAGAAGAAAGTTGGATCTGCGGATGTGTGGAAGTGGGATGTTGCTTAGCACTGGGAGCCAATAGGTTGGGGTTGATTTTACAGTTCCAGAAATAAGGCACATAGTGGTGTTAAGTTGGGCATCAACCAAATACACATGACCGCTGTT